>NC_057360.1:58777214-59098464 GCF_016509475.1 Prionailurus bengalensis
AAGTAAATGAAAACACATGCTGTCGGTAGATAATAAAACTCAGTATCATAAAAAAAAAAATAATAATCCCTGGAAAAAAATAGTGGAAACTAAGCAATTTTATCCAAAGATTTTTCATCCAAATATTAATTAAGGGCTTGGCAGTGATTCAGAAGATGTATACAGCATAGAGTCGACCTCTAGAGTTTGCAACATAACTAGGGAGGTAAGCTGAACACACCTGTAAAATTTTTAGGGGTGCCTGGGTGGTTCAGTCGGTTAAGCGTCCGACTTCGGCTCAGGTCATGATCTCATAGTCCTTGAGTTCAAGCCCCGAGTCGGGCTCTGTGCTGACAGCTCAGAGCCTGGATCCTGCTTCAGATTCTGTCTCCATCTCTCTCACTCTGCCCCTCCCCTGCTCGAGCACTGTCTCTGTCTCAAATATAAACAAACACTTAAAGAATTAAAAAAAAAAAAAAAAACTACTGAAGAGTGCTAGCAAGTATACTCTGCAATGCTAAGTTGTATCATTAAAAAATATTAAGTCTTGGGAGCCTGGGCGGCTCAGTTGGTTAAGCGCCTGACTTTGGCTCAGGTCCTGATCTCACGGTTTGTGGGTTCGAGCCCCGCGTCGGGCTCTGTGCTGACCGCCCAGAGCCTGGAGCCTGCTTCGGATCCTGTGTCTCCCTCTCTCTCACCTCTCCCCTGCTCATGCTCTGTCTCTGTCTCAAAAATAAATAAACGTTAGAAAAAAATTAATATTAAGTCTTTCATGCTTAGGGTTCAGAGAAGAAAGAGTAATGCAGATTCACTGGTATAACCAGAGAAGTCTTCATAGAGGAATTTTGAGTGTAATAATAGTAGGAGTTAACATTTATTGAGTACTTCCTATGCTCCAGGCATAATTTTATGCTCTCTTTACATATTAACTTGTGGAAGCCTCCTAACAACCACATGCGACAGTGAGTACAATGTTTCCCACTTACAGGGGAGAAAACTAAGATTCACAGAGTTTAAGCAACTTGCTCAGGGTACACAGGTAAGTGAGAGGAAGAGCTCACATTCAAACCTGGACAGCCTGACCCAGAGCCCCTGCTTAGAACATCTCTATCCTACGGCACCCACGTGAGGACACCTGCTAACACCAGTGCTCACCCGCCCTGCGTGCACCACGGAGGAATTTGCCGTATGGCCACTTCTATTTCGGCTCCTTCTTTATTTTTTTTTTTTAATTTTTTTTCAACGTTTATTTATTTTTGGGACAGAGAGAGACCGAGCATGAACGGGGGAGGGGCAGAGAGAGAGGGAGACACAGAATCGGAAACAGGCTCCAGGCTCTGGGCCATCAGCCCAGAGCCCGACGCGGGGCTCGAACTCACGGACCGCGAGATCGTGACCTGGCTGAAGTCGGACGCTTAACCGACTGCGCCACCCAGGCGCCCCACGGCTCCTTCTTTAAAAAAAAAAAAATGTTTATTTATTTTTGAGAGAGCATGAGCGGGGGGAGGGGCAGAGAGACAGGTGGCCAGGGGATCTGAAGCAGGCTCTGCTGTGACAACAGAGAGCCCATCGAGAGGCTCAAGCCCACGAACCCCAAGATCATGATCTGAGCTGAAGACCGGTGGTCAACCAACTGAGCCACCCAGGCGCCCCTCGGCTCCTTCTTCTTCAGAAACTAAGTTCGAATGAGAAGATCTCCTACTCCAGGTCCTCCGCTGACTTGCTGTGGCATCTTGGGAAATCCGATAGGTCCATAGCTCCCTTATGCATAAGGGTGAAAGAATGACACTTTCGCAAATACGCCCCAGCGCCTTACAGGCTATTCAAATTTGTTTTTGATGTGAGAATCAAAGGGAAAGCTCCTTGAAAAATATGAAATACCTACCTGGTGAAACTAACTACCATCGTCCTTTTTTTATCTATTATTTTTACTCTTCTTCTACCCAAACCCATGGCGAGAAGGTACCTATGGAACCACAATCGGGGAAGAGAAAGGGGAAGAGGGCAGAGGCATGTGGCTGGTGTCTGGACCAGCATGGCCTGCCAACCTCTGCCGGGTGAGCCCCAGTGACCACGCGTCCTGCACTAGTCACTCTGGGAACCGATCTTGTTTCTGGTTGTGTTATTTTACACAGCACTACTCAATGTCTCATTTTTAAGTTTCTCGGAATATATATTCCTGTGATATGTCCAAGCAGGACACGGGGCTCTTAAATAAAGGAAGAAACGGGAATACGGACAAACAGTACCGGGATGTATTTCTTCCTTCTTTTAAATATATGCTTTTATCCTGGCAGCGGATGGAACCTCTTGAGGGGCACTGAGTAGAATTTTTAAAAGGCACTTCCACTGACTTAGTCAATACTCACGTCATGAGGAAGCCTGAACAAACTGAGATGAATGAGCCCAGAGGTCAGCGACAGAAATCAGTCAGACTCCGCGGCTGCCAAATTCACACGATGATAATGTCACTGTGTGAGAGGAAGCTAAGACTGGCCCTTGCACCAAGTGTGGGGGCTTTTAAGTTGTGTTTTTATTTATTTTTTATTAGAGCGTATTTATTTTGAGGGTGGGGGGGGGGACAGAGAGAGAGAGAGAGAGAGAGAGAGAGAGAGAGAATTCCAAGCAGGCTCCATGCTGACAGCAGCATGGCTCGTACTCCTGGAACCGTGAGATCATGACCTGAGCCGAAATCAAGAGTCAGATGCTTAACCGACTGAGCCACTCGGGTGCCCCCATGTCTGATGAATTAAAGGGAAATTTTACTTGTCCAAAATGAATGCGGGAATAGAACCATAGATGTGACAGAAACGTTGACGAATATTTACACATTTACTATTTCATTCCCTCATAAATCATTCAATGGTTGTCACATAACTGACTACCTGCCAAGTGCTCAAACTCTGGGCAAGGTGCTGTGGACACAAAGATAAAGGCAGCACAGTCCCTAATAAAAGCTCACGATCTACTGGCAGAAACCCGTGTATGTAGATAAATACAACGTGAGGAGTTTAGGTTTAATTATAGAGATGCGCACAAGGCACTATGGGAGCATCTAAGGGGGCACAGGGGTGGGGCGGAGGCTGGCGGATCACTTCCTGGAGAAATGACACCTCAGCTGCCCGCTCATCTACCCAGGGGAGGGGCAGGAAGATTTCCCACCCGGAGGACCTAGTCGAGCAAACAACGGAAAATGAGCTTGAGAGCGGTTTACATATTCTCCGCAGGCAACTGCAGACGACCCCTCATCCCTCTGATGTAAAAATGCAGGGCAGGAAAAAGGGAAGAAGACTGTGGAGAGGTGGGTGGGGACCACAGCCCAGCAAGCTTTCTCAGGACAAGGAGCTTATGGCTCCTCTCACTGGCTGATGGTTCTCAGACATCAGCAAGCTTCAGATTTCCCTGATGAGTTGTTTTGTCTTGTTTTTTAACATAGGTTTGGGGGCGCCTGGGTGGCTTGGTCGGTTGAGCGTCCGACTTCGGCTCGGGTCATGATCTCACGGTCCGTGAGTTCGAGCCCCACGTCAGGCTCTGTGCTGACAGCTCAGAGCCTGGAGCCTGTTTCGGATTCTGTGTCTCCCTCTCTCTCTAACCCTCCCCTGTTCATGCCCTGTCTCTCTCTGTCTCAAAAATAAAAATAAAAAAAAAAATAACATAGGTTTGCTGAGCTTCACCCCTAGAGTTTCCAGTTCAGGGAGGTTTGGGCTGGGGCCCTGAGAGTTTGTGTTTCTAACAGGCCCCCCTGTGATGCTGCTGTCGCTGCTCTGAAACCACACACCCTGGACAACCAAAGGGACACACGGGATTTCAAGGTCAGTGGTAAAGTGAGCTGTGTGCTTCGAGCCTCAGGCTCCTGGCGCAGGCTGGAGGGAGGGGCACCAGTTAGGAGGCTATGGCAGAGGTGGGGGGGGTGGGGCAGGGCGGGCAGGCGGGGAGAAGGAGGTAGACAAACCAAACCATAACTCTGCTTGTTAGCGATTCCATCAATTATTCCCCACAGAACATCATAATGGACAAATCTGTATATCGTATTTGCAAAGTTCGGCTCCCTTATTTAATTAGGACATCGAGACTAAGCGGCATATAAAGAGAATATATTCGAGAGAAAAGTGGTAGAACTGGAGATATACACATTTCCAATCCAGAAATGAGTCCTGCTGTTGAAAACCAGAGAAGAGAGGTTACTCTTCTATCTTGGATTCCTAGTCCCTTTGGCTGAGATAGTAAGGGACGTCTCATCATCTCCTTCAGAAAGGAGAGGTCCTACCTTGAAAGAAGAATGAAAATCTAGGGCTTTGGAATTAGAAACCAAGGAGTGAAGTGAAAATGGAAGCCAGGGTGAGGGTGTCATGAAAGTGGGGTAAGTGAGCGCAGGCACAACAGTCTGGCATCCAGCGTATTAAGCCCCCACCTGCGAAACCACTGGACATTTACTAGTTGCTTTTCCCCAAGGTGAGCTAATCAGAGTCCCTGCTGCACTCTAAAGATCCATGATAGAGCCACAGAGACTAAAAGATGCTGGAGAAAAGTCATCAGAGCAAAAGTCCTGCTATTGGGGGGGGGGGGGGCGCTCCCAGAATCCAGAGTCACCCTGGATTCTTTGCCTGGGTCATTCAGAACACCCTCAGTTTGTGAGTGGCCCAGCATCACTGGAGGGGTGTTTCCCCAACCACCTGTGGAGAAGAAACTGTTTGTTTGTCATTTCCAATCAAACACACACCAGTGCTTTTGTAACTTATGACAAAAATGGTTTACTATAACTCTTATCAGGAGACAGGATCAGTCTTATCATGAGAAAAACATCAGACAAATCTCAACTGGGGGATGTTCTACAAAAGACCTGATCAGTACTCCTCAGAGTCTCCCAGGTCATCCAAAAAAACAAGGGACATCTGAGAAACTAACACAGCTAAGAGGAGCCAAAGGAGACACAATAATTAAATGTAACGTGCTGTCCTAGATGACATCCTGGAACAGAAAAAGAACATTAAGAAAAACTATGGAAACCTGATGAATGTATGAACTTTAATCAATAATAATGAATCAATATTGGTTCGCGACTAGTAATAAATGTACCATAGTAACAGAAGATGTTAGTGTAGGATGTTAGTAACAGGGGAAACTGAGTAGGGTATATGAGAACTCTCTGAACGATCTTTATGACTTTTCTATAAACCTAAAAGTGTTCCAAAAAATAAAGTTTACATTTTAAAAAAAATCATTGAGGAGCAATAAAATAGAAAAAAATTATAAACAAAATACAAGCTCAAATTTTATGATTATATTCAGCATACATAAAATTACACTTCAATAAATACAAGAACACATGATCTAGAAAAAAGAAAAGAATGGCAAAAATTGTGCACTTTATTTACTGCAAGTGTGAGTATAGGTGAATAAATAATGAGTTGCTGCTACATTCATAACTTCTTTTCATTCCTGTCATTCAGCTGTAACTAAGCAAAGAGGTATATGTATAACAGGGAGTCCCTATATTAAGTTCTTAAATGCACGCTTTGAAGGAAGATCATATTTATCAATATCAAAGTTTTTCACATGACAAATGAGCAAGCTTTGTGCTTGTTAACGTATCTAATCTAGTTCAGATTGATTACAGCGCTTCTCAATGGTGATAATGTATATCTAAATTGCTTCTGTGCTTTGTTTTAGTAACAAGGACAGCATAGAAACCAGTCTCGCAAACAAATGGAAAGATATTCCATGCTCATGAATTGGAAGAATTAATATTGTCAAAGTGTCCATATTACCCAAAATAATCTGTAGATTCAACGCAAACCCTATCAGAACACCAACAGCATTTTTTACAAAACAATTAAATGGAACCACAAGAGACTCTGAATAGCCAAAGCAGTCCTGAGAAAGAAGAAAGCTGGAGATATTACAATTCCCGATTTCAAGATATATTCCAAATCTGTAGTAACCAAAACAGCATGGTATTGGCACAAAAACCAACACATAGATCAATGGACAGAATAGAGACCCCAGAAATACACCCACATTTATACGGTTAATTAGTCTATGACAAAGGAAGAAAGAATATACAGTGGGGAAAAGTCAGTCTTTTCAATAAATGGTGTTGAGATACTGAACAGCTACATCTAAAAGAATGAAACCAGGCAACTTGCTAACACCATACAGAAAAACAAACTCAAAATGTGAGACCTAAAATCAAAAAAATCCTAGGAGAGAACACAGGCAGTAATTTCGCTGACATCAGCCATAGCAACATTTTTCTAGATATGTCTCTTAAAACAAGGGAAACAAAAGCAAGCATGAACTATTGGGTTCATCAAGATAAAAAGCTTCCGCACAGCAAAGGAAACAATCAACAAAACTAAAAGACAACCTGCAGAATGGGAGAAGATATTTGCAAATGGCATGTATGATAAAGGTTTAGTATCCAAAATCTATAAAGAACTTATCAAACTCAACACCCCCCACAAAAAAAAAAAAAACCACAAATAACCCAGGTAAGAAATGGACAGAAGACATGAATAGACACTTTTCCAAAGAAGACATTCAGATGGCTAATAAACACATAAAGATATTCAACATCACGCATCATCAGGGAAATAGAAATCAAAACCATGATGAGATACCTCCTCACACCTGTAAGAATGGCTAAAATTAACAACACAAGAAACAACGGGTGTTGGCGAGGATGCGGAGAAAGGGGAAACCTCTTGCACTCTTGGTGGGAATGCAAACTGGTGCAGCCACTCTGGAGAACAGTATGGAGGTTCCTCAAAAAACTAAAAATAAAACTACCCTTGCACTAGTAGGTTTTTACCCAAAGGATTCAAAACTACAGATTCAAAGAGGCACATGCACCCCAATGTTTATAGCAGCTCTATCAACAATAGCCAAATTATGGAGAGAGCCCAAATGTCCATCGACTAATGAATGGCTAAAGAAGATGTGCTATATATATATACAATGGAATATTCTCAGACACCAACAAGAATGAAATCTTACCATTTGCAATGACATGTACGGAGCTAGAGTGTATTGTGCTAAGCAAAATAAGTCAATCAGAGAAAGAAAAATGCCATATGATTTACTCACATGAGGAACTTAAGAAACAAAACAGATGAATATATGGAAGGGATAGGGAGAGGAGGGAGGGAACTAAACTACAAGAGACTCTTAACCATAGAGAACGAACTGAGGGTTGATGGAGGGAGGTGAGTGGGATATGGGCTAGATGGGTGATGAGTATTAAAGAGGGCACTTGTTATGATGAGCACTGGGTGTTGTATGTAAGTGATGAATCATCAAATTCTACTCCCGAAACCAATATTGCACTGTATGTTTAACTAACTAAAATTTAAATTAAAAAATAAGTAAATAAAAATTAAAAAATAAACTATTAGGACTACATCAAAGTAAAGAGCTTTTACATAGCAAACAAAACCATCAACAAAACAAAAAGACAACCCACTGAATGAGAGAAGATATTTGCCAATGATATATCTGATAAAGGGTTAATATCCAAAATATATAAAGAACTCATACTACTCAACATCAGAAAAACAAGCAATCTGATTAAAAATTGGCAGAGGTCCTGAATAGACATTTTCCAATAGAAGACACGCAGATGGCCAACAGACACATGAAAAGATGCCCAGCATCATTCATTATTGGGGAAATGCAAACAAAACCATGATGAGACACCACTTCACTCTTGTTAGAATGGCTAAAATCAAGAAGACAAGAAACAACAAGTGTTGGAAGGATATGGAGAAAAAGGAACCTTTATGCACTGTTGGTGGGAATGCAATTTGATACAACCACTGTGAAATAGGATGGCCGTTCCTCAAAAATTAATAATAGAAATACCTTATGATCCAATAGTTCCATTATTGAGTTTTCACCCAGGGAAAACAAAAACACTAACTCAAAAAGGTATATGCACCCTTATATTTATTGCACCATCATTTACAATAGCCAAGACATGGAAGCAACCTTTTGGCTTTCAACAGACAAATGGATAAGGAAAATGTATATTTGTACAATGGAATATTAGACATCCATAAAAAAGGATGAGATCGTGCCATTTGAGACAACTTGTATGGACCTAGAGGGTATTATGCTAAGTGAAATAAGTCAGACTGAGAAAGACGAATGCCATATGATTCCGTTCATAAATGGAATCTTTAAAAAAATGAATAAACACACAAAGAGCAGAATAAGAACTAGAAATACAGAGAATAAACTGATAACTGCCAGAGGAAAGGGGGGTGAAGGGGTGGGGGAAAGGGTTAAGAGGAAAGGGAGATGGCCTCCAGATATGGAATGAATAAGTCATGGGAATAAAAAGCAGAGCATAAGGAATACAGCCAATATTATAATAGCGATGTAGCAGGACAGATAGTAGCTATACTTGTGGTAAACACAGCATGATGTACAAAGTTGCCAAATTACAAAGTTGTGTATCTAAAGCTAAGGTAACATTGTATGTCAACTATATTCAAGTAAAAACAAAATAAAATCAAATCTATTCAATCACTCTTAAAAAAATTTTTAAAAAAAGATGGGACCCATCAGACTTTATATCTTGCAGAAACATTGAGTTTTTATAGCTCAAGCATTCTCAACTTTTCTTTTCTACAATCACTGGACCTCAATATTCAATGAAAGTCCTATTTTATAATTCATTTTCCATATTATCACATAGTTTGTAAAGAGAATAATCTAAAGTTTATGCATTACACTTCACTTAATTTACAATTTTTGTTATATCACTTGGTGCATTGTTTCTTTTGGCTGATATTTTTTTTCATAGCAAGACTTTCTTAAAAGTAAAGAAAGTGGTGCGTTGATTTCCATCTGCCCAACCTCTTTGATCTGGGCAAATACTCCAGAAAGTTTCCTTTTCACCGCAACTGTGACATCAGAGCATATTTCTATACTGAAGGAACTCCCAAACACACCTGATAATATTGTAACCCTTCATAGTTTTATACAGCCCAATTATAGTTGCTCACAATGAAGGTGAAAAACATGAATTTTCAAATTACCATCATGTTCTGATTGTGCATATGTAAAGAGAATTGCAAGGTTAACAATATCTGTTGCAAGTTGCAATAAAAGATACATTGCTAGTACACCTCCGTGTACCAAAAATGGTTAATACACCATGACCAGTTGGAAATCAAGATTGGTTTAACATTCTAAAAGCACAGTATAAATAAACTAAGGAAAAGCATATTATTATCTCAATACATGAATAAAAAGCATTTTATAAATTCCAGCACTAATTCCTGATAAATACTCCCAGCAAACTAAGAACAGGTGGAAAATGCCAGAACTTGATTAACAGGCAGCTACCAAACCCGACAGCTAGGGTCATGCTTACTGATGAAACACTGGATGTTTTCTTCCTGTTGGGGGCTGAATTTCATCCCTCAACATTCTTATGTTAAAGTCCTAACCCCTGGTACCTCAGAATATGGCTCTATTTGAAGACAGAACCTTTAAGAGGTAATCAAGGTAAAATGAAATCATGTGAGTGGGCCTTAATCCAATATGACTGCTGTTCTTATGAAAGAAAGAAAGAAAGAAAGAAAGAAAGAAAGAGAGAAAGAAAGAAAGAAAAGAAGAAAAGAGAAGAGAAAAAAGAAAAGAAAAGAGAAAGGAAAAGAAAAGAAAAGAAAAGAAAAGAAAAGAAAAGAAAAGAAAAGAAGAGAAAAAAGAAAAGGTAAAAAAAGGTAATTAGGACACAGACACACAGGCACAGAGGAAAGACCACGTGATGACACAGCAAGGAGGAGGCCATCTGTAAGCCAGGGCAAGAGGCTTCAGAAGAAACCATACCTGCCAATACCTTGATCTCAGATTTCTAACCTTCAGAAACACATCTCTGTTGTTATAACCACCCTAGCAAACTAATACACTGCTTACCATCAGGAAAAAGGCCAGTGTGCCTTCTCTCATTCCTTCCCTTCGACATTGTCCTAGAGGGTAGAGCCAGTTAAAGAAAAAGAAAAAAAAAGTTCAGCATGGGAAGGAAAACAAGAAAACTATCAATCTGTAGATGACAAGATCGTCTACATAGAATAGCCTGTGAAATTTACAAAAAAAAAAAAGAAATCAGAATTATTTTTAGCGAGGTTGTCATTTACAAAATCGACATACGGAATTCTGCTCTATCTCTAGACACTAGCAACAAAAAAAGGCTGAAACTGAAATTTCAAAGCACTGGGCAGCCTGTAAGCCCCATTCACTTTAGCAACCAGCCAAGCTAAGAGAAAGGGCAACTCTGGCCTCACTTCTCACTCTTTATAGACAACTCCATTTGTCATCAGACCTGGTCTTTGTATTACTTGAGGGGTTATAATAGTGGGTCCCTGGGAGGGAAGACACACGGCTTGGGATTTCCTGTGGGAATTTTTTCTTCTATTACCTTTAAAACATCTCACAATTAAAGAAACGGGGTAGTTCACCTAAATCCTTCGGTTATCATAAAAACCCCTATGTTGGCCTTGCACAGACTCTAAGGCATCTTCACATCTACCATCACACTTAATTTCACAACAGCCCTATGGGAGAGGCTGTACAGAAGTCATTGTGGCCGCTGAACAGATGGGGAACATGAGAGTTCTGTTGACCCACAAAACTGGAGAATCCAAGGGATGTGTCTGACTAAGAGCACAGCCGAATCCAAGGTTTCAAATTGCATCACTTGGGTGTCCAATATCCATCTCAGAGAAGTTAAATGCTTTGCCCAAGGTCACGCAGTTCATAACTAGAAAGACCAAGACCTGAACAGTGGTCTCCAAACTCCAAATCTAATGCTTTCTCATAGTTTCTTGTGTTGAAAAAAGAAAGAGGCCAGAAGTCCTCTGCTCAGGACTAATTATCCCCTGATCTTTATTCCCAAACTCCTTTCATGGTTCATGCCACATTGCATTATAGCTATTTGTTAATGTATCTGTCTTCTGTGCTCACGAAGGCAGACACTGTCTCATTCACCACTCGATAGATGTCTTTTAAATTAAATGATCATCAAAAAATTACTTACTGTTTGTCTCAAAACATACTCTAACTCTCTCTCACACACACACACCCACCCACGTGCGTGCACACACACACACACACACACACACACACACACACACAGAGAAAAAAATTGGTGGAGCTTAGAAGAGAAGGCCACAGAATTGGCTTTTGCTAATTGTGGGTTATAGCCTAAGCCAGACAATAAGAGACGGACATGATGGGCACAGTGAAATTTCACAGGATAGACATGAAAAAGACGTGACCAATGAATTAACAAGAGGGTGAGTGAATCAGGATTTTGGCTGCCCATCATTGAGGAAGAAAGCCCAGAACAACAACAACAAAAAAAATTATACTAGCTCATAGACCTGAAATAACCAAGAGATATATCTGACTAAAGACACGGCTGAATCCAGAGTTTCAAATTATATCCTTTGAATGTCCAATGACTATCCCAAGCCTGAAAGGTCAAAATCTGAGCTCCTAATCTCCCTCCAAAATCTGCTAATCCCGTATCTTCTACATCTCAGTAAATGGTACCCTTCAGTGGTTCCACCATTCAGTCATTCAGGCAAAAATCCCTAGAGTCATTCTTGACTCTTCTCCTTCTCTGACCCCCACATTCAATTATTTACGCTGCTGTGGCCCCGCCATGAAAACCCATCCTGAGGGCAGCCTTTTTTCTACCTGTCCTAAACCAAATCATCATCATCCCTCATCTAAAGAATTATAACAGCCCTTGCCTTCCTAGGGCCAATTTTCAACACCGCGAGTGATCATATACGATCATATATGACAAGTGAATCATATCATGTCACTCCTCTTCTCAAAACCCTTCAGGGCCTTCTTATCTCTCTCCACAGAAAAGCTAAAACCTTCACAATGCCCTACAAGCCCCTACACCATCTGCTCCCCTTACCCCTCTGACCTCACCTCCACTGTCCCCTCACTTAATCTGCTCCAGCCACACTGGCCTCCCTGCCCTTCTTCAAACACACAGGACATGCACTCACCTCAAGGCCTTTCCATTTACTCCTCCCTTTGCCCAGATGCACTTCCTCCAAATACCCTCATACCCTCCAGATCTGTACACAGACGTCATTTTCTCAGAGGGGTCTTTCCAAGAGACTCTTGCAAAATTGCAACAATTCCTATCACCACCACCCAATGTTCCCTACTGTCCTTCCTCATTGTTTATCTCCACAGCACTTATCAAAATGCTATACAATTTGCTAAAGTGTATTGTTTAACACCTGCCTCTCCCTACTAGAATGGAAATTCTTTTCTCCACTGGAGGACACCAGTGTGTTCCATGCAGAAATGGTGGACTCTTGTCTCTTCCCCCTTCATCTGCATTGAGCTCTGTTATCTGAACCCCAGTTCTCATAAGGTTCCCCCTCAAAAAAGACCCTTTTAGCTTTTCCCAGTGTTCTCTTTACCACTTAGGATCAGACCTTGTCCTGGAGCCAGACTGCAGAACACGATATGATAGTGTCCCCTGTTGGGAAGGCTGAAGACACCCTCTTGCTGTGGGCCAACAGGTGCCCACAGCCAAATTCTTTTCCTCTTCCTTCAGTCAAAATGCAGAAATTCTCAGGCATATCATCTCAGCCAAATAGGCCCAAAAGATACCAGAGTGTGGGTGGAGGGGCAGAAGGAGATGTCAGCCTCCTGGCCTAGCATCAGCTTGGGCTCAGTTGGGACTGGACAACCCAACTGTGAAAAAGATGGCTGGTTGGCCAGTGATATCCATTCTGCTTCCTTTAATAACAGAACTCCTGAGTTTTAGCCACCGTCAGTGGGGTTATGTGGACAAACTCTGACCCACGGCATGTGAGCGGAAGTGATGTGTGACACCTACAGGTCGTGTCCCAAAAAAGAAATGTGCATGTGCTCTTCCTGACTCTGTTTTTCTCCCCTCTGGTTAAGGGAAATGACAAGAATTCATCATCTGCTTTGGACTCAGAGCTGGAAGTTCTACACAGAGGACCCCTTTGCTTCCCTACAAGTCCTAGACCACTTCCCTCTGAGCTGTCATAGGTGGAAGAGATAAAGTTCTACCACACTTGAACCACTGTACTTCGGGTTTTCTTTGTTATGGCAGCCTGGCTGATACATTCACTAATACAACGATCCCACCTACAATGTCTTTCTTGCCATAGAGTATTTCTGGATCAAAGGAAGACAATAGAGACTTATGAGAAGAGAATAGAGGGAAAATTAAAGACTCGACATTCCAGATCCAGTTCTGCACAGAATGCTGGGGCTTCTGATAGCCTAAAACGTAGAGCTGCTATTTGTATGGGTATAAAGGAATGTCAAGACAAATTGCTTATAGGCTATCACTAGCTAGTTTTTTTAAAGATTTATATACAGTTGACCCTTGAACAACATGGGTCTGAACTGCCTGGGTCCACTTATATGGGGGCGTTTTACCCTACGTTACTTACTGTCAGTGCATTTTCTCTTTTTTATGATTTTCCCCCCAATTTGTTTTATTCCCACAAGACAGACAGGGGTGGGGGCAGCCTGCCACCATCTGGACAGAGGACCCTCCTCAGGCAGGAGGTGCAGCCTGGGCTCTCTGGTGGCCCCATCAGTGAGCTGGTTTTCAGGCAGGCTGTCATGAGCGCCAGCTGGAAGGCTCCAAGGGCCGGAAGCAGTGGATTCGGGGGCTGGGTGGGGAGCACATTTGTGGAGCTACAGGTGGCTGGGCGAGTCCTTCTCTATTCCCAGGAGCTCCTCCGTGGGACTGTGCCACTTCACCAAATAGCCGTTCTTGTCAAACAGAACTTGGTGAAGTTCCATTTAACGGCAGTTCTCAGGATGCCCCATCCCTTGGGCTGGACCTGTTCGTTCCCTTTCACGGTGAGGGGAGTCGTCCCCACTCTCACAGATCTTGCAGCTCTTACCGAATTTGATAGCCAGCCTCAACTCTTTTGATTTCCGCATCACTCCCTGGCTGCAGCCTCCTGAACCGGTCGCGAGGGAAGGCCAGGCTCTGTAAACTACTAAGCATATTGCACACGCAGGTCGACAACTTGAATATCACTCATGTCTGTTTTGCCTCGTTGCGAAGCCACTTTGGTGAGGACGCAGATGAAGCCCCAAACGTTATCCCAGGTACGTGTCCAGGTCAACCAGGCACCCTTCCATGTCCTTGACTGACAACTCGTGCATGCGGTGAGCAAGCGCCAGTCATGGCTCAGGGGGACACGGTGTTTGCTAAGCCGGTGCCCCAGGGCCCTGCACAGCAGCCCTGACTCCCTTCCTTATAATTTTTCTTAATAACCTTTTTTCTCTAGCTCGCTTTATTCTAAGAATACAGTATACAGTATATAAAATACACAACATGTGTGTTCACGCACTATGTTATCAATGAGACTACTGGTCAAGAGTAGGTTATTAAATTTTTGCCAAGTTAAAATTTATATGTGGATTTTCGACTGCACAGGGAGTCAGCGTCCCTAACCTCTGTGTTGTTCAAGGGCTAACTGCGTATGCAAGGTTTACAAGCATAGAATATTTTGGGGGAAATATCAATGAAATTAAGAGCGGCTGGCTCTGGAGATAGGAACTGACAAGGCAGGCCGGAGGACGAAGACTTGAATCTGGTGCCTTTCAAAGGTTACCATTTGCCACTATTCAAAAATAATCATATTTAAACCTTAAAAAAAAAAAGGTGAACCAATCCAAAATAATGTGCTAGAGATGGCTAGAATTTCAGATATTAACCTCAAAGGAATGAATTTCACCATCTTTGGGTGACACAGCCCACAGTCGGACACCGAAGGGGAAAAAATGCAGGATCTGTTAAAGCTATTGTTATCGACAGATGTGAAAGAGAAGTTGCTCTTGGAGGTACACACCCATAGCTTTCAAATAAGGTGCGAGAAGAAGCAGAGTCTTCCCCAGTGTATTCCGTGTCTGTGGCAGGAGAGGCAGGAATTGGCAGGAGTCTAGCATCCCTGAAACTCCTACCCTCGCCCCAGCCCCACCCCCCGCGCACGCACACCATCATTTTGTAAAGGTCGTCCCACAATGAAGGGGTTGTCAAGTCAGGGTGGAACGAGCCCAGCCGTCGTGGCCCTCATTACTCTGATCCTTGCTGTCTTCCCCCCTCATCAGCCCCGACGTCAATATTTCATGTGGGAGCTAAAATTAAGTCATCACCCTTCCTGTGAGCAACACTACTCCTGAAATAAAAATTTTACAACATTAGTTTGGAGGAGGATCACTTAGCATTTGAAAACACTTCCCCTGTGACCTTGAGCTTTTATCGCTTGGGAGCCAAAATGAGAATCTCTGAGGCAAGATTTATGAATAAATAATTAACCACGAAAATAAAATCAGCAGTGAAAAAGACGTGGGTCCTTTCCACTTACGACGGAAGTTCCTCTTGTGGATGTCACACTCCGTTTTGTGCACACAGCATTTTTAAGGGACAAAAAAAAAAAATTCCATTCCAAGATGTGTGGGTCTGATCTAACCACAGGAACCATAAAACCATGAGGGCGCGTTCTTCCATGTGTTTTCCCGAACGCTCAGAACGTGCCCAGGTCACCCAGACACGGAGCAGCAAGGACAACACTCAGTGTTCGCCATTCTGGGAGCCTTCTCCTCCTCGGGGTTAGCTCCTGTCCACCCCGCTCCACCCTTCTCAACGAGAGAGCACAGGGTACTTTCCCAAGGGTCTGCCAACCAGCCCGCAGTCCTCCCCGAAGACGGGGTGAGGAGGGAGCGCAGCGGGGTGGAGGTCTTTGGAGAAGCCCTGAGGGTCTACAACACCACCTTGGAGCGAGGCTCTGTAAGAGCAGCTCACCCAGTGAGACACAGTGATGACACCGGGGACCGTTCAACCCACGTTCCGGGCAACTTGGAAAAACCATCACCAGGGAAGAGAGCTCCCTCTGTCCTCTAAATGAAAACTCTGTGTTAAGAGAGAGCCAGCCCGTCGCCTTTGGCTCTGATCTTGCCAACAGCTCTTTGAAGATCTACCTGCAAGTGACTCTCCCTCTCCCCTGACGGGCTCACCTCCTAACGAGCCGCCCATCCTCATCCTTTCGCAAGCAACCAAAATGTTCCCAGTGTAATGAGAGGAGCCCAAATCGAAGAGTCCCTGCTGTTCCAGGTGAAAGAACAGGGGCACAAGACCTGCTGCAGGGTGGCACGGAGTCGAGGGACCTCGGGAGCGCTTCCCGGGGCTCCCAGTCCTCGAGGACACATAAAATAAAGCGGAAAACCTGCTCCTTGTGTGTTTTTTATTTCCTGCCGGTTTTCTTTAACCTGCTGTAATCTGCCTCCCTGCTGATGCATTTTGTCAGGTATCCTCTGAAGAAAGGGAACGGACCAAATGATCCCGAAAGCCAACCAGCTGCCAAGGATCAGAAGAAGGCCCTTCCCAGCTTCCTGCCTGTGCATCAGGCAAGTTCTCCATCCCGGGTTGGGGGTGGGGTTGGGGGGCGGGGGGAGAGCTGGGTTCACACGGAGCAGCCTAGGTCTGGGAAGTTCAACACGGAAGCCTCCAGGCTGGCGGGGAGCCCCGTTCCTGGGGTTGAAACAGCAGAAGCACTCTTCCCATCAGAGGAATGAAAACCGAGGTTAATGCTCTTCTGTCCCCCAAACTCCCCCTCAGAGGTGAGGTTCATTTGGAGAAGAATTCCTCCAATGGTCACGCTTGAGAAAACCCTCAGGGGGGTTCTACCTTCAGGACTCCAGGGCTCCCATGCCCCTGCTTTGGGAAAGGGTTTTTGGTGGGTTTGCGTCTGTATGGCATTCCCTTTACACGGAATTTCCACCTGGGAGAATCTTTGGGATACTATTGGCAAAGGCACCCTGTGAACCCTACAGTATGATACTGATGGCAGTTCGTCTGTGCGTTTGACAGACTGCTCACTTTTATTCTTTGATATTCCTGACAAATTTAAACTGTTGACCATCTTTTTTTTTTAATTTTATGGGTTTTTTTTTAATTTTTTTTTTATTTTGAGAGAGAGTGTGTGTGAGTGTGGAGGGGGAGAAGAGAGAGGGAGACACAGAATCTGAAACAGGCTCCAGGTTCTGAGCTGTCAGCACAGAGCCCGACGCGGGACTCAAACTCGCGAACCACGAGATCATGACCTGAGCCGAAGTCAGGAGCTCAACCGCCTGAGCCACCCCGGCGCCCTATGACTATCTTATTCTTAAATCAACTTTTTTATTCTTGCCTTAAATATTTTTCAGCAGCTTTATTGAGGTGTAATTCGCACATACTAAACTGCAAATATTCAAATGTATGATCGGGTGAGTTTCGGCGAAAGGAAACAGCCGTAAGACCATCCTTCCAATCAAGGTAAGAAATCTATACCTCAGCCTCAGGCGTTTCCTCACGCCCTTCTGGAATCAGCTTAGTAGCAAAATAACACAGTTTCTTGCCCAGCTGTGTGAGCGTGAGCCTCTTGGCACATTTTCATTTCCTCACATGTTAACTGAGGGGATGGCTCGGCACCCAAGCCTTCCATGAGTCTAGTCTTACTAGATTCAATAAGGAGGCTTAAGGAGGCTTACAACCAAACCCATTAAGGATGGGTCTCCTTAATGTGCCTTCATCCTCAAGCTATGACACAACACAAGGCATCATAATATTTAAATTTTTTCTAACAAAATTCCACGAAGCTGCCTCTCTTAACAGCACTGGTTTCATGGACCAATAACCAGTACAGTCACACCGAGTCCCACCCTCAGAAGGACCATGCACTTGGGAGTTTTACGCTCTACAGTCGCCACCTTAAAATTCTTAATAATTTCATCTCTGAATTTGCGCTTAGTAAGTGAAGTCCATGGGACAACGGAGCAGGAGGCTTGGAGCGCTGGGTCCCATGTAATCCTACCTCCCACCATCTCCCCACCTTCCCATTGCTCAGCCATCTCCTCCCCAACCCCTGGTACCCTTGGCCCCTTGTTCCTGATCCCGTCCCACAATCACTGCCATCCTCCACCTGGGGTAGAGACCAAGTAGCATGGAGGGGTAGAGGCCTACATTCTGCTGTCGTTCTCTGTGTCAAGCAGGGGTGGGCTTGGGGTGAGACACTCAGTCTACGGCATCCTGAGACAGAATAAGACAGCATCCATCCTGCACCCAGCTGGCAGCACCCCTGCACGTTTGATGGGCCACGAGGGGTGGGGAACATGGGAGAGTCAACTTCAATCCAGGTGCCGTGCACATCCAGGCACAGGTTAGGGCAGCCAGCATGTGGGAATGGAGATTGACTTCACAACCTCGCCTGCCCCCACATTTTTATTTTGCACTGAGACCCTCAAAGTGTGTGCTCTCTAAGACCAGGTTTTATTAATATAAATTGCCTGATGTAGTATAGGAATCAATAGGACAGTGCTTCATCTCTGCTATGTCAAGAGGTAATACAGGAAATGACATTTCATGGCGCTAAAAGTAATGATTAGTTGATGACCCTCTGCCCGTGGCCATCGTGTCACGCAGGGGCAGACAGAGACAGCTGGCTCAAGGAGCTGCACAAAATGGTGATTTCCAAGCTGGAACTGAACTGTAGCAAA
Organism: Prionailurus bengalensis; assembly: GCF_016509475.1. NCBI lineage: Eukaryota > Metazoa > Chordata > Mammalia > Carnivora > Felidae > Prionailurus > Prionailurus bengalensis. The sequence goes on from NC_057360.1 coordinate 58,795,767, forward strand.
CACCAGGCTGAATTATTGTTCCAGATTGCCGGGTACAAGATCTGAGCAGATGGAAGATCTTCCTGGTCTTAGGTTGAATCTCCGTCCACCCTCTTCCAGATGCCTGTCCCACCACCTCACTGCTGCCTAAGATAGATTTTTTAAAATTCTGTTACCAGCACTTCATAATAGAAATCTACCCTTTAGCACCTCAGGGGCACCCGGGTGGCTCAGTCGATTAAGCATCCAACTCTTGGTTTCAGCTCAGGCCACGATCTCACAGTTCCTGAGATCAAGCCCGCCATTGAGTTCTGCACTGACAGGACACAACCTACTTGGGATTCTCTCTCTTCTTTTCTCTCTGCCCCTCCCCCTGCTCTCTCTCACAGAATAAATCATTAAACTTAAAAAAAAGAAAGAAAGAAAGAAAGAAAGAAAGAAAGAAAGAAAGAAAGAAAGAAAGAAAAGAAAAGAACACCTCAGTCGTTTTCTAGGGCTGGCGTAGCAAAGTACCATAAACTGGGTGGCTTGGATTGACGAAACATGACCGTCTCACAGTTCCGGCCACTAGAAGTCCAAGGTCAAAGTGCCAGCAGAACTGGCTCCTTCTGAGGGCTGTGAGGGAGAATATATCCCTTTCTCTTCTCTGGCTTCTTCCGGTTACTGACAACCTTGGGTGTCCCTTGGCCCACAGACATATCACCCTGATCTCTCCTTCTGTGTTCACGTGGCATTCTCCCTCTGTGCGTGTGTCTACATCCAGATTTCCCCTTTTCGAAAGGCCCACCCTACTCCAGCATGACATGATCATAACTTCACTAATCACATCTGCAAAACAGTATTTCCAAACAAGGTCACATGTTCTTTTTTTCTTATTTTATTTATTCATTAAGGTCACATTTTCTGAGATCCTGGGGGTTAGAAATGCAACATGAATTTCAGGGGGCAACACAATTCAGCCCATAACAGCAGCCATCAGAGACCATGCTTCAACAACTACTCCCAAGAGGGGAAGAATATTGACCAGCCCCAAATTCACAGGGAGGGTGAGCAAGTATTGACTAGAAAGGAGAGAGAGAAATCTGAGGCCTTTTGGCTCTAGAATGCAGCCGGGGTTTAGGACAGAGGTTTGCAGGGAGGGAGGAGAAGGAGAGAAAATGAAGGATCATCACAGAATGAGGGGACAAAAGAACATAGAAAGAGGGACAGAGCCAAAGGACTGATTTGCCACCTCCTCACAGAGGCCCAGGCCTACTCCTGGAGCTGGTGGAAGAGTGGCTTTGGTTAAAAGGTTGCCTGTTCTGGGGGCACCTGGGTGGCTCAGTCGGTTAAGCATGTGACTCTTGGTTTCAGCTCAGGTCATGATCCCATAGTTTGCGGTTCGAGGCCCACACTGGGCTATCAGTGCAGAGCCTGCTTGGGATTCTCTGTCTCTGTCTCTCTCCTCTCTCTGCCCCTCCCCCTGCTTGCTCACTCTCTCTCTCAAAACAAATAAATAAACATTTGAAAAAAAAAAAAAGTTGCCTGTTCTGATCTCCAACTTCACTCTCATTTTCCCAGTTTGGAAACACACACACACACACACACACACACACACACACACACACGCTACTGTCAAAAAACTGTCAAATAATCTCTAACAAGCTTTCCTTTGTTGCAGGAAGGGCCACTTTCTCTTCCAAAGCAAGTTCTTCCAGGAATGGATCCTGCATCTCCAACTGTGCCCAGGCCTGAGTCAACACTTCTTAACTGTGTTGAGCAAAATTGTGCAGCATCTGCAAGCCTGGATATCGGAAGCCCATGAAAAAAAGAAGAAAAGAAGTTGCAATTGCTTCACCTTCCTGGAAAAAAGCAATCATCTTAACGCTTCTTGAAATACATTCAAGTGTATCATAATGTACATACCAAACGGCAGATGGGTATTTAAAAGCTTATTAAGAGCCCCTGCCTTATCACCAGTCAACCTCAGCACCTGTCATCTCCTCTCCAATCCTGCTTTCCTAACAGCATGTGGTGGGTCAGCTAACTGCTTGCACAGCAGAGGAAAGGTAAATGCATGTTCTCATGAACATGCACTTATTAATGGCCCTAAACGTTCAACAAATTAGCAGATTTTAAAAATTCATTAACACTTGTGTTCCTAATCCATGGATTTGTTCATTTCGTAAACGTGAGCTTACGGTCAGGAGCTATTAGCATTCATAATTGCTCTTTGGGGGGAATCTGGCAACGTGATGAATTAGATGGGGTTTTACTTTTTTTTGAACCCACATGTGTTGAAATCCTCTGCGATGGGAAATAGCCAAGCCTTGTCCAGGGGTGGAGCCACGTGGTTTTGAAGGGCCCTGGCACACCAGCATAATGATTGGCATTGATTCTCAACTCTTTGAGTTATTCTCAGAGTTTCCAGTTCCTTCCTCCACTTCTAAACTCCAGATTCATAAAAGCTTCTGCATCTTATTCCATGTGCCTTCCTACTTGACAAAGAGATTCTTGGCTTATAATAATTTAGGGTAATTAGAAGCTTTTGATGAATAGTAGTTACATAATGAATATGGCGGCCCCAAAGTGATACTCCAGGCAAGTCTAAAGTACTCATTTGCCGAGTGTTGCTGGACATTGGTGAACTTCACAGAAACGAGCACTGTCTGTATGCACATACACAAAACACCTTGACCCAAGTCCCAAATAAAAGAGGATGGCCTGGTGGTGGGGGGGGGGGGGGAGAAAACGACCTGTATCAGTCAGCTCAGGCTGCCGTAACAAAAGACCGAAGACTGTGTGGCTTAAACAGCAGAAATTTATGTCTCGCTGTCTGGAGGGGAGAAGCATAAGCATGGTCAGGTTTTGGTGAAGGCTCTCTTCTCAGCTTGCAGACGGCCACCTCCTCATTGTGTCCTCACCGGACAGAGAGTGAGCCACCTCTCTCTCTTCTTACCTAACCCCATCGTTAAAGCCCCACCTTCACATCTTCACCTAACCCTGATTACTTCCCAAAGGCCCATCTCTAAAAGCCATCACATTAGGGGTTACAGGTTCACATGTGAACGGGGCGGGGGAGGGGGGGAGGAGGGGGGAGACACAGTTCATTCTATAGTATTCTGCCCCTGGATCCCAAAATTCATGTCCATCTGGCATGCAAAATGCATTCACTCTATCCCAACAGCTCCGAATATCTTGTACCATTGCAGCATCCGTTCTAAAACCCCATCTAAATCTCATCTAAATCAGATACAATGAGATTTAAGGGTCAATTTAACCTAAGGCAAATGCCACTCCAGCTGTGACCCTGTAAAACCAGCCAAGTTATGTGCTTCCAAAGTACGACAGTGGGATGGGCATAGGATAGACATCCCCATTCCAAAAGGGGGAAATGGAGGTAAAAAAAATAATAATAATAAGGGGTCCCAAGCAAGTCCAAAACCCAATAAGGCAAATTCCACTTGATTCTAAGTCTGGAGAACAATCCTCTTTCCTGGACCCACTGGGGCACTGGTTCTACCTCCACAGATCTGTTGGGTAAGGTATCACACCCCAAGGCCCCAGGCAGCTCCATTCCCAAGGTTCCTCAGCATATCCTAGCCACAGGGCTCTGCAGGACAGGGCAGGCCCAAGTCTTCAGTCAAAGGCCATCTGGCCCTTTGGATCCAAGACAGTGACCCTAATGGTCTTTAAATTGCCTTTAGGCTCCTTCTATTTTCTTGAAGAATATTGAACAATTCTTTAACCAAATAGTTCAATGATCCAGTCCTGTAGGGTCTAAGAATTCCCACGGCCTTCCTTCATTTTATCTCACTGTTTTTATCCCTTGCTGGTATAACCCCAGCTCCATTCCTGGTTCTGTCAAAAAGGCTGGTTAGATCCACTGGTCACCCCATTGTCTGTTTATCAAATGGTTATTGAGCCACACCCTCGAGAACACACCTCGCATTCTCTTCACAATGACCTTTCTCCCCTTCTGCAATACGGATGGGGTGAGGATTTTCTGAACCTTCAAGTTGTGGTTCCTTGTGGCTTAATTACTCCTTCTTCGATTCATGTATCGCCTTTCACGTTCTGCTATAAGCGTTCAGGAAGGACCAAGCTACTCCTTCAACCCTCTGCTTAGGAATCTCCTCAGCTAAATATCTATATTCATTGCTCACAAGCTCTCCTTCCACAAGACACAAGAACATTGTTCCAAGTTCTTTGCCACTTTATAACAAGGATCAGCTTGCCTCCGGTCTCCACTGACATACTCCTCATTTCCATCTGGGAGTTCACCAGAACTGCTTTTAATGTCTGTATTTCTAGCACACGCCTCAAAACCCTTCCCGCTTCTACATATTTCCCAGTTTCAAAGCTGCACCCACGTGTGTAGGGATTTGTTACAGCAGCACCCCCACTTCTTGGTACCAAAGTCTGTATTCGTCTGGGTTCTCCAGAGAAATAGAAGCAATAGGAGGAGAGGGAGAGATAAGGATATGGGTAGGGGTGGAGACAGGGATAGAGAGAATTAGCTCATGTAATTTTGGATGCTAAGAAGTCCCAAGATCTCCAGTCAGCAAACTAGAAACCTAGGAGAGCCAATGGTATAATTCCAGTCTGAGTCCAAATCCAAAGACAAGAGAAGACTGATATTTCAGGCTGAAGACAAGCAGGTGAGAGAGAGAGAGAGAGAGAGAGAGAGAGAGAGAGAGAGAGAGAGAAAGTTCTCTCTTACTCCACCTTTTTGTTCTACCCAGACCCTTCCAGAGATCGGATCATAAAGTACACCCACATTAGGGAAGGCAATCTGCTTTACTGAGCCTATGATTCAAATGTTCATCTCATCCAGAAAGATGTTTACCCAAATATCGAGGCACCCTATGACCCAATCAAGTTGATACCTAAAATTAGCCATCACAAGTCCCAAGGAAAATCTGGGCACAGCACTATAACAGAACGTCCTCTGCCTCTCCGCTCTATTCCCTGCCAGCAGTTTCTCTCAGGACACTGGCCAAGTGTTATCTTGGCTGAACTAAGCGGGGAGAAGCAGGAGGAAAAGAAAAGGAAATGGAGAGGATGGGTGAGTTTGGGGCCCATACACCTTTGGAGTAAAACTCAGTTGGGGTAACCTACCAGTTTATTGAGGGGAATTTTTAATAACCCCCTTGTATTGGCTTACATCTGTCCTACATTAATACCTTACGAGGAATTACAATAACATATGACTTCCAAGCAAGTAACAAAGTCAAGAAGACAATTTTTTTATTTTTGTTTCAATGTTGATTTTTGAGAGAGAGAGACAGACAGAGACAGAGCGTGAGTGGCAGAGGGGCAGAGAGAGAAGGAGACACAGAATCCGAAGCACACTCCAGGCTCCGAGCTGTCAGCGCAGCGCCCGACGTGGGGCTCGAACTCACGATCCATGAGATCATGACCAGACTCGAAGTCAGACGCTTAACCGACTGAGCCCCCCCCACCCCCCGGCGCCCCAAGAAGACAATTTTTTTTAAAAAAGGGAGCGCTTATTAAGCTCCCTGACTCTCTCCTTATACCCCAGAAGCCCTTTGAGGTAGGTATTAGTATCCCCACATTACAGATGTGGAAACTGAGGTAAAGATGTGGTCTGCCACAACAGCGGAGCAAGACCCGCCCCCAGGAGCTGTCATGGCTGGTCTGTCATTCTTCACGACCCCACACTCAGCAGGTGACCTGCTGTTCATTAGCACGGATTCCTTTTCTTCCTCCACCTGTGTGCATCTCCAGAGAATGTTTTTCTCTCATTAGTATCAAAAATGAATCAGGGTTTTTAGTGCCCAAGCTCTGTAATCAATTAAGCATTTTAATCAGAGATGAGAGTTACAAGAAGCTGTCAGTAGATGCATTCCCAGGCAAATACTCCCGCCCATGCCTCATCACTTCTAATAAGACAGTAATAACACTTTTAATCCTGCACCCCACAGTTAGTGAGTCGTTCCTAATTACCCACAACTGCAAGAGAAATCTCTTTATTAGGCTCTGAGCTAATGCTGTCCTAGAACCCTTCGTATGATTTCACGAAGTCCCTGGGACCGAGCATGTCAAGGCAAGAGGAAACGGAGATACAAACTCTTCCCGGTGCAGAAAGCCACACAGAAGACTTCACGTGTCCTACAGCTGGGATACAGCCAGGGGCTATGAGTCATATTTAATACAGTCGGATGAAAGAGTGCTCGAAGTTTGTTTGTTTGTTTGTTTGTTTGTTTGTTTTTCAATGCATCTACCAGCAAAGAAGGAATCGCAGCACTTTCTCCACTCCATGGGGAAACAACTGCAGAAAACAGCGTTGTTCTACGCAGTCAGATTTAGCACACCATGGCCCTGTTACTAGTCTGTCCCCATTTTAAGGAAAGCAGACCGGGAGCTTGTGTTCATTGGAACACACCCCATGATTCTGCTAAATAACATTCTAATTGATAGATAATTTCAAATAGCAACCATCTCAATTTGATACGCCTCTTTCCCTAGGACACCAAGGGACACACACTGATGCCCGCACACTTCATCAGTACATTTAATTGGTCAATTACACAGGCCACGAGAGGGACTTCTCTCCCCTGCGCCGGTGTTGGGCGGAGAAAGCCTCTGGGGGAGAGATGGCGGCCTTGAGTTTTGAAAATATAACTGAGCTCTCTGTGACAAACAAGGCAGTGGAGTCTCAGCCCTGAGAGAACCCTCCGAGCGCCACTCCACCCGCCTCCGATCCCGCGAGAATAAATCCCCTTCCCTCCACAATAGTAGTGAACTCTGCAACACTGTGAACAGCAGTTTGAAATAGTGTAACTCTCGCTGTCACTTTCCAGATAGGCTTAACACCGGATATTAAGCCGAAAGAATACAAATGCGGCCTGAACCACAGAACGTCGCATGCAGCAAGCTCCGCGGAGCATCGGGCAGAGATTGTAACTAATTCACACCGCACCGTGCGCACTTCCCGTTCTCTTTTCATTCCACGCCACCGGCTCCTTCGCCACGGACACCATAGCGGGACATCTGGGCCACTGAAATTGTGCCCTCTCCCCTGTGACCTGCTACAGGCAAGCATTTAACACTCTTCCCCGAATTAGATGGGACTCACTTAATCTGATGGGGTGCACTGTGCAGCTACACCTGGACGCACTCTGCAGAAGTCTGCGTTGCCGTGAGATGCAGACTTGGGAGAATTTCCGGTGGTGGTGTTTTTAGAGCCTCCTCAGACCTGGAAAAGCAGGAAAACTAGTAAACAGTAGCCCCCTGATGACGCGCATAAGCCGCCAGTAAAAGGAAACTAGGATCTAACACTCCCTGGCTTCCACCTCCCGAGAGTGCTCTCTTCCCTCTACACCATACAAAGTATCCACTCATTTCATAAACATGCTCTGACACCTGTGATGGGCTCTGACACATAATCCTGGGCCTCATCTGGGAGCAGGGAGCCAGGAGAACTGCCTGGACAAGTTCTCCCATTCACAAAGCGATTCAAATTCAGGCTTGTGATCTCTGTATGAAGTCCTCCATCAGTGACAGATAAAGTGAATGGCTGAAGGAAGAAATTCACCACCCAGACTTCACCTCCTACCCAACTGTCAGAATGCGCCACGTCTAATGCACCATGAATCGTAATCCAGCTGCAATGAAACCCTGAATGGAAAGAATTAGCTTGCGCAAATTAGTTCAATGAAAACCTTTAAAATGGACTAGGGCACACTGAATTGATTTTTTTTAAAAAAAACACCACCCTCAAAATCTTTTTTTTTTTTTTTTGAAGAGGAGGAGGAGGAATGAGAGAGATGGCTGTATGCACTGCTCTGTGATGGACCTACTCCCTTCTAAATAGAGGAATCCATGTTTCATGTCATAATCAATATTTAGCCTATCAGCGTCTTAAGGATTACAATGAGTAATAATTATTTTTCTTAGCGAGAGGTTATAGCGAACTTGTGTTTATTACTGTATTACTTACGTGTGTGTTAATGTATGTATTATCATACCTATTTTTGTCTATGGACATCCTGTGTATTTATTCACTATTTTTGTCAAATATCGTCTCAAACATTTTTTATTTAAAAAAATTTTTTCCAACGTTTTTATTTATTTTTGGGACAGAGAGAGACAGAGCATGAACGGGGGAGGGGCAGAGAGAGAGGGAGACACAGAATCGGAAACAGGCTCCAGGCTCCGAGCCATCAGCCCAGAGCCCGACGCGGGGCTCGAACTCCCGGACCGCGAGATCGTGACCCGGGCTGAAGTCGGACGCTTCACCGACTGCGCCACCCAGGCGCCCCTGTCTCAAACATTTTAAGTATATTCTCAAAACCTAGCAATACTTTTATCTCACTTTTATTTATTTATTTTTTATTTTTATCTCACTTGAGAAAACCTTGTAATGGGGCAAAGAGCTAAGTCTCGTGACATACTTGCTTGCATGCTCTGCCTTTGCCATAGTAGGTGCCCATCTTCAGTTGGTGTCTTTACAAGGTGTTCATGTACTACATTCAGCTATGGTGATGCATGCAATTCCCCTCTTACCTCTAAGGAAGTGTCCTTTAGATACCTGTTTGTCAGTTACTACTAGTGTGATGGAACTATAAAAATAGTCTAGTCCCCACAGAACTGCAAGGAAGCTTCTATTTAGATTTCATGAAGTTTGCCTCTCCCAACATCGTGGTAACCGCTTGATAAAATATAATACATTTTAAAACTCGTGGTTAACTTCGAAAGAAAGAAATTCCAGACATAAAGTAGGGACCCAAGCCACACAGTCAACGGGAGCTGCACTTTTGGGTCTTTTTCGTGTGCCAAACACTGGATAAGCATCTTGATATATAAAGCTTTTCTTTGATTGTGGTGGCCCCCCCACCCTGACTGCCATTCCCAGCTTCTAGGACAGAGTCATTGAAGTCATATTCTTTGTATGTGTGTTTCCTCTGTGTGCATCCTCAGTGCTCTGATTATTGGCACCCATTTCTTCTATTGTCATTCAATTTTAACAAACCCATTGCCAAAGCAATCGCACTGTACCACAGCAAAAAACTGCTTCTTGTAAGTAGATGACCAAATACCAACATGGCCACCTTTTCCCCCCAACCCGCTTCCCTGCCGGCTCTCGGTATAAACAACAATGAGCCCACAGCTCTGGGATCCTCTGACTTGGCAAATATCTCATTCTATAGGGACCACATTGACTATATCTCTGTAGAGAGGAGGGAGATGATGGGAAGCACATCTACTCACTCGTGTCCTTGAACTTCTCGGCTGGACCTGTTGGCTGGTCCACTGGTACACCAAAGCGACAGCCACCTTAAACCAAGTCTGAGCCATCTGTACTTCCAGTCTCCAAACCCAGACCATCTTTAGTGATCTGACCTAGCTCACCAACCACCACTTCCCCACCAATAGCTGTGCTCCAGACTCTGTGTGGCAGATGGTTCGTCATCAACCCAAGATCTGTCTTCCTTCCTTGCTCACTAACAGAACCTCAGCCTTGGAATAACAATGTGCTTGGTCCAGGAATTATGGTTGGTTTAAGCTAATCACAATAATCCCATTGCCCAGTTTCAGTTGCCGCCACTCAGATGCAGATGGATGGGGCTGTGGTTCTGGAAAGGCTTTAGTATTCTTTTTTTTTTTTTTTCATGTTTATTTATTTCTGAGAGAGAGCGACAGAGCATAAGTGGGGAGGGGCAGAGAGGGAGGGAGACGCAGAATCCGAAGCAGCTCTGAGCTGTCAGCACAGAGCCTGACGAGGGGCTCAAAGCCACGAACCGCTGGATGATGACCTGAGCCGAAGTCGGACACTTAACCGACTGAGCCACCCAGGCGCCCCGTAGAGTTAGTATGCTCGACAGAGGAGATAGACACTGCTCACAGTGCCCTTTCCCCGGCCATGAACATGAATGTCATGCCTGGGGCTACAGCAGACAGTTTCAACCAGGAGGAATCACACCAACTAGTTAAGGCGGAGAGGATCAACAGAAGGAGATTATGTCTTTGAGAACATGGCTGAACTGCTGGTTCCACACTACACTGCCAAACTCTAGACATATTTAAGATAATTAAATGTCCTTATTGCTTAAACCACTGTTAGCCGGGCATTCTGGTCAATGCAGCTGAAAGCATTTCTAACTAATATACCATTTTTTTCCCCTGCATTGCACTCAAGGCCCTGAGTAAATTTAAAGACTTAATTGGCTTTATTCAATGATTTATGAATCAGGCAGCCCATCTGGCAAACAGAAAGCTCTGAGGAGCTGTGCAAAATGGGAGGCTTTTACAGGCAGAAGGAGGTGGGACACAGATGTTACTGGCAAAGAGTGGGCTGTTTCAGGCAAGATCACCTTCCTTTAAGAGACAGGGGGGTCTATGAGAGAGACCACCTCACCAATGCTCACCAGGAAATTCCAGACTGACTGGTTACAATTACATCTCTGGGAGAGGCTGAAACTGCTGTTAGGTTAGGTATTAAGTCTTGGTTTGGTGACATGGGCTTAGCACAAGCAACTCCGTTTTGAACTCGTCTCTTTTTTGACCCCATCAACACATAAAATAACTTTTAACCATTTTCCTCTGCACATATTTTGCAATAAAATAATATCATATTGTAATATTCTGTAATCTTATTTTTAAACTCAATTTACCAACTATACAAGTATTAAATATCATTTTAGTAGATGCATTATATTTCTTCTTATGAATATGCTATATTTTAGTAGTTGAATTATATTTCTTCGTATGAATATGCTATATTTTGACTAACGCCCTGTTGTTAGAGATTTGTTTCTAATATTTCTTGCTTTTGTTGCAATACTAGAATAAACATCCTTGTAGCTAAATCTTTTACACAACTATCATATCCTTTCCACGGGATAAATACCTAAAAGTAGCATTGCTACACTAAAAATACTCACATTTTAGGATATTCTTATTTGAATTGCCAAATACACCTCCAAAAAAATAGCAATTTATATTGCAAACTGGAGTAAAAGACTTGATAGTCACAAACTCTATCTAGCATTATTGTTACCTTGTATTTAATATTTGTCAATTCAGGAGCCACCTGGGTGGCTCAGTCAGTAAAACTTCCAGCTCTTGATTTCAGCTCAGGTCATGATCCCAGGGTCATGGGGATCATGGAGCTGAGCATGGAGCCTGCTTAGGATTCTCTCTCTCCCTCTGCCCATCTCCCCTGCTCATGCTTGCACGCTCTCTCTCTCTCTCTCTCTCTCTCTCTCAAATAAAAAATACATACACTAAATAAGTAAAATATTTGTCAATTTGGTGGGCCAAAAATAGTTTCCTAAAGTTATTTTAATTTTGTTTTTTTCATTTATGACCAATTATAATGTCTCTTATAAACCACCTATTCATATCTTTTGTCCATATTTTAATTGATAAAGTCATTTATACTTCTCTGCTGAGTAATTTGAGTTTGTTGTTAACCAAAACTTCCAAGACTTTTTCTGCAAATGATGCTGTTCAGACACAGCTCTCCTATCTAGTATGGGTCCTATAGCTTTGGCAATCAGTGTGCTTCATTTACATGTCTCCACATTAAATTTCATTTTGTTGGGGCACCCGGGTGGGTCAGTCATTAAGCATACAGCTCTTTATTCTGGCTCAGGTCATGATCTCACAGTTCATGAGACTGAGCCCCAGGTCAGGCTCTGTGCTGACAGTGGGGAGGCTGCTTGGGATTCTCTCCCTGCCCCTCTCCTGCTCCGGCGTACATGTGCACACTCTCTTTCTCTCAAAATAAATAAATAAACTTTAAAAAAGTAAAATAAATTTCATTTTGTTAAATTCACTACATTTTTTTCTAACCATTAACATGTCTGTCCTATAATATTTTCTTTCCATTCTGAGGGTTCCAACTATTCAGGCCATATTCCATCAATGTATGGACTTAGGTCAGGATAAAAGACATCATAGGACAGGCAAGACTTTACATGGAGTCCTGAGATCTCCCTGCAAGGACACATTATTCACCATTTCTTTAACAGTTCCCTTCAGTTACATCAGACTTTCATTCATTTATTAATGTGTGCCTACCATTGAAGATTCAAAGCATGAGTCAAGTAAGACATGGCCCTAGGTCATAAAGAGCTTATAGACTACTGAGAAAGACAGTCACAAAAACCCGTAATTGCTGTAATGACAAGTATAGTAAAGGAGGGACACTCATGGCTATGATGGCCCATCAATTTCAAGAGTCCAATCAAGACATGATGATTATTTGGTATAAGGCAGAGATGATAGAGAGAAAGAAAAGTAAATAGACTTGAGAAATTTTAGAAAATCAAAAAGTCTTACTGGTAAATTGGGTATAGAAAATATAGGAAAATGTTGCCTAGGATGACTTATAGAATTTTGGTTTGCACAAGGTCCATAGATATAACCTCAAAGGTCCCATAGCTGCGTGCGTGCGTGTGTGTGTGTGTGTGTGTGTGTGTTCATTCCCATGCCAAATAAATTATTTTAAGCATATTCTCAATAGTCTCTGAGACCACTCTTCAAATTAAACAATTCCACACTCTGGAGCCCATGTCTGTGCTTGCATTCGGGATCCTGCTAGCACCAAAGTTCACCTGGGGTAGTAATGTTTAATCATTAGTGGATTGACTAATAAATTCATAGCTGTGAGATTGGTGGGTCTCCCTGTCAAACTAACTTGCTTTAAGTGTAACATCAAAAATTAAATTCTTTCACCAGTTATACAGATCTTCAGTCAGTTATAAACCAGGGATTTTTTCAATAGTTATAAAGATGAGATTTTGAAGCATGAAAATATTTTTATTTCTTAGTTATTAAGGCTTTGAGTTGTCATTATAAAGTACTTTTTTAATTGTCACAAGCTAATAAGAAAAATCCAGAGGGAACCTGAAACAAATAAAAAGTTGGTCGCAGGCCAAGGAAAGGACAAATAAGAGGTCACATCAGTCTGTGGAAATGAAGGTCATATATTAGTTTGAATATTAAAAGTGGATGGAGCTTTACAGACCTAATGCGTAATTCAGAAGAAATTTGGGAATAGCAATAAGGACCATATTCACAGTCGTCAGAGTGACTTAACTACAGGAAAAAAAATAATATTAAAACAAGTTAGAGTTATAAAGATAATGTACTGGCACAAGCATAAACATAGATCAAAAGAACAGAATTGGGAGCTTAGAAATAAATTCGTATTTATGGTCAATCGATTTTTAACAAGGATGTCAAGACAATTCAATAGGAAAAGAATAGTCTTCTCAACCAGTAGTACAGAAACAACTGTATCTCTGCATTCAAAAGAATGAAGCTGGGTCGCTTCCTTATACCATCCACAAAAATAATTCAGTAGGAACCACAGACCTAAATATTAGAACCAAAACTATAAAACTCTTGCACATCCATACAGTGGAATACTATTCAGCAATAAAAAGGAATGAATGAAGGATGGAAGGATGGATGGATGGATGGATGGATGGATGGATGGATGGATCTTGAAAACATTATGCTAAATGGAAGAGGCCAGGCCCATAAGGTCACATATTGTATGATTCCTTCATGGGAAATGTCCAGAGTAGGCAAATCAGTAGAAGCAGAAAATAGATTCCTTATGCCCAAGGGAGAAGGAGAAGAAGAGGGATCATGGGACAGGAAATAAGAGAGAATGGAAGTGGCTGATAATGGATACAGGGTTTCTTTGGGGGATGATAAAAATATTTTTTAAATGAGGTGAAGTCGGGGTGCCTGGATGGCTCAGTCAGTTAAGCATCCGACTCTTGGTTTCAGTTCAGGTCATGATCTCGCCATTTTGTGAGTTCGAGCCTCACATCGGGCTCTGTGTAGTGTACAGAGAGCAGTGTAGAACCTGCTTTGGAATCTGTCTCCCTCTCTTTCTGCCCCTTCCCCACTCACGCTGTCTCTGTCTCTCTTAAAATACATAAATAAACTTTAAAAAAAATGAGGTGAAGTTTGCACAACTCTGTGATTATACTAAAATGCATTCAAGTATATACCTTAAATGGGTAGACTATATCACATGTGAATATTTATATAAAATGTACAGATTTTAACTCTGCAGTTCAGTGATATTTGACCGTTGTATATACCCATGTAACTACTACCCCAAATAAAACACAGAAAATTTCTGTTCCTCCAGAAATGTTCCTCAGGAAAGTATCCCTTTTATTTAATCTACCCTTCCCCCAAAAGGTAACCACTATTCTGATTTCTGATTTCACCATAGCTCCTTGGTTTCACATGAATGGAATCAGACATTATGTATTTTGTGTGTGTGCCTGGCTTCTTTGGCTTAGCACAGTTTTGAGATTCATCCATGTAGTTATATCGGCCCATGGTTGTCTTTGTTTTGGTTTTTGCTGTTGACTAGTCATCCAGTGTAGGAATATAACACAATTATTTTATCAATTCACCTACTAATGGGCATTTGAGTCATTGACTATTTGAGCTTAGTAGAAATAAAAATGCTATGAATATTTTGTTTTTCTTTTAAGATCTTTCTAGTACCAGAGATCACATGTAGCTCCCTCCCCTTGAATTAAGGCAGCTGCTGCCACTGCCTCACGAATTAGGGTTACGGAGGAGCGATGCAGTTTCAGGGCCCAGGGCTTAAGAGACCAGCAGGTTTCACTTCCTATGTCTTGGATGACTCACCTAAGGACCCCTGAGTCCAGCTAACCAGCTGGTGAGATGATATGGAGAGGCCCTAGACAACGTGAAAATGGAGAGAGTCAAATGACATCCAGCCTTCCAGCTGTCCCTGTGAAGGGACTCAACACGTGAGTAAGGCTACCCTGGACCATCCAGACCATACCAGCTACCAGTTGAGTACCAGCAAGTGACTCAAGTCAATTCATGTAGAGCAGAAGAGTTGCTAAAATAAACTCTGCCTGAACTTGTGACTCATAAAATAGTGTCCCCACAGAAGCCCTGTCCACTCTGAACCTTAGAATGGGGCCTTATTTGGAAATAGGGTCTTTGCAGGTGTTGTTCAGCTAAGGATTGAAATGCGGTTATACTGGCAGACCCTAAATCCAATGACAATTGCCCTTTTGAGAGACAGAAAGTGATACACAGAGAGACAGAAACACAGAGGAGAAGACATTGTGAAGACAAAGACAGAGATTGGAGTGATGCAGCTACAAACCAAGGAACACGAAGAACTGCCAGGAGCCACCAGAAGCTAGAAAGAGACAAGGAATATCTTCCCATGAGTCTTTGGATGGAGGATGGCCCTCCTGACATCTGCATTGCAAATGTCTAGCCGCTAGAAATGTGAAATAAATGCTTCTTGTTTATGCCACCAAGTCTGGTAATTTGTTACGGCAGGCCCAGTAGACTAGGGGTTCTATTTTGTTTTATCAGTCTATGTGCAGCTCTTAAAAATGTGGCTGGTTTCACCCTCCATGGTGGGGTTGACTACTCCTCCATTTTTATTCCTAGAAGTAAAAGCACCTTGGGTTTCCTCTCCTGGGAAGGGCTTGTTCCTTTCTGGACTTTAGTTCATTTAGATTTCATTTTCAATTCCCTGATGGTTTTTTTTTTTTTTTCCAACAATTCTTTTTAAGCAGTCCAGGTTTCTCATGGTGTTAGAATAAGATCCACGTTCTCTTGCAACTTTCTAAACTGCTATCTGCAAGCCTGGATATAACTTTTTAATTAGCCATGCCTACATTTTAACAAAAGCTATTACATAATGAGTTTATAGCTACTTTTTTGTTCTTCCCCTTTTGTGATATTACAGTAAGACTAATCTGAGTCAGCACTAGACTCTGAGAGAAGTCTTCTTTTAAATTCTCCTTCTGAAGGTGTCCTCAGGTCTAAAATGAGTCTCTTATAGACAGCAAATAGATGGGTCTTGGTTTTTCAACCATTCTGATATCCCATGTCTTTGATTGGAGCATTTAGTCCACTTACATTCAGTGTTATTATTGAAAAATATGGGTTAGAGTCATTGTGTTTGTCATCTGTAGGTTTCATGCTTGTAGTGGTGTCTCTGGTACTTTGTGGTCCTTGCCACATTTCACTCACAGAGTCCCCCTTAGGATTTCTTGTAGGGCTGGTTTAGTGGTGATGAATTCCTTCAGTTTTTGTTTGTTTGGGAAGACCTTTATCTCTCCTTCTATTCTGAATGACAGGCTTGCTGGATAAAGGATTCTTGGCTGCATATTTTTCCTGTTCATCAGAAGACCATGGGGGAGGGGAAGGGGGAAAAAAAGTTACAGAAAGGGAGGGAGGCAGACCATAAGAGACTCTTAAATACTGAGAACAAACTGAGGGTTGATGGGGGTTGGGGGAGAGGGGAAAGTGGGTGATGGGCATTGAGGAGGGCACCTGTGGGGACGAGCACTGGGTGTTGTATGGAAACCAATTTGACAATAAATTATATTTAATATTAAAAAAAAGTCTCCTTAAGTATGGGAAGCAGTGAATTAGGTCAGTAAGTTAATTATGAATTTACCCAGTTTTACGCAGTGGAGCCCACAATTCCCATCTCTACATTCCTTGTTCCTGACTGTGCTCCTCATCAAATGTTCCATCCTCCTGTTTCCCTGGCTCCATCCCCTTTTCCAAACCAAGACAAATATAGGACAGACTCCTATCTGTCCAAAAATCAGACTTTCTAAAGCTGAAAATAAACATGTAAGTAAATGTGTGTCCTAATTTTCTATGATGTTAATGCTTCCTGTACTGGACTTGATCTCATTTCCTATTATAGTGGAGACTTCTGTGGAAACATATCTCAGTCCCGTTAGGATTTAACTAAACGGAACTGAATCTGTAGTGTTAAATAGTGTTAGAATTGGGGGTGGGGGGGGGTGGATAGCTGGTTATTTTTATAGAGAAAGGAAAATGTAAGCTACCCTTTCATTAGGAATTGAGCATCTTTTTTTCCAATTCCCTTCCAGGAAGTCCTGTCAACAAACTTGAAATGCACACTGCTTTGCAGATGGCGTCACACTTGTGGTTCACTCCCCAACCTCATCACTAAATGTAGTGAAACATTCCTTTGTCTCTACATCAGACACTAACTGAGGATCCAAGGCCTGGGAGAATATAAATATTTTCATATAAAAAAGAATTATAACCTGATTTTCTGTTCCTTCACCCAGATGTTTGCCTTACTGGTATTTTTTATCAACTCCACTGCAGACTGATCTTCCAAACGATAAAAGCTACTGAGATGCTTTATTTTCTTTTTCCCATAATGGTATTTTTTTAAAATACCCAGAGCTGATGAAATATCAAGGCATACATCTTTCTAACTAGCTAACCCCAAGGTGACTATGATATCTTACCTCCCTCCTTCCCAGGGAGGTAAAACCAGGCAAGGAGGGCCCATGGCCCAAGCAGGCCAAGGTTTGGGCTTGGGTTTGAGTAGACAGATTAATGTCCTAAAAAGAAGGAGGTGGAAAAAAACAGTGAAGTCATACAAACCACATCCAAATAAAATGCTAAAGGTCAATCCTTGTGTGTCCAAGTACATTGTTAAGACTAAGGACAAGTTCAGGAAGTCAGGAGCCAGAGAGACAGAAGGATAGAGCAGTTGATATGGAGCAAAGCTGGGGCAAGGCCATCTGTCCCAGGACACCTACTGTGAGCAGAGCAGTGTCCTTGTCAGGCACTGATAACACATTGCATGGTGGCTTATATGGGCTGATCTGAGGAAGTGGGGTTCACTAAGGATGGGAGACGACCCCCCATTTCCACACAGGAAGCAGAGGGACCCTCAAATTTCTTCAGTACTAAAACGCTACATGTTTCATTGGCAGATTCCACTGGATTCAGTGGAATTGAAGGAACGCTTCACTTTTCTCTCAAATGGCAAGAATTTATGTAAAAGAATCCATCTGTTCACCTCCATCCCAACCTCCATTGTACACTTTTATTCTGACTACAGAACGAAACTTTTCAGTTTTAGTTCTCATGTGCCCAATGTGCCCCACAACTGCTTCTCCCCAGCCTAGATAAAGTCCTTTCCTTTCCTCCAAGGTAGTAGGACCTCTTACCACAGATTTCTGCCACCTTGCTCAAGACCCCATGCAGAGCACCTAGAATATGGTTGCATATATCTGGACAGATGTTAGGCCTCAGCATTATGGCTTCCATGCAAGCTGTAACACATTCCACTGTATTTCCCCTTGACCTGCCCTTCTCTTCATTCTGAAGACAAATATTTCTCATAATTACAGAAGTTGACGTCCAGATCTGGCCTTTCACCCTACTTACAAGCTAAGTTAACCTGTTACTGTTTCACACATGCTAGCAGAAGACATGAATTCATAGATCAGAGACAAAGGACATTATTACTCAGCGCTCAGCAAGCACATGAGTGTCATGTTTCATGTCAGTTCCCTCTGACTCCCTTCCTACAGGGGCAACTCAAAGCATCCCAGGTGGATCTGCATGCAGCCCATGTGGATGCTACACACATAATGGCTTTGTATCGCATAGGAGGAGCCCTGAGTTTGGGGAATCTACCTCCGCTACAGCAGGCCTGCCCTTTGTCCCAAAGCAAGTCATTACCTCATTCTTCCAGGTTGCTCATTTGCAAACATGACCCTGAGAATCGCCTAGGCAAAGAGTGGGTAGGGTCTTGCATTCTTGAAAAACCAAGCAAGAATAAATAGGGACACTCAGTGTCCTTGGAGGACTGCCTCTTTCAACAGTTGCTACCAAAGACCTTGGCATTATGGTTTAAACTATACAGTAATATTGAATTTCAGATGCAGGAAAGAAATGAGGATTTTTTGGTCTTTATGCATGTAAGCCACACAACTCCCAATGGAAAGGACTGAAGTATTTATCATATATGGAGAAAATATATTTTAAAATTAATTTTAGACATAATTTTCTCATTTTCTTTTTACTCATTCTTAACGTTTTTGATTCTTCACTTCCTCCCTCTTTGCAAGAAACCCTCTTAGATCTTTAGCTCACCAACTTACTTCAATAAGCAATCCTCTGGATTTATGCACAGCATCCTCATTCCATCTGAGATCAAGATGCTTTTATCTTTATCTCCTGAGGGAAAACAATTTCCTTTGGGGACCCACAACTTAGAGGAGAATCTACAGTTTGCTTGTACATGCCCCAGCTGTCATCTCTAGATGTCTTTTCCATATTTGGCAGAAAGAAAGCCACATGGCCAATCTCTATACTGAGGATTATTAGTAAGTTTATTTCTATGTCTTCCTTTATCCCTTCCTTTTGTCAGTCACGATAAGAACTACCATTTACTGAGTGCCATTCTGGGGTCAGGTAGTGTTCTGAGTCATTTACATGTATTGTTTCATTTAATCCTTACAACCCCACTTTGATATATTTAACACAGGTGCTATTAGTATACCCATTTTACAGATGGAAAAACTGAGTTACAGGGGCATGATGTACCTTGTCCAAGTCAGCCAGTAACTAAGTGGTAGAACCATATTCAAACATAGGCATTTTGACCCCAAAACCCACACTCTTCTGCTCTATATTACATTGCCTCCCCAAATTATTCTAATCCCCCCACCTCCTGCCCACCCTCCTGCAGTCAATAACTTATTTGAAGCAATACTTATCCAATTTCTATAAGCATTTGCCTCCAGTAATGGCTTATGCTTATTTAAAACTTTCTCAAAGGAAGCTGAAATAAATACAAGTTATATCAGAATACAACAATACAAAGAACGACGTAGAACATAGCCTTAAACTAGTAACACCACATAAGAAAAGAATTACTGTTTTGCTTGAGGTTCTTTAGATTGCAAAAAACAGAAACAGTGAGCTTAAATAAGTTTTTAAAGTGGAGTTTGTTAAAGAATTCGTAGGTGTGTCAGAGAATTTGGGTGTCTCCAAGGCCCACAAGGAACAGGAGACAGGAGCTGGGAGCTGCCAGGAGCCCAGAGACCTCCCTCTAGTCCCTGCCTCCACTTGTCTTTACTCATCTTTTGTTAAGTGTCTACAAACAGCACTTTCTGTTTCTCTGTAGCTACAGGGGTCTCATTCCACAGCTCAGAGCTCACATCACCCTGCTCATTCTGTTCAAAGGAGCACAGACTCACTACAGTCTCTTACAGCCGGTTCCAAACTCCCATGAGATAAAATCTGATGGCCCAATTTAGGTCACATGCCCAGATCACTTTCTATCAACTCTAGCCAGAGAATCCACTCTTTAAAAAAGGGGCATTTCTAGAGGAAGTTGGTTACCCTGGCCTGGGTAGACTTCCCAAGGTGTCTACAACATATGCCCTCAGCCAATCATTTATTTATAGGACAAAAAAAAAATGCATCTATTAGGACTCAGAATCTGGAAATATGGTTTCCAAAGGGATTATTATGCCTATCTTCTCCAAACTTAGACATGCTGTGCAGATGACAGTGTGTTGCCATGTAACCTTGTCATCAGTCTTAAAATTTGTTCTGCATATAAAATCTTCTCCTGAGAATAAACCTATTGTAGGCAGATCCTGTTATCATTCTCTCTTACATCTCCCCTGAGCAGTACTTAGGGATTTGTTTTGCACCAGATGAAATGCATGGGCAGAAGGATATATAGAAATGAAGACAGAGATGGGGAGGGGGAGGGGGGGAGGATGGAGGTAGAAATGGAAAGCGGGAGGGAGAGAGAGAGTGAGAAGTAGTTCCTTGCATCTATTTTGGTCTTCACATCCTCATAGACTAAAAAGCATTGGTCTTTGCTCCTTATCAACCATACGAACCTGGTAGGAGAGGCTTGGGTTCTCATATCCTACACAATATATATGTGGTACCCAAATGGACAGCCTATTGTCTTAAAGCATAGAAAAGGCTGCAGGAGCCCACTGAGCATAGAAGAGGTACTGACATCCAAAAGCATGTTAAAATCTAATCATATCCAAATTGCTTGGCTATAGAAATTCCACTTTTTAATTATATAACCGAGGCATGGACCCATCTTCCTTTTTAACAATGAACCTTTACAGATTGAGCTCCCTTCTCTTTTGACGCCTACATCCTTTCCAGATCCTCTACCATGCCAAGACAGCTGTCTCCTATCTGGCGTGTTTCTTACCATATCTACTTGCAACTGTACATGGTTTTGCAACTGGCTTTTCCCGTCAACAGTATCTCCTGGAGATTTATTTGTATTAGTGCCTATAGATAGGCCTCATTCTTTTCTACATTTTGAATAGTATTTCATAATTGGGATGTACCACAGTTTAATTAAGCATTCCCCTAATCAGTATTAGGTTCAGATGGCAGAACTTTATCCTTAGTGGCAGATCAAAGTTTCTGTCGTTTAGAACTAGAGGTAAACAGAACCTGACACGCCTCCATGTTGAATTGTAGGTATTTAACCTCTTTAAGAAGTGGACGAACCCATGATCCATGTATTAATTGATGTGAAGAGAACCATGGGACCAGAAAGTGGGCCTTGTTGGTGCTCCAGCCACGAGCCCTCAGTCATACTTGCCATCTGTGTGCACCCCAGCTCCCGATATGATCTCACCCTCAACCAACTATCCACGGCTCTTTTCCAGAGTACTGCCCTCAGGCTGCAGCAACCTGCTTTAACTTTGTGCAGAGAGCCGGATGTGTCCAGAAGCTGAAATTCCTCAGGTATGGCCCTCAACCAACGTTTGAGGGATGGCAGTATACATGCTTTCACCCGCTTAGCCCTGATGCGGATAGCTCTGAAGTGTGACTTACACTGTTTCCAGAACTCCCCCCGCAGGACTAAGATGTGGTTATCTTCTATGCAACTTGGCTTGATACCTTACCCATGTTTGGCCACTCTTTTTTTCTTCCAAGTTTCACTTCCTCACTTCCTACCAGACTTTCTTCTCAATACATCACGTTCACATAAATCCTCAGTTTAGGGTGTGCTTTTCGAAACTAAAAGAACTCAGTTCAGAAACAGTCCCTATAAAGCAGACTCCCAGAATAAGATTCTAAAACTGGACCAGTCACCAACCAGATGCCAACAGCGAGCCCACCGTTGGTGGGAAGAAGAGTGCAGGTACCCACCGGCATCCTGCACCAATGGCTGAGAGTCTTATTGGTGGTGAAGGTGGATAGGATACACACGTGGAAGGGGACACACCAGCATGCACAGTACACATATTAGCTGGGAGATATGGAGGACTTGGTAGTGAAAAAGAACGTGGAGTTGGCCGTCGCTACTCACTCAGTGTGGACTGGAAGAGAATAGTAAGCTCAAGGAAGCCAATTACTAACTCAGAAAAGTATATGAGTTAGAAAGCCTCCATAGCAGTATTTAAAGAAACCGGTAGCTAAATAATGGACTGTGCTGAAATCAGGCCCAGGACTTGTTAGAGAGAGTAGCAGAGTTACAAAGACAGAAAAGTCTGAAGATATTTCAGTGAGTAAAATCACTGCTCTTACCGGAGGCATTCCCGTCCTGGACGTCATTGACACAAGCACCGAAGTGACTCTGAGATGCAATGAACATAGCTACTATACAAAGTCAACCACCTCCTTTTTGGCATTGACTTAGAGAGCCCCCTTACTATTACTGCTGTCAACCTCATATTCTTACTGTCACCCTCTTAACAGCATTGTTGTTATAGATGTCCCAGACCACATCAGGTAAGCCCAAAGTGGACATATTTCTGTTCAGAGCTATTTGGAACTGCCTTGTTGCCTGAAAGATGCCCCTAATTCACGTGACAACTGGTGATCCACCTTACCCATCATGGGAGGAATATTCAACTCTCTCTCTCTCCTTAGTGTTATTGATGGATTTGTACAGAGTCATACATAGTCTCTCCTTCAACATCCTCTTTATCACCAAAAGTACCCACGAGTACGTTTGCTTATTCATTCAACAAGTATTTATTGAGTGTCTATTGCACATCAGGCACTATGCTAAATGCTTGCAAAGACAGTATGGGCAGACTTGGTCATACTTTACATAAATATAAGTCCAAGATATATATAAGCCTTGGAATAAGACCTACATTAAACAAATAATTATATAAATAAGTATACATGTAAATATAATCACTGCTTTGACAGATGCTACAAAGGAGAATTTCAAGGTGCAGTGAGAGCATACAACTGTAGGACTTACCATCCCTACCGTCTTCTGGGGACTCGGAGGAGGCTTGCTTGAAGAAGGGGTATTTAAACTATAATCCAGAAGATGGAAAAGATTAAGCCTAGCGGGATAGGGGAAGGAGAGATATAGGCCAAGAGCATTCAAAGTAAGCAAACCCTGTGAAGGTCCTGGGGCAAAAGGAGAGAGAGCAAACCAGGGAGGATGTAGTATAAATGACCAAGGGTAAGAGTGGTAGGACATGAGGCCAGGGAGGGGCAAGGCCAAATGATCCTGGTTTTTGTTGCGATCTTCTTCAATTAGATCTGCCTACATATTGAAGACCATGCGATTAGACCCAATAGATAATACAAGTAAAGATTTTTGTTTGGAAATTCTTCCATGAAATGCATAGAACAGAGAGCAACAGGAGAAATTCACAGGACATTTCCAACTTCTTCGAAATGCCTTAATCTTTTATCCAATGTAGGTGGGATCATCTGGCTTTTTTTTTTTTTCAGTCTTTCAGGCAAGACAAGTTGTAACATCACTCAAAGCACCAAGGCCAGACATATCACAGCTAGAAGAGCTAATGTGGACATTCAGGCAACAAGAAAATGAAAGAATATCTCCCTACTTAGAGTGTTCGCTTACTGCTTGCAGACTTATCCAAAATATAGCCGATTTGATTTATGTCTACAGACATTTTTGTTAAATACTAGTGAGGCTTCAGATTAGACTCATTACTTATGGTCCTCGAACTTGATGACAGCATAAAAACCAGGAGGAAGCTTCTGCTATGAGAAATCCAGATGAAATACCTAAAAGGAAAATCTTCTGAAAATTACGGTCTTGAGTGGGAACTATTAGAAATAAAACACTTCTGGGGCGCCAGGGCAGCTCAGTCGGTTAAACATCCGACCTCGGCTCAGGTCATGATCTCACAGTCAGCAAGCTCAAGCCCTACATCGGGCTCTGTGCTGACAGCTCAGAGCCTGGAGCCTGCTTTGGATTCTGTGTCTCCCTCCCTCTCTCTGCCCCTCCCCTGCTCGCTCTCTCTCTCTCTCTCTCTCTCTCTCAAAATAAATAAACACTTAAAAAATAAAAAATAAGAAAAGAAATAAAACACTTTAGAGAAATCACCAAAAATAAAGAGCACAGTGTGTGCAGCTGTGACTTTGGAGCCAAAGTGATGTTAACAAGCATGTGGAGACCAAGGTGCTCTGCTGACTCACCAGTCCCCTCATGCTGCTCACGTGAGACCACGAGAGACTCCCGTGAGCTGCTCCCTGCCGACTCGGGCTTCACCCCATGATTCCTGGGCCATCCCTCTCCTTGCCTTTCTGGAGTCAGAACATTCTTCCCCAGAGGAAGAACGTCACCCACAGGGTAACAGCAAATTTGTGAGGTCCCTGGACAAACAGTATAGAGACATTCAGCCCTTCTTCGTTCTTTTCCAGACACAGCCCTGAAGTAGGGGGCAGAGGGAGAAAGAGAGCTCCGAGTGAGTTTTACTTTCCTCCTTTGATGTCCACTGATGGCACCACATCCTGCAAGGGAGGTGGAACCAGCTTCCTTCTTCTCTAATTAGAAACCGATGCCAGCGAGGGACCCACAACTCTGACATTCACTTTTTGCTGAATTTACAAGTGGTGACTGCCCACAACCGTGTCCTGTTAACACGGTGAGGTCGTCAATGAGAAGGGGCAAGGTTGTCCCCAATGAAAAATTCCTCTGATTGTATAGTTAGTAAAGATAGTGCTGAGATGATCCCTTTCTCAGGAGACATCCTAAAACTGCAAGCCTGGGATGGCAGATAAACACTGTAAACAGCAGGCAGGGGCCCAGAACATCCCAACTCACTTCCTTAAGTCGGTAGTTTTTCCAGACCAGAACTCAGGAGCAGGAACTGCGGCGAGATTAGCCCATGGCTTCCAGGCCTGGAGAAAAGGAGGAAACTGCCGCAGACCTGTGCTCACAGATAGGCTTGGCCCAAAACGCAGGGCGGATAAGGAGGAGTCCTGTGATTTTTAACTTGAGAGCGAACCACCCTATGAATCCGACTGGGACTGAACGGGAACTAAGTATAACAGGTTTGGGTTTGATTTTTTTTCATATGCAAAGAACTGTTTCCCCCACCCCCCCCCCCCCCAGCCGATTTTCAAAAGGATGCATACTCACTGTGGAGCGTTTAAATAACGCAAAATCTGAAGAAGACGATAAAATCACCCAGAGATCCACCACCCTGTGATAACCACACTCAGTTTGGGGAGAGGGGGGGACATCTTTTCAGACATCTTGCCTCGTGGTTTTAGCCATGCACACCCACATACCTGCACCTACATACCTACACGTGCAGACAAGCACACACATACACAACACACCTAAGTGCACATATGCACACACGCGTGCACGCACACATAAACACACACTTCACTTATAAGTGGGCTTATAGTCAGCATGCCATCCTCTAACCTATTTGATCAATATTGTGTGTGTGTGTGTGTGTACATTGAGCCCTTAAATCACAAACATCCCTTAAATCACAAACATGGGCAGGCAGGATCTGGATTTTATTCCATTACATGTTCTGTATGTACTATACTGTATTTAGCCAATTCCTGAACAGTGGTAAAGCCAGTTTGGTTACATATATATATATATATATATATATATATATATATGGTTTATCCATTTTTTTTTGAGAGAGAGAGTGCACACAAGTGGGGGAGAGGCAGAGAGAGAGAGGGAAACACAGAATCCGAAGCAGGCTCTAGGCTCCAAGCTGTCAGCACAGAGCCAACGCGGGGCTTGAACTCACCAGCCGAGCTGTGAGATCGTGACCTGGGCCAAAGTCAGATGCTTAACCGACTGAGCCACCCAGGCGCCCCTTTTATATATTTTAAACATTCTTCTTACATACCATGTTTATACATTTATCCGAATATCTTCTTAGGAAAATTCCTAATAGCGAAATTCCTGGATGAAAGGATTTTGTAAAATCTTGGTATCTAGGGACATTTTAAGATGTCACATGTTATGTCAATAGTGCTGAGGTAGAGAAACCCTGTGTAGATAATGTATTCTCTGTTTCTCGGTTCCATTTATCAGTTTCCCTGAGTTTCAGGGAGAGAAGGCGTAAATCTGCAAACACCTTCTACCTCTCGCGTTTTCTAAATAAGAGTCTTGCTTTATCATTTCACCCTGCAATGCCTCTCCCATTCTCTGCCGGCTCCTGACTCAGGACCCACAGCCCTCCAGGGCTTCAGAGTTCCGACCTGCCCCTCCACCTGCTTTTCCAAAGTGTGACCATCCACGAACCCAAACAGCACTGACAGCAGGCGAGCCTGATTACATGTTTTTTCCTCCTCTGTCCTCTTGTTGGAAATTAACCCCTAGAATCAGCAGAACCTGATGACCTGCTCCTTTTCCTCCGGTAGGTGATTCGTATCCCCTGCTGATCGTTTTATTTTTTTTTAATTTTTTAATGTTGATTTATTTGCTTTTGAGAGACAGAGAGAGACAGAGCATGAGTGAGGGAGGAGCGGAGAGAGAGAGAGACACACAGAATCCGAAACAGGCTCCAGGCTCTGAGCTGTCAGCACAGAGCCTGACACGGGGCTTGAACCCACGAACCGTGAGATCATGACCTGAGCTGAAGTGACATGTTTAACTGACTGAGCCACCCAGGCGCCCCTGATCATTTTAATACGCAGTCCCCTTTCTCAGCACAAATCACTCAGTGTTGATGATAAACCCCTTTGGCCTGGAGAGAAAAAGAGTGTTTTCTTTGGGAGGAGAATAGCTCTTCTGTAAATGAGGGTTCCAACATCCCACATGCTGCCCTACTCCCTCCCCCACACTTTAGATTTACACCAACAGGATATTAGGCATTTAGAAGCATCCAAGCGGGTTCATGGGACATGCCTCATTGGTTAGATGACTACCTGAGGGGAATCCATATTTTATCTAGACTTGGACCCATTCCAACCCTTCCTTGGGGTCTACCACCTCAGTAAGCACCTAGTGAGTGTTACCAGCTGACCGGAAATGGAGTCCCTCAGAAGAGGAAAGCAATGAGCCACGAGTGAAAATTCTGAGGTAAACAAAGATGGCTCCTATGATAACAGAGTCTCTGTGATGCTTCCCTGCTGCATTGGGGTGACATTCAGGAACCACTGAGTCTGTATTTTTTTAGAAAGTAAGTTTACTGCAAAGCTAAATTGACTTCACAGCCTACACGTGTGTACACGCAGGCGCACACCCCAAACCTGCCCCTGTGGAAAAGCAGCCATGTTTGACTTAGTTCTTTGTCCACCAAAATGATTCATCCACAGCAGATAAAGGAAACAGCCAAGTTCTATCCATTCACAGGACCAGACACACCTTCTCTCTGCTTGTGCATCGAGATAAAAACCAGTGCTTGTGAAGCAAAGCTAAGGACAGCCCTACAGAGCGGCGAAAGCTGGCTGGCCCTGAAGTTCTGGGGAAATGCTGGAACTGGTTGCAATCGAAAGCTTTGTCCACGTCGGGAGGGGGAACACCTCTTGAGAAAAATAACAGCCACAAAGATCTCTGTGCCTTAATGTAGAGTCAGATGGGTCTTCAGGATGATAAAAGTATACATCTGGAGCCCCTGCAAAACCTAGCCCAGTGATCTGCAACCGGCTCTTAATAAATTATAATCGAACGGATCGCTCACATCAGAAAGCACGGTGTGTCTGCCATCTCCCAGATCCTTGCTATTCAACATGTGGTCCAGCAGCAACATCCTGGAGCTTGTTAGAAATGCAGACTCAGGCTCCTCCCTGAACCCACCTCCCGAATCTAAATGTTAACAAGATCCCAGGTGATTCATATGCTCGTAAAAATGTGATAAGCACGGCTGTAAACAAGTCTCCCAACAAAATGTAGGAATTCTGCCTGCAAGATGGCTGAAGGCCTATCCAATCAATCCACGGACAAAACACCGCCAACAGGGTGGCCCCAGCATTATCCGAACACTAAAACATTGGTACAATACAGCATCGGCAGGATGATAGTTTGGCAATATTTTCTCTAAAAGGCACTGAGCACACCACAGAGGGACAAATGAGAGAGAAAATTGGGGTCTTGACAGGATTAGTTTCAAAAGGAGCCCTGGAAGTCCAGAAGTACAGCAAGGATTATTCCTTCAGCTTCTGCAGACCTTTCCAAGGTACTTCTCCCAATAAGTGGGCAGGCAGACCTGAACGAAGATGTTAAATCAGAGATAACGGGAAATAGCCAGCAGTGCATTGGAGTGAAGCGAAAACAGGGGAAGGCACGAGGCAGAGGTCCGTCCCTGGCAATGACTCTGGTAACTAATCTCTGGGCTGCCAGAGACAATCTTCACCAGCAGTCGGGAGCCAGTGAATGAATGGCCTTTGTCGCCATTGTGACTCGAGAGCCTCAGGTGTAATTGCCTGTGAAGATTTAGTCTTAAGGTGAAAGAAAGGAGCATCCTGGAGGGAGTAAATCTGTGTCCTCTGGCTTCTGTCTGCGTTCAGCAGTGACTGGAACACAGGAGATGAGGGGAGGGCTGAGATGAGACATCAGGTGTCTCCTCCCTCCCCCCACCACACCACCTCTGCTCCTGCTCAGGCAGGATTATAGCCCTTTATGATGGTGGCTCTCAGCTGGAGACTGAACTGCGCCCTGGGGGACACTTGGCAAGTGCAGAGACATTTTGGGTTGTCATGACTAGGTAGGTGGGTGGGTGAATACTACCGGCATGTTGTGAGCAACAGACCTGGTTACTCAACACCAGGTTACGGCTCTTTGCTGCCAAATACCGTACAAAGCATGGGACAGCCCCCATAATACACACTGGATCTGACCCCAAACAACAACAGCAGTGCTGAGATGGAGACACCCCTCTCCGATGATGGAGGCACTTCCTTCAAGGCCATCTTCAGGCGACAGATTCCGGGCTGTTGTTCCTCCTGTGTGCCTCCACTCACCCTGTGAGTTCCTTTAACCTGCCCTGCCTCTGAAATGAGCACCAATATGAAACTCCCCTCAAATATCCCAGCCAAGTGAACTTTTCGATTGCTTCCCACACCCTGAGTGTTGAGAGTTGAGCTAAGCTACTCCGTGCTGTTGCATCCATTCTGTTCGGCCAAGCGGCCTGCAGGGACATGAAACTGACACCAGCCCCTTCATACAAGGCAAGCTCTAGATAGTAGCCACGGTGTTCCAAGCCCTAGAGAGCAGCCACAGCATTACAAGCAAATATAAGTTCCTGACATGGGTGCCGGGTGGCTCAGTGGTTAAACATCTGCCTTTGGCTCAGGTCATGATCTCACAGTTCCTAAGTTCAAGCCTCACATCAGGTGAGCTCGAGCCCCACTTTGGATGAGCTCCACTTCTCTCTCTCTGGCCCCCCACCTCTCTCTTGCCCCTCTCTCACTTGCACCCCCCCCTCAAAAAGAGTTCCTGACATGACTCCCCAACAGCCCTTGCAATCAACAGTGCCCCTGCCTCCCAGAGCCTTGTCCTTGTGCGCCCCTTAGTTAAGACCCCGTGGAACTTACCAAAACTCTTTTTTTGGTTTAAACTGACGAATCCAGTCCTAACCTGGGAACCCCAAAGCACTCCAGCCACAGACCCTAATAAAGGCATGTTCCCCAGCCTCCGCTCCTCTCTCAGCCTGCACCCTGCCCTGACCTCCCTGCGTGGCCTTCAAGGCATTCCTTGTGGTCCCTTGTTGAACTACAGCTTGCCACCTGACACCCCAGAGTTCTACTTAACAAATGTTAATTTAACAAGGTCAGAAACCCTGACTGCTACAAAGAGCAGTGATGAGAAAAATAACACTAAGGTTTGTCCTGGGGCAGAAATTCCTCATTGATGAGAGGGCCAAAGCTGAGGAAGAGAAGAGAGAGGAAGGCCTGGAGGGAGGTGGAGCTCATTACAAGACTATCAGGCTTGATTTCTAATTTTACTGGCCACCTCCCCCTGCCCCTTCGTGAGAGCTCAAACTGCACAAATGTGTAATGCAGGAGACTTGATTATCAAGGGGTTATGAATGTATATCCAGAGGCTAGCAATGCGTGGAGTATGAAAGATGCTCAATAAATTAAATGAATGAATCAATGAATGACTGGATAAAAGGATAAATGAACAAGTAAGCATGGCCTAGAGTGGTTGGAGAGGCTTCTGGAAGAGGTAAGAAGTCAAAAGACACAACACAATTTTTAAAAAACCTTGGGGTGGGGGCACCTGGGTGACTCAGTCGGTTAAGTGTCTGACTCTTGATTTCGGCTCAGGTCATGATCTCACAGTTAGTCATTTTGAGCCCCGAGTCAGGCTCTGTACTGACAGTGTAGATCCTACTTGAGATTCTCTCTCTCTCTCTCTCTCTCTCTCTTTCTCTCTGCCCCTGCCCTGCTCATGCTCACTCTCTCTTAAAATCAACATTAAAAAAAAAAAAAAAAGACACAGCACAAACTCTGGATATGAGCCCACTGTGGAGTGAGTCCAACAAACACACTGAAGAAGAAAATCCTTCCAGAAAAGTGAGGGGAGGTTATGCTGGGTAGGAAGGCAGGACCAGATACTGGAAGGCCTTGGAAGCCAGAGTGCATTGACTTGTATGCTATAGATAACAGGAAGTCACTATAGGTTACAGAAGAGGGTAGTGGTGTTTTTCAAAACTGTCTTGACAATGGAACCCAAATGGATGTCGCAGGCAGCAATCAGACCTCAAGAAGCTCGGTAGTAATTCAAGTACATTCCGTGGACCTGGATTTAGGGTACTGGGAGTGGTAAAGCAAAGGCAAGTCTTAAAGAAAAGATTCATGGCAGGAACGATCTCCAATTAACATTAGTTAAAATCTAGAGCGCTTGGGTGGCTCAGCCAGTTGGGTGTCTGACTTCGGCTCAGGTCATGATCTCGCAGCTTGTAGGTTCAAGCCCCGAGTCGGGCTCTGTGCTGACAGCTCAGAGCCTAGAGCCTGCTTGGGATTCCGTGTCTCCCACTCTCCCTGCCCCTCCCCCACTTGTGCTTTGTCTCTCAAAAATGAATAATGTAAAACAAATTTTTTTAAATTACAAAATATATTAATGAAACCCTCCACAGTGTTATAAACTGGTTCCTGGAATCGGCCATGGACAGAAAGCCAGCATCACGTGTCTGAGTTCTCAGACGAGCAGCTTGAGCATACGGACTCTAGGGTTATGTAATACGGCCAAGAAAAAGTTCTCCAGATAATCTTGGTAAAGAAAATAGCCACGGAGCCGGCATCTTGCCCCCTGTCTGTATTCACAGAGTCAGCTGCCGCCTCCGTCATCCTCCGCAGCTGTTCTACAGCATGTGACATCCTGAACGAGCCTCCACCGGAAGCCAGTGGGCGCCGGTGCCCATTTTAGGGCCTGCTGTGCGGCCGCCGAGCAGCACATCCTCCCCGCGCGCGTGCGCAGTGGGTGTTTTCGCCGGCGTGCTCGCTCAGATGCTCCTCCGCCGACCCCTCCGAAGGAACTTCGGGATAATTAATTAAATCAGCGCTTTTCAGTCTTCCTGATTAGGTATTGAACCAGCCCCAGAAGGTTTTCCTCCTCCTGGAGAATCATCCCACTCAATGTTGATTTCGCTTTCTCCCGGTCTTCGGGCAGGAGAAAGTGAGGCCGGCAAGCCAGCAAGAGGATCATTCATAACTTTCGGGAACACAGTCAGGAAATTACTGCTGCTAAATGCATCTGCATTATTTATCCCTCATCCTTACTCTGCAATTCCGTGCCGCAGAGTCTGTTACCCACCAGCACCCAATTCAAAAGAATCGCAGTGTCCCCGGTGAGCAGGATCCAGGGTCGTTTGTGCTGTGGTTCACCAAGGCCGCCTCCGGCTGGGGAGGACCGAGGCGAGGCATCACAGGGTCCTCTGAAGGGCTGAATGGTTTTTCGTTGGCGCAGGGTAGTTGGAAGCTGTTCTCCAGATGCCTGATGTTTTCCTCCTCCCTCAGACGAAGCCCTGACTTTTGCAGCCAGTCGGTCAGAAGCACAGTGACAACCGTGGGCTTGTGAGAGGAGCTGACGCTGTCCCCAGTAGGTCGTGTCAGAATCGAGTTACATTGCAGGACACCCGCTCAGTGTCAGCTGGGGATTGGAGAATTGCTTGGTGGTGCTCGAAGCACGCACACACACACACACACACACACACACACACCAGGCCTGTGCTTTAAATGTAAAAGGTGTGAGAACATGTCTTTGTAAACGGTTTGTATGTTTAACAAAACTTGATTCACAGCATTTATAAACATGTATTCCTTGATTTACAAAAGCTGTTCTGAAACCAGAGAAAGCTTGTTTCCTGGGTAAGTTTGCCCTTTCAAGCATTTGATGTATTTAAGAGAATCAGACAAATTTGCATTTTAATGTGCACAAAGATATTTAAAAGATATAAATTAATTAGGTTTGTAAGTGGAGTTAATCATTAGGGGAAATCAATCTGTTAAATTTACTAACTTATTAAACACTATTAATATACACAGAAAGGTAATTATTCTTACTCTTATATAAATATTTAATAAATTGAGATAGAATAACAAAGTTTAGAAGTTGAATTTAAAACCTTAAGAAAAAATAGGTTTTTAGATTTGTGACCTTAATAAAGTAAGTATTGATTTAAAAATGCATAACTAAAGGGCATCTGGATGGCTTAGTTGGTTAAGCGTCCAACCCTTGATTTCAGCTCAGATCATGCTCTCATGGTTCGTGAATTCGAGCCCTGCGCTGACAGTGTGGCACCTGCTTGAGATTCTCCGTCTCCCTCTCTCTATCCCTCCCCCTCTTCTTTCTCTCTAAAAATAAATAAACATTTAAAAAAATTAAAAAATGCATGACTATAAATAATCCTTTCTACATGCATACACACACACACAGACTCGTGCACACATGTGATCACTCCTTGGGTAACAACATTAAAGCAACTTTAATGTGGGTCCAGCAACTCTCATCTCATTAGGACATGTTCCCCCCCCCCCCCCCCGCAGCCCAGCTCCTTCTCCTGTAGCAAGCACATCAGACATCCAGGTTGGGTAAGAAGTGTATTTCCTTAGGGGCAATGTCGGTGCCCCCTGTCCCCCTTGACCGTAAACCGCACAAGACGAGAAGCCACATCTGTTTTGCTCACGATTGTATATCCCCACCATTACCTCTCTAGCAGGGGACCCAACATTCGGAAGTCACTGAAAATATTAAATGAACGAATGAGAATGAGGGTGTGGTGGGTGAACAGCTTGCCTGGGCTTCTGCCCCTGCCCTACCCTATGTCACAGGTTTAATGTCTTGCCCTATGCCTCACTCTCCAGAAACTGAACTCCTACAACTTTAGACTTCTTACCGGATGCGACCCACATTCTTGCCTCATTCTCCAGCCCCAGTGTGTCATTTTGGGACCCCTACCTAAATTGGGAATCCAGGAACTGCTTTACGTACTCGGGACACAATTTTCCAGAGACAGAGACTTTGAGGCAGATGGACGCTTTGCTGATAAGATGCCATATGTTACAAAAATTAATCATTAACTGGCAAAGGAACTTTGGACACTAACTTCTCGGCCGGGAAGGGCATCCTGAAGCAGCAGACTGGCTGTTATGAGGAAACCTAGAAGGACTTCATGAGCATTTATATCAAGGGATGCCTGCAAAAAGATCTCCATAGTAATGCCTGGCTCCGGTTTTCCTGGTCCGAGATGTCCCTGCCTTCCTAAGTGGTAACAGTAGGGTTTTCCTAATGTCTGTCTCACGTCCGTGTCTCGCCCCCCTCTCCCCGCCCCCCCCCCGGCCCCAGAGTCCCAGGCCCTCATCCTATCCTCAGGACACATCACAAATGGAGCGGACATTTCCAGCGTGATATTCTCTTTTTTGCTTTCTATTTTCTTTGCTTCTCCTAAATTGCTGAACATTTTAGGGCCCAGGAGGGAAAGAAGAGAAATATCAGAAGGAGGGAAAGGTAAAAATGATGAAATTTCATTTCTCGCCTTTCATGCAGCCGAGAGAAATGTACTATGCATACTCTTTAGCCCTAACAAAAACAGAAGACTTTCTGTGTACCCCGCCTTCCCTCAGGATGCCCTTTTCTTTTGGGAGATTTAAGAAAATAGATACAAACACCAATACTGTACCAAAAGATGCCTCATATCTAGTGCTGCAGATTGTCAGCCTCGCTCAGCGGAATTAGATCTTTAATGCTGAAGTTTCTCTAAAAGCTATTAAACGTTAGAGGATTATATGCTGACTTGGGTGCTGCTTATGGTTAATCTGAATTTTAAGTCAAACTTTCTTTTATTTTATATTTTAGCAGTGTTTCGGTGACAAAAATCTGGTCAAAATAAATGGGAAACTTCTTTGCGGTAGATGGAACAAGGTCAGCTTCCCAGATAAAGCACCGTCTTTCGTTTCTTTTTTTTTTTTTCTTTTTTTTTTTCTTTTTTTTTTTTTTAAATTTTTTTTTTCAATGTTTATTTATTTTTGGGACAGAGAGAGACAGAGCATGAACGGGGGAGGGGCAGAGGCAGAGGGAGACACAGAATCGGAAACAGGCTCCAGGCTCTGAGCCATCAGCCCAGAGCCTGACGCGGGGCTCGAACTCACGGACCGCGAGATCATGACCTGGCTGAAGTCGGACGCTTAACCGACTGCGCCACCCAGGCGCCCCCCGTCTTTCGTTTCTTTTGTCACCAAAAGGACCAATCTCCTCAAAACCCCTTTGCTTGGGCTTTGCTATAAACTGTGTGTCTCCAAAACCCTGGAAGGCTTCTGGACAACTCACATTCTACTTGAAGTCTTTGGGCTTTTTCAGGTTTTCAAGGAACACTTGGGTCACCTCAACCAACACAGTGTTTTGCTAAAGATGAAGGGAAGAAATGGACACTGGAAAGTTGTTCAGGACACGTCGGCAACTTTTATGTCCCAACAGAAGCCCCAATATCTATCTCTTCTTTGAGCTTCCTTTTTTAAGTTTATTTATTTTTGAGAGAGAGAAACAGAGACAGAAGGCGAGCAGCAGCGGGGCAGAGAGAGATGAAGACACACAATCTGAAGCAGGCTTCGGGCTCCGAGCTGACAGCACAGAGCCCAACATGGAGCTCAAACCCACGAACCACAAGATCATGACCCGAGCCGCAGTCGGACGCTTAACCGACTGAGCCACCCAGGCGCCCCTTCCTTTGAGCTTCTTTTCCTTTCACTCCTTTTGCTTCTCTTGAGTCTCTACACTGCCAGCTCCTCGTTCTTCCTGTTTTACGGCGAAACGTTCCCCACCCTCTCTGTGCTCCCAACATGTGCTGCCTGTCTCTGTGGATCATCTGTTTCTCACATATGAATCCCCCGTAGAGACTCGCTTCAGGTCTCTTAGTCACTGTCCAATATGAAACACCCTCACTGCGCCGAATTCTCCCCGGGAGTCACCCAGGCGTCCCTTGAGTAAGGCACCGATGCATGGAGTCCACGCACGAGGGGATACATGGCACAAATCATCTGCAGCGACTTCTCTCTGAGGAGGGTGGTGGGCACGACAGCTCCTCAGCACATCTGAGCCAGTACAATTGGGTTTTTATAGACATATGGTTCCAATTTATTTTTATGGCAACAAAATTAAAGCTAAAGAAGGGTCGCATATTATTACATTAGCATCTTCCCGCATATAACCTGGTACTGCAGACTTATGGGAAATACAGTAAGGCAGCCTCTCTGTCTTCATTGAAGCCACTGAGAGAATATCAAGCAGGACAGGGGTGCCTGGGTGGCTCAGACAGTTGAGCCTCTGACTTCTGCTCAGGTCATGATCTCGCATTCCATGGGTTCGAGCCCCGTGTTGGGCTGACAGCTCAGGGCCTGGAGCCTGCTTCAGATTCTGTGTCTCCCTCTCTCTGCCCCTCTCCCACTCATTCTCTCTCTCTCTCTCTCTCTCTCTCTCTCTCTCTCTCTCTCTCAAGAATAAATAAACATTAAAAAAAAAAAAAGAATATCAAGCAGGACAGAGTCCTCAGGCACATCATGTTCACAACTAGCCTGGTCACAGAACAACATTCTTACAGTGCAGCACAGTGTGTCGGCCACTTAGGACTTTATTTGGCTTTGTGATCCTATTTCTCAAACTTAGAAATGAAAAGCACTATATCAAAAGCCTAGCTGGCATTAAGCTATCTTGTGGCTTTGGATAGTTCGGCTTTCCTATTTTCTCGTTATCCATAAAGCGTGTCATGATTCCCCAGGCCTCAGTCTCGGAAAGTGAGCTGGAATACCATTACTGGTACTATCCGGTCTGTTCCATTACTCCAGCTGAGCAACTCCTGGCTGAGCTCAGTTTAGAGTGAATCCACTGCTCAAGATAGTTTTTCCTCTCCATTCAAGGGCTGTTCAGCAGAAAATTGAATTGAAGAAAGCACCGATGAGCATTGCCTGGTCTATCGGTCCGGTGACCCCATCCCAAAAGGAAGCGAGGTTAGCGTGACAGGTTCTCAGTGGATCAGTGTCAACCCTTCTTCAAAGGGTTCAAACCACCCATCCAACGTATGACTCCAGCAACTGCAAGGGCCTCAAACTTAGCGGTTTGCTTTTTTCCAACGACCAACCTGTCCTGCTCTTAAGAAAGGCTTTTCATTAATTGAGTTGTAAGTCATTTCCAAGCTTCAGATCCTGTTAAAGGTCCACAAAGTCTTTGCTACTGATACCAAAAATAACAAAAACAAAAACCTCAGAAAAAGACGAGGGTGGTAGAGCTCCCATTGAGAAAGGCCCAAATGTGATAGGAGGTTTTTGCTAACCAGTGTGCCCCCCTCTACTCCGCTTGCAAAATCCAAATGGCATCAGCCTTAGATGCCACTTTCTAATGTGACCTGAAGGACAACATCTCTCAGACAGGACGTCACTTCCCCGGAGATCTCAACTTCCTGTTTTCTCCTTGAAAACCTCCTGCAAAGAATCCCATACCACACAAAGTAGTAGGCTCCTTACTCTCTGATTAACCATGCAATCAATCAGTATTTCTTGAGCCTATGCCACGGGCCAGGATCTGACCCAGGTACTAGGGTAAAACAGTGAACAAAACACACAAAGACCTTACTCTCTTGGAACTTACCTTCTAGTGTCTTCATCGTACGCACCTTACACCATGCATTTGGATTCCTATCTTTAGACCTTTGTTCATACAGTCCCAGCTGCTTGGAATCCCATCCCTCATCATTCCCACTTCTTTCTTTTTTTTTTTAATCTGAGAGAGAGAGAGAGAGAGAAAGAGAGAGAGAGACAGAGAGACAGAGAGAGACAGAGAGAGAGAAAGAGTATACATGCAAGCAGGGAAGAGGAGCACAGGGAGAAAGAGAGAATCCCAAGCAGGCTCCATGCTCAGTGCAGAGCTCAATGCTGGACTCCAACTCACAACCTCGGGATCATGATGCTCAACCAACTTAGCCACCCAGGTGCCCCCCCCCTCCCTCCGACCACTAAACTAATTTCTAACAACTTCAAAGCTCAGCTCAACTCATATCCCCTCCATGACTCTTCCCCAGATTGCCCTGGATGAAGACTTCTTCAACTTTCAACCAAACACACCCCTTGATCAATGATTTAGTCCTTAATGTCTTACTTACTATTTATATATGTTTATGCACATAGATCATCCCCCCAACTCTATTGGAGCCCTTTGAGGCCACAGTATAGATCTTATATTTTTTTGAAGCCCAGCACTAAAACGAGTTCCCTGTATGAAGAAGCTACATAATGAATGGTAATAGTTAATGAAAATGATAGGAAATTGAATAGTATTTTTCCTCCAATCTGGAACAAAGAGTCAGAGAATAAATCAGGGATATCTTGGGGAGTAGTATTTTCATTGGTGAAAATTTTATAAAAGAAAAATTTTTATTGATAACCACTAGCAGCCCTTTTTTTTTAATTTGGTCTAAAATACAGTTTCAAGGACTATTATGAGATATTTTTGAAACCACTGTCTTTAAAATGTCTTTTTTCAGCACTCAGAGAAGACTGCTCGTTGATGCTTGCTTCAGTTTCATTTTCAGGTGAACAGTCTATGAGTGAAAAAGGAAAAAAGCTTTGGCTTTCATTCCATTTAAACTGAATTGAGCAAGGGATCATTCAGCAGGTATAATGCAGCAGATTTCATAATGATGACAATAGCAGCATTCCGTTTATTTTCAGAGGCGAAGACCCAAGCATTAACAAGACATGTTTTATAGATAAGAGGGGGGAAAAGCCAAGCTTTTGCCAAACTTGTGACTGTTCTTCGACCAAGCAAGCTTTGCCTGTTGGTGCAAGTCCTAATGTGCAAGCATTATTGCTATTTGGGCTGGATATTTCATAGGGATTCTAGGAAACGTGGGAATGTCAGGGAAGTACAAACAACAGTAAACATTTATATTTGAGTGTCACTCTAAAATTTACATGGTGTTTTTATGCACATTATCTCACTGAGTCCTGTCACAAACCCAGAGCAGATATTTTATACCCTTTTTAAATTTTAGGATAGGGAAACTGAAGCTCAAGCGTTATGATCATTCTAAGGATTATCCATATTAGGTGGCATTTGCATCAACAAATGCATATCTCCTTGAAGCCTGGGAGACAGTTCTCCATATTGAAATGATGGAAAGATGTGCAATCGGATTCACCCTATGAACAAGGACACAAGCATCATCAATGCAATAGTCAATTACAGTGGGCTTACACTCCATCTTTACTGGGACTTCCCATATACATGCCCACAAACCCATCCCCTGCTTTCCAGCCTATGATCTTTCACTCTCTGTTTAAAACTAAATAAAATAAAAACAGTGGATTGACTCATTTTGACCCACTCTCTCATTGACATCAACTAGGAAACACAGACAAAATACTTTGAAATATCTGTCTGTACATACCTGACAACTACAAAGTCACCAAGGACTTGTGAGTGCAATATTCTGCAGAGAAGGGAAACTCAGAGAAATGAATCTGGTAGTTAGTGTTGTCTTCCTTCTGAGGGCATTCGTCAATTCAAAAGCAGCAACAGAATTACAGAAACTTAACAGTTTTCCTAAATCTCACAGGCGTGGGATATATAAAAATTGAAGTTCAGGGCCACAAGGAAGACGGGTTGCTAGGAAATATTCCAGGCTTTTGGTTATGACACAGGAAGGAGTACAACCAAGAAAAAGGAGCAAATTTGGTAGAAATAGAGTCACAGGGACTCCAGCCCAGCTTGAACAGCTTGAACATTTCCTGATTGAATTCGGGTGATAATTCAATACCTGAGGTCCTGCCAGAGGCAAAAGTGAATCTTCTTGGGAGGAAGGCACCATCCATAACTTCAAATCATCTCTACAATTTTTCAATACAAGGTCCAGCACACGCATAAAAAAAATAAAACCAGCATACAAAAAGATAAAAATTGACCAAAAAATAAAATAAAAATGACAGTGAAACAGAATAAACTAGAATAGAAGAATAGAGGAGACAGACACAAAAGACCAGAGATTGTAATCACATTGAGTGTGTTCAAGAAAATACAGGAGAAGATGAGGAAATTGATGGTTATAGAGAGGTTCAGCTCTTAGCCATGACCATGCAAGTAATTATTAGAGGTAAGACTCAAACCCATGTTGCATTCTAAACTTGTACTTTCCCCCAATACATTGGGGATTCAGGATCTCTTACTCTTAAAAAGTATTAACGAGGGGTGCCTGGGTTGCTCAGTCGGTTAAGCTTCCAACTCTTGACTTCAGCTCAGGTCATGATCTCACTGTTGTGAGTTCAAGCCCCATATTGGGCTCTGCACTGACAGCACAGAGCCTCCTTAGGATTCCTTCTTTATCTCTCTCTCTCTCTCTCTCTCTCTCTCTCTCTCTCTCTCTCTCCCCCCTTTCCCCACTGGCACATGCTCTTTTTTTTTTTCACTCTCTCTCTCTCAAAATGAATAAATAAACTTTAAAGAAAATAAAAAAGTATTAAGAATCCCACCTCCAAAAAAGAAAATACATGAGAAGATGAAGAATTTTAGGAGAGAAGTGGAAACTACAAAAAGGAGATAAACAAGAATTCTTAACAAAAATCAAGAGCTCAATGGATTAAAGCAACTGAAGACAGAATATAGGTCAGAAAATAATTATAGAGCAACCAAGATGATAGCTATGATTTTTTTTAAGTAAAGAAAAAAAGGGGCGGCTCGGTGGCTCAGTTGGCTGAGGGTCCGACTTTGGCTCAGGTCATGATCTCACGGCTTGTGGGTTCAATCCCTGCGTGGGGGCTCTGTACTGACAGCTCAGAGCCTGGAGTCTGCTTGGGATTCTGTGTCTCCCTCTCTCTCTGCCCCTTCCCCACTTGCTCTCTCTCGCTCTCTCTCTCTCTCTCTCTCTCAAAATAAACATAATTTTTTAGAAAAATATTAATAAAAAAATAAAAGTATAGAAAAACAGATTATAAGGAAATATCTCAAAATGACATCAGTGATTTTGATCACCTTTAGTGAAATTATGAGATTTTTTTCTGTTTTCATTTTTTTATTACTTAGATTTTTTATGGTAAGTATATATTATCTTTACAATGGTGAAAATGGGGGCGCCTGGGTGGCGCAGTCAGTTAAGCGTCCGACTTCAGCCAGGTCACGATCTCCCGGTCTGTGAGTTCGAGCCCCGCGTCAGGCTCTGGGCTGATGGCTCAGAGCCTGGAGCCTGTTTCCGATTCTGTGTCTCCCTCTCTCTCTGCCCCTCCCCCGTTCATGCTCTGTCTCTCTCTGTCCCCAAAAAAATAAATAAACGAAAAAATAAAAAATAAAAAAATACAATGGTGAAAATGTAAAAAGCCACATCATTAAAATGGAAAACAATATGGGAAGAAACCCATCCAAGTTCCTGCCCTGGCTATGTCCCTTGTCCCTTAGGGCTTTGACTTTGAGCTGGTCTTACAGAGCGCACCACTGTGCCTCATAACTGACATGCCTGTTGCCTTAATTTTGTGTTTTGTATTCTCAGCT
Source organism: Prionailurus bengalensis (assembly GCF_016509475.1). NCBI lineage: Eukaryota > Metazoa > Chordata > Mammalia > Carnivora > Felidae > Prionailurus > Prionailurus bengalensis. Next base: position 58,836,742 of record NC_057360.1, read on the forward strand.
AAAATATAGTGGCAAGGCACACTGTAGTCTCTTTTCGGTGTTCTCTTCAACTCTCCCCAGTAGAGAAATCCATGTAAGCCAACTGGAAGGCCTACGTTTCATGGCATGTAATTTTCTAGCAGTGAAATGTTGGAACACATACACACATACAACTGATTAGCTGATAGAACTTGCTGGAAAGAAAATATCATATCATCTGAATCATAACATGACTGTTGAGCCCAGTTCTCCCTGATGCCTCCATTAGTTGCTGGCATAAGTCAAGTTACTTTGGACACAAATTCATTTTCCTGACCCACTAAGCACTGGTAAATGCATTCATATTGCAGGATCTACTTTGGGGGGAGACTTTGAAACTTTTATGCATTTCAAAACTTTTATCTTAGTTAAAGCCTGGGGGGTTGAGAAAATGAGGACCATAACCGCAAAAAAAAAAAAAAAAAGGCTCAAAAGCTCACTTGTTATTGAGAAGAAATCTGCTGAGAAACTCTATTTCAGAAACTTTTTTTTCCCAGAGAATTCCCATGGAAAGGGCAGAATTAATCTGTTCCAACCATATATGTTTTTGTTTCCTTATGAGTCATTTCACTGATTCATTCCACAAACAATTCCTGAGTGTGAATATTGTGTGAGACACAGTACCAGGTACTGACATAAAGAAAACAAAAGAAATTTTCCTTGCACTTAATGGGCTCAGAGTCTGGAGCAGAGAACCAATAAGTCAACAAATGCTCAAGCCAGTGGGGTCAGGGCTATGATGGAGATCAACGGTGTGTTAGAGGATTAAAGTGAAGGTAGGCATGTTCATTTCTACTTTTTTTACAGAATGATCACTTCCTACTTACAGTGCCATTACATTTCCTCTGAATCAACATTAAACACTTAACAAACACGCTCCTCCAACATCAGTAGCTCAGGGCTACAACTGACGAACCTCTTCACATATTCATCTGATGTCACCAGCATGCTCTGACTCCACAACCCCTCTTTTAACAACATAAAAGTTACTACCTATGGAGTATTTACTCTGTGCTCAGCACCAGGGAGCTAAGGGCTCTATGCCCATTCTCTCATTCGATTTTTATAACAATTCTTTAATTTTGTTGGTATCATATGCTTTTCTAAAACAGCTATTTTGAGGTATAATTCACACATAATCAAGTACACATAATTAAAGCATGCAAGTTGATAAGTTTGACATATATATTATACCTGTATGCAAAGAGGATAACTAAACCATAGAGAAATTAAGTAACTTGTCAAAGCATTGAATGTCAAGGTCAAGATACAAATGCAAGTGTGCCAGATTCCATAACTTGGAACTTTATCTACTGTGTTCTGCTTCTTCACTGACTGTGCTCTTTCCGAGATTTTTACCAACCCCCACAATTCTATTTCTATGAAAACACACATTCCCAATAAGGTGAGAAAAGGAAATAAATGCTATACAGATTGGGAAGGAAGACATAATACCATCTTTGTCTACAAATGGCATGATTTTCTATGTAGAAAATTCGAAAGTATCAACAACTGAAAAATTGGAACAAATACACAATTACAGTAAGGTTGCAGGTACAAGGTTAATACATAAAAGTCAATTGTTTTCTAAAATGCCAACAATTTGGGGGGCACCTGGGTGGCTCAGTTGGTTAAACCAATATGCCAACAATGCATAAATGGAATTTGAAATTAAAAACACAATACCAGGGCACCTGGGTGGCTCAGTTAGTTGAGCGTCCGACTCTTGATTTCAGCTCAGGTCATGATCTCACAATGGTGAAATCCAGCCCCGTGTCAAGTTCTGGACTGAGCTTGGAGCTTGCTTGGGATTCTCTCTCCCTCTCTCTGTCTCTCCCTGACTCGCATACACGTTCTCCCTCTCCAAATAAATAAATAAACATTTAAAAAATAAAAACACGGGGTGCCTGGGTGGCTCAGTCGGTTGAGCGTCCGACTTCGATTCAGGTCATGATCTCACGGTCTGTGAGTTCGAGCCCCGCATCAGGTTCTGTGCTAACAGCTCAGAGCCTGGAGCCCACTTTGGATTCTGTGTCTCCCTCTCTCTCTGTCCCTCCTCCGCTCATGCTCTGTCTCTCTCTGTCAAAAATAAACATTAAAAAAATTTTTAATAAAAACACAATACCATTCACATCAGCACTCCCAAAAATGAAATGTTTAGGTATATGTCTAACAAACTATATACAAGATTTTTATAAACAAAACTAAAAATTTCTGGTCAACAAAATGAAAGAAGAAATAAATAAATGGAGAGATAGTCTACGTTCATGAAGAGGAAGACTCAATATTGTCAAGATATCAGTTCTTCCAAACTTGGTCTATACATTCAATGCAATTCCAATCAAAATTCCAGCAAATTATAAGTGAAATAAGTCAGTCAGAACAGATATCATATGTTTTCACTCATATGTGGAACTTGAGAAACTTAACAGAAGACCAGGGGAGGAAGGAAAGGGAAAAATAGTTTCAAACAGAGAGGGAGGCAAATCATAAGAGTCTGAAATACAGAGAACAAACTGCGGGTTGATGGGGGGGAGGGGTGGAGAGAGGGGAAAATGGGTGATGGGCATTGAGGAGGACGCTTGCTAGGATGAGCACTGGGTGTTGTATGTAAACTATGAACCATGGGAATCTATTCCCAAAGCCAAGAGCACACTGTATACACTGTATGTGAGCCAACCTGACCATAAATTATATTTTTAAAAAATCCCAGCAAGATATTTCGTGGATATCAACAAACAGGTTTTATGGAACAGCAAAAGACCCAAAATAGCCAGCACAATATTGAAGGAGAAGAACAAATTTGGAGGACTTACACCACTTGACTTCTAAACATAGTGTAAAGCTACAGGAATCAAAACAATGTAGTGTTGGTAGAAAAATAGGCAAACAGATCAACAAAACAGACCAGGGAGCTCGGAAATAGACCCCCATAAATACAGTCAACTACTTTTGACAAACGAACAAAGGTAATATACAATGGAGCAAAGATAGTCTCTTCAACAATTGGTGATGGAACAAGCAGACATCCACGTGCAGAAAGAAAGAAAGAAAGAAAGAAAGAAAGAAAGAAAGAAAGAAAGGAAGAAAGAAAGGAAGAAAGAAAGAAAGAAAGAAAAGAAAGAAAAGAAAGAAAGAAAGAAAGAAAGAAAGAAAGAAAGAAAGAAAGAAAGAATCTAGAAACAGATTTTACACGCTTCACAAAAATTAACCCAAAATGAATTACAGATCTAAATGTAAAATGCAAAACTATACACCTGCTAGGATGTAAATAAGATAGCCTAGATGACCTTGTGTGTGGCCATGCCTTTCTATATACATCAAAGAAACAATTCATCAAAGAAATGATTGACAAGCTGGACTTCATTAAAATTCAAAAACTTCTCTCGGTGAAAAACAGTAGCAAGAGAATTAGGTGACAAGCCACAGACTGGGAGAAAATATTTGCAAAATACGTATCTGATAAAGGACTGTTACCCAAAATATACCGGAAAAAAATTCTTAAAGCTCCACGATATGAAAACAAACAACCCAATTTAAAAATGGCCCAACCCAGCACCGTTCAGAACCAAGAGGGAACTTCCCAGCCAAAAAGAGTTCCCCTCACAGGGAGAGTGAGAGCAAAATGAACAACATGCCTTCCCCAGCCGTTCAGGTCCCTACATAAAGGACCCGCTTCGGTTTTACCCTACCCCGTATCCAGCAAAGCTGAGACATAGAGAGATGGCTACGAACACGGAAGAAGAGCAGGGGCCACCAGTATCAGCCATCAGTTACGGTTCCCAGTGACCCGGTCTGCACAGGATCCCAACAGTTTTCACCACTGAAAACAGCAACAGCCAGCCACTGCAGACGTCCTGCAGACTTCGCCCCACAGGTATTCATATTCACAGACACCAGCCACCTGAGTCCCTCCCCATTTTCCCACCATAACCCCCATCCAGAGCCCACGATCCACACAGGCAGCTCCCCAGGTCCCTATAACTGTGCAAGTGCAAGATGCCAGCCTAGGCCCCCTGGCTTCCCCGCACCCACTGATAGATGCACATTCAGAGCCAGCCCCTCCAGCTGTGGACGTCCCCGCTTCCGGTCTGATCCCCATCACTGGCCTCCATGGCTGCCTTGCATGTAACAAGACCCCATAGCCATGGATGTGCACGCTGACAGACTAGGCTCTCACAGCTGCTTGTGAGGCAGGATTCAGCCCTTGTCTCTTGGCCTTCACCAGGCTCACCTTCAGCTAGCCCTTCTAGCTGTGCCCCTGCACACCCTTAGCCAGACTCCTAACACTGACCTCCATTGCTATGCACCCAGGGTAATAGCCTACGGCCACAATGGTGCATGTCAGGAGCCAAGGCCCCCACAGCTGCTTGTGCCCAGCTCTGGCCATATTTCCTGTCACTGGCCTGTACCACTGGGTCTACCAGCAGCTGGTCCCTCCAGGTGCACAACCCAGCCAGACTCCCTTCACTGGCCTCCATTGTTATGCACAAAGCCCACAGGGAAACCCTACAGCCACAGAAGTGCAAGCCAACAGCCAGAGCACCTACAAGCTGCCAATGTGCCCAAAATTGGCCCTGGCCCTTGCTGCTGGCTCTGGCTCCCACCACTGTGTGTATGCCCTCATACAGACCTTGCCACTACACGGGCACCTGCAGCTAGCCCCGACCCCTGAGTGTTTGCACACCACTGGCTCTGGGCACCGCTGTTCCCTAGCCAGTTCCTAGTCACTGGAGTAGGAGGTGCCACTGAGGACCCCAACAGCCCTTGCAGCCATGTGAAACCCCACAGTGCTCACCGAGGACTACACAGTCATTGATGCTGTGGGCCCCAGCAGCTTGAGCCAAAGACACATCATGTTCTCACTCCCAGACCTAAAGCTGAATGGGTCTGAAATAAACAAAATGCAAATAAAAAAGAAACTGAGGCTTAATGAGTAACTTGTCCGAGGTCACAAGTTATACAATTGTATAGAAAACTCAGAATACACACACACACACACACACACACTCTCTCTCTCTCTCTCTCTCTCTCCCTCCCTCTCTCTCTCTCTCTCTCTCTCTCAACCACACAATGGAATCAAGATTCAAAATCAGAGGCATAAGACTCCATACAATATGTTGCCTCACAATGGCATGCTGTTTGAATGCTATTTCCTTTGTGTTTCACTGTGCTGATCTAGGGATCAATTTACCTCCCATCACAGAAGATAAGCAAGCTTTGTGAAGATTTTTGAGTGTAGTTAAAGCTGAGAGATATGATTCAGCCTTGAGGTATCTGAATCGGTGTGATGGTGAATGGCATGGAGCCATACGTTCTTTAGGACGTATGGGAATTGCATACGTAAACTTTTGCAAAACCTTAGGGAAAAAAGGAATTTAGTAGTCATCGATCATCGGTAATTTCTGCCTCCAAAGTGACAAATATGTGCGCAATAACCCTTATCAATGATTATTCAGTCTTCGTTTAAATACAGTTAGTGACTATGAGTACCTTCCAACTCTCCAAAGACTGATAAACTGTTAGACAGTACCGGCTGTCCCTTTATAATCCACACCAACCCCCACCCCCACCCCAAGCTTTGGTCTGGAGTCTGTTCACCAGAACTGAACTGGGGAATCCCAGAGCAAGCTCTTCTTCCCTGTTGCTCCATTATAATGATCTCACTTCCATTCCCAACAACCACAGGCAGGATTATGTCTTTAATTTATACCCTCATTGACTTCAGACATCTCAAGTGGTTACATCAACGACTGTTCCACAGACATCCCCTTGCTCTTAAAGTACTTTCAGAGAGCGAGAAAGACTCTCCCATCTTTCCTACCCCCTCCCATAATCATTAATAAACAATCATGTCATCTTCAGTTGGCCCCCATCTTTTTCCACACATGAACGATTTCAAAGCATTTTTAGTAGCTTAGCTTTAGGATCCCAAATATCCTTTGCCTCTCTCGCTCTCTGGAAAGAATGGGTGCTGCCTGATCTTCTCTTTCTCTCCACCTCAAAATACCTCCATAACTTCGTCTATCATTCCTACCCCCTACAGAGGTAGATGTGCTTCCCTCCATCCTCATCCAAGCATTTCCTGATGCCCTCAGTCCCATTTCCTCCAACGTCCTCCAGAACCTGGCTCCATCAACTGTCTCCTTTCCAGTGTCTTCAGCCTCTTTCTCTATTTTCCCTTTACCTAAAAGATGCACCCACCATCCTAAAACAAACCAAAACAGAACCTCCTCTTTGTTCTGTACCCCCCTTGAGAACTTCTTTACCTAGTCTCCTTTGCTCCCGAACCTGGGAGTCTCCTTCGCTCCTGAAGCCAGATTCGTGATACCTACCAGAGCTTCCCCAGTTACCCAGGCTTAGAACCTTGGAGTCATAGAATCAGAAACCTTAGAACTAATCCAAGCCCATTTTTTTAGATGAAAAATACAAGGACCAAAAAGTTTTCAACTTTAAGTTCCCCTTCTCTCTTACTTCTTCTGCTGAAAAAGTTCCTATCAGTTCTCCCTACGAATTATTTCCCATGCATCCTTTTTGCTCTGGGCATTGGTACAGACTGTCACCATAGCTCCCCTGATCCATAGCATAGTTTCATAATTTGCCTCACACCTACAGTGTTTGCCACTCATCCCTTCCTACCCTGAAGCCATGGTAATTTCATTCAACACTTTTGGTGCGTGCGTGTGTGTGTGTGTGTGTGTGTGTGTGCGTGTTGGGAACTGTGTCTAGACCCCTGAGTTTAGACATAAAGACAGCCTCTGCCTTGAAGTGTGGTGCTTAAAAGACCCTTAAATCAGACTGTAATGGCAAAAGAGAGTTGAGGAAGGCCGCTTGCAATAGAGACATATTGACAGGTGAGCTAAATTTTCACGACCAAGAGGAGTTAGCCAGACGATGACAGGGAAATGGAATTCAAGAAAGATCATGTAGAGAAAATGGTATATTCATGAAATTGAACACTTCAGTTTGGCTGGAACAAAAACTAAGGATGGTGGTAGGGGCAGGGGAAAGAACCCAACAGAGACCTGGTGAAACTGGATGAGCTTACAAGACCAAAATCACAAAGCAATGGGATAGACTTTGAAGAATTTTAAGCAGGATGCATGACAAGATTAAATTAGCATTTTAGAAAGATCACTTAGTCAACCTGATGAGCAGTAATATAAAAAATCATCAAAACACTATATTGTACACCTGAAACCAATTTAACACTGCATGTTAACTATAGTGGAATTAAAATAAAAATTTTTAAATGTAGTTTATCTCTTAGATGAATCAGTTAGTATAATAGACTGGCTTGAACCAAAAGTATCCGCATTGCACACTTCCAAAATTACCAGTTGCCAAATTATTCCATGGTTAATTAAAATATCACTGGTATGAGGCAGTCATTAATATCTTGAAGAGTTGGTTTTTTAGTAGCATTTTCTTACTGGAAGACACAAATTTAAAGTATTTTTCAGAGGTGCGCCTGGGTGACTCGGTTGGTTGAGTGTCCGACTTTGGCTCAGGTCATGATCCCGCGGCCTGTGAGTTCAAGCCCCGCGTCAGGCTCTGTGCTGGCAGCTCAGAGCCTGGAGCCTGCTTCCTAGTCTGCATCTCCCTCTCTCTCTCTGCCCCTCCCCCGCTCATGCTGGCGCTCTCTCTCTCTCTCTGTCTCTCTCTCTCTCGGTCAAAAATAAATAAACATTAAAAAAAAAGTTTTTATAGTATTTTTCAGAAACGTGCATAGCTGTGCCTGAGCTAACTGTAGGATAGATTTTCTGTGAGCTCAAATAGAAATTTTGGGGATCATTTTCTTCCACTAAATTCATTAGAAACAAGATTTAGTCATTATAGTTTTGTATTTGTAAATCAATCCTCTAGTAAATCATGGTTTCATTTTAGTTTGGGGTTTTTTTTCCTTTATTTTTAAATTAAATTTTAGTTAGATAACATTCAGTGCAATATTGATTTCAAGAGCAGAATTCAGTTTTAATATGACATATGCTATTTATATTTAGCCTAAAATGGCTCATGCAATCCACAGAAACAGGCAAGATATTTTAATGATTCAAAAATATTTATAATTAGGATGTGAACTAGTGAATTCAAAGTAACACTGTGCTGAGATTCTGAAAACCTAGTTTCCGATTCTTTCACTATGTTAATATGTAGTTATTTTTTAATGATGATAGTTACCACAAGGTTTATTCTGTATATAAAATGAGATCATACAAGCTAAATGTGTAATTATAGTATGTGTTCAATAAATGCTAGTTTCCAATAGAAAGAAAGAAAGATCACTTAAAGTGTGGAGAACAGTTTAGTAGGCAAGACGGAAAATAGACAAACCATTAACTGATGGTCTTAACTAAAAGAATAAAGATATACAGCAGGAGAGAAAGGAAGCACACAACTGTACCAATCCACTGTTGAGGCTTTTCTGGGTCTTTGAGCACAACGAAATCAAGTAAAGAAATCAAGAATATTGAGAAGACAGTGATTTAAAGAGTCCATAAACTACAGCTCTCAGGCCAAGTTGAGCCAAACCCCTGTGCTTTTATAGACCAAAAGCAAAGAATGGTTTTTGCATTTTTAAATGGTGGAAGAAATTCAAAAGATAGGACAGAAAAGTATATGAAAATCAAATGTCAGTGTCCATGAATAAAGTTTTATTGGAACATAGTGATGCCCATTTGTTTATACATTCTCTGTAGCTGCTTTCACACCAAAATAGCACAACTGAATAGTTGTGACAAAGAAGCCTGGGAAGGCTGCTTTTTTGCCCATTATTATTATCAAGAATCAGAGGCTGGGTAATCCTATGTTGCCCTCCACTCCCCAATTCTACTTGCTGCTGCTTGTAGCTCAGAAGATAAACTAACCAAATCACAGTGCTGTCACTTGCATATCTCCTATCAAGTTAATTCTTTAAAACATTTTCTAAAAAAAATTTTTTTATGTTGTATTCATTTTTGAGAGAGAGAGAGAGACAGCTTGAGCAGGGGAGGGACAGAGAGAGAGGGAGACACAGAATCTGAAGACAAGCTCCAGGCTCTGAGCTAGCTATGAGCACAGAGCCTGATGCAGGGCTCGAACTCATGAACCATGAGATCATGACCTGAGCCAAAGTCGGATGTTTAACCAACTGAGCCACCCAGGTGCCTTTCCTGTCAAGTTAATTCTTGTGTTGCAAATGACATCGTTAACATTGATAGTTTTGAATCACTGGAATGTGTGAATTACATTTAAAACCTTTCAATCTGGGGTGCCTAGCTAGTTTAGTCAGAAGAGCAGGTGACTCTTGACCTTGGGGTTGTGAGTTTGAGCCCCACACTGGAGGTACCGATTACTTAAATAAATAAATATTTTCTTAAAAACTCTCAATCCATTGCTTTCTTGTGCTGCATTCCACAGTTAAATCCACGTATAAAATCTTCATTAAAATAAGAGAATGAAGATGGGGGGATGGGCTAAATGAGTGATAGGTAATAAGGAGGGCACTTGTTGGGAGGTGCCTGGGTGGCTCAGTCAGTTAAGCATCTGATTCTTGGTTTCAGCTCAGGTCATGATCTCACAGTTTGTGAGTTCAGAGCCCCACGTTGGGCTCTGTGCTGACAGCATGGAGCCTGCCTGGGATTCTCTCTCCCTCTCTCCGCCCCTCCCCTACTTGCTCTCTCTCTCACTCTCTAAATAAATAAACAAACAAACAAAATTTTTAAAAAGGAGGGCACTTGTTGGGATGAGCACTGGGTGTCATATGTAAGTGATGAATCACCAAATTCTACTCCTGAAACTATTATTACACTATATGTTAACTAACTCGGATTTCAATAATTTTTTTATCTTAAAAATTAAATAACGTAAAATAAGAAAATGATTCTCCAGGACAATGAAAGGGGGGGGGGGGCGGGGGGGGAAGACCCATAACTCTTGAATTCGTTAAAAGTTTTCCCTGTGGCTACAAATAACCCATATTTACTCTGTCTCCCTAACCCTGTTCCAGTGCATAGAAACGGGTCTTAACTGTAATCTCGTCCCCTGGGAGCCGGGATTGCTAGAACCTTTAGGTAGCTCCCATCTCGTTCATGTGACCCCCACAGCAACTGGTAGGAAGATCTGTCTGCAGTAGATAAAGTCTGTTCAGGGACTGATTACAGCCCGTAGAACAGGGAGAAAAATACCCCTTCATCTTGGTGCTTTCTGGATTAAAGCAGAATGCCAATTTCCCTCTGAAGTGATCATAACCTCAAGGCAATTTGGCAGCTAAGTGAGGTATTGCTCATCATTCAGCTTTGCATAAAAATCAGCATGGTACCAGGAACAAGGATCAAGGACAAATTGTCCCTTTTCACTCTATGGGCAGAGAAAGGGAAGAGATGATGCCTTGCCACTTGAAGCGTCATCAGTGGAACCCATGGTCAGGGATCTAGTCATCAGCAGCAAATAGAGTTACTAGTCTCAACTACAAAGAATCTGAAGACAATAGAGAATGGGGTTTCCCCACTGAGGTTAAAAGGACTCGTGTTCACACATTTCCACCAAAATCAGGAAAGGAGCGGCCAGCCCTGGTGCTCAGGAATCCAAATAAGAAACTTCATGGGTTAGAACTAAGTTGTTATTGCATATGCTGCATTTCCAAGGCACAAACGTATAAAATTACCTTCCATTTTGCAAAACACAGAAGAAAAAAGGGCATTTCAAAAAATAGGACAGATCTCACCTCATGGCCTGCAAAGAAGTCACAAGCAAAATGGATCTCTTCACTCTGTCACGTCCTAGACCCTGATGCACCTCTGACCATGACCTGCCCGTTTGTCTGCTTATTAAGTGCCTTATTCATCACAGAACAAGTCTGCTGAAGTCAAAGGCACAGGGTTCTTTCAGTTCTAGGAGCACCAATTTTCTCCATTAGTTTTCAAATGTTCATGACAGGTCAGAGGTCTCCCAAACCTGTCTGGAATTGAAGAGACCTCCCAGATCCTTCCATCATAGATTCTGGAGGAACCACCAATGAAGGAAAAATACCTTGACATTATAAAACTTAAGGGTATTTCTGAGATAAAGGGAACCACAGCTACGTGAAAACATTTAACCTGCCCATTGTGGTTCCCTTTGCTTTGCTTTTCTAATAATAACCCTGGGACCTTGAGTTATTTGGTTTTAAATGCCTTTTTTCCTACCACAAATGACTACAAATGCCAAGAGAAAAAATGCACAAGCTTTCCATTTGCCATAGTCTGTGTTTGAAAACGGTCTGATGGCTTGCTTGAAGGTGGGAGTAATTTACAATTGACAATCGGGAAAGTCTCATATTTGTGATTATTTTAATACAACTTTCAAAAAGAACATCATTTTAAAATCCTAGTTTAAAGCAGGCCGATAGGCACATGTAGAAGAATTGTTTCCGGGGCACCTTGGTGACTTAGTAGGTTGAGCATCCAACTTCAGCTCAGGTCATGATCTCACAGTTCATGGGTTCAAGCCCCATGTTGGGTTTGGTGCTGAGAGCTCAGAGCCCAGAGCCTGCTTTACATTCTGTGTCTCCCTCTTTCTCTGCCCCTCCCCCACTCATTCCCTCTCTCTCTCTCTCTCTCTCTCTCTCTCTCTCTCTCTCTGTGTGTGTGTGTGTGTGTGTGTGTGTGTGTGTGTGTCTGTCTCTCAAAAGTGAAGAAAAATATTAAACAAAATTTTTTTAAAAAAATTGTTTCCCATCTTGCCTTTTGAACTTGGCATTCTTCACCTGTGCCACACTGAAGTTTCCCCTTCTGGTCTGCATATTTGATGCACCTGGAGGGCCATAGAATAAAACACAGCCGAGATGTTTCCAGTCCAGCTGGCAGTGGTGCTGTCTTTTTGGGTTCAGCAGCTAGAACAATCCCCCAGCCAAAGACTTTGAAGGGCTCCATGCTGCCTACACTTGACTCAAAGAGGCAGCATGGAGACAAGCAGCCTGGTCACACTCGCTGATGAAGAAAAATGCCCTGAGGCCTCAAGTCATACCACTGGTTTAGTGCGTAGATAAGTTGTAGACTTTGGAATTGCCCACGGGCTTGGTTCAAACTGGATTCACCAAAACTGGCCTCTCTGAGAGTCTACATCACAAGACAGTTCATAAAAGTTGGGTTCATCATTATTATCATTGTGATCATGGTGATGATAAGTCTTTTCCTTTACAATGGCCAGTCAGTCCTTCCGTTGACCCAGTCCACTTTCAAGTACCCTCTCGTGACTCTTGTTCCCTATTCAAAATATTCCTGAATGCTAACATTTAACTAGTTTTTACCCAGATCCATTTCCTTAAGGAAAGTGGAAAGGAGAGAGGAAGGACACTGAGTAGGGTAGCCCTGCCTGGTGCTCCAGGCTGGGGCCAAGCATATCCTATCAGGCTATAGACTAGCAGCCTTCTGGGTGCCCTCCCTCAGGTGGGACTAGGGAGGATTTGGGAGTCATTCTGCCATGGAGAGGGCTTTTCTGTGATGCATATGACAATCAGATGTAGGAACATGGATCTTCAAAAAATCATGCAGCCACACACAAGGAATAAGAAAAATTCAAGAGGGGCGCCTGAGCCTGGGTGGCTCAGTCGGTTGAGCATCCAACTTCGGTTCAGGTCACGATCTCACAGCTCATGAGTTCAAACCCCGCATCGGGTCCTGTACTGATGGCTCAGAGCCTGGAGCCTGCTTCTGCTTCTGTGTCTCCCTCTCTCTCTGCCCCTAACCCACTCGCATTCTGTCTCTGTCTCTCTCAAAAATAAACATTTAAAAAAAAAATTTTTTAAAGAAAAGAAAAATTCAAGAACATGAACAGAGATAAGGAAAAGGAGAAAAGAAAGCCCCATCCTTGTTAGGCCTGCCTTCCCCAATTGTAGCAAGAATCCCACTAAGTCAGTTTGGTAACTGACATCTGACCACCCTGGCCTGCCTTCAGCAAGAATCTTCTTATGTTGGTTTAGGAAGAATCCTCCCTCCCCACTAACCCTTGATGCCTCCTCTTAGTAATTTTTCATTCCCTAAACCCCTCACCCTGTTTTTTGGCAATAAATGCCCAGCTGTCTTCACGGGATTTGGAGTTGAACCCCATGTCTCTCCCCTATTGCCATACTCTTGACGCCTACTGATGGAGTCCTGTATAAGGGCTTCTTTACCATTTTAACAAATGTCAGAGTAATGTTTTTTAACACAGGTCACACCCTCTGGAAGGCACACTGTGGGGGGCGGGGGTGGGGGGTGCTTCGTGGGAAGCGTGTGATTGGGTAAGTCTAGAGATGTACAGATCTGTGTGAGGATAAGAGCCCAGGTGATACCTCAGTCCTGGGATATGCAGGCTACCTACCTAAGGTAAACAGGAAGTAATGCTGGATGCATGTGGTCCTAATGGCTTCTTGGGGGGGACAGATGATCCATTCTGGCTAAACGTCTTTCCTCAGGATCAGTCTCTTTAGGAATTTTACAGTAGTGATATGGGAGTGTTAAGGCTCGAGAAGGGACAGACACGCTGACCTTTGCAGGCCCTCTTTATGGATGTAATGAGTGGTGTCACAGTCGGTGGAAGGTGCGTCCTGCCAAGAAAACAGTTTGGACAGAGTTCGGGTGGGAGCTCCCATGCAGACCAGAGGGAGGCATCACAGCACTACACAGCAAGGACACTAAAACCCGGTTATGGGGCATCAGGATATCTGAATCTCCTTTGGGCCACCAGGACTTGCTCATTGGCCCAACCTCCTAACATAATTTAAGGTCTTACGCAGGACAATTCAGCTTTCACCATGTGTCTCTGTCTCCAGCCATGCTATCTCCATGGGCTTCAACTTTCCCACCCAAATCAGTCCATCAGGGTATTCCTCCTCCCTCCCTCCCCAAAGGACTATTTTCTTTCCTGTAGGGAATCTGGCCCAGTAATTAAATACCAGACTTTCTTCTAACATCCTTAGGTAGCCTCTACCAGCCTTGATAAGCCGTGAGGGTGGGGGCTATGCCTTTCCAGCCCCTCACAGCTCATCCAGGACCCAGTACACTGACCAACCTTCATGGGACATTCACCAGAGGTTATTGAATAAACATGAAAATGAACAAGCCTCCTAGGAGAGGGGGTGAACAAATCTTCCTAGGAGAGGGGGAGTTTTTTCAACTGCAGGGTCTGAAAAGTAAAAATATCACAAAGTCATTGTATTTCTTTTCTCAGTTCTAATTTCAAAAAGACACCTATGGAGATGGAGAATGTATGAGAAAACTCTATGTTCCACTCATGTCCATAACAGGCTTCTTTACTCTGTTGGGTTGGATTAGACTCAAGTGACTAAGTACTCTGAAAATGTCATTATTTTGTCCTTTCTTGGCTTAAAAGGAAAAAAAAAATGTCTTCAGCACGGGTGACAGGGGGAAAGGATCCAATCTGATCATATGATTCATTTGCAGGTTCAAAATAGCTTTGGTCTAGTGGGATTAAACCAACAGACTTAAAACCCACCAGTAAAGGGCAAATGCGCTATTTGTCTTTTAGGAGACAGTAGCTTTCACTGGCCATGAATTAATGAGAAACATCGTTAGATTACTCATTCTGAGGTCCTTTTGTTATTTTTCAAGTAGACTATACCAGTCAGCATGTTTTGACTGACCCGAAAGAGGTACATTTTCTGTCTAAAAAAGCTGTGTCCTTGGGAGGTCTGCTGTTTCTAGGAAGAGAACTTATCAAAAGTTACTCTTTCCCACAAGGGTCTTCAAGAAGGTTTATGGACAAGTTTTAAATTGAAGCCATGAGAAGTGTGCAAGTGTGGTTGTTTGTTTCTGTGTCTGTAGGAAGAATGCTTTCCTCTCAATCACTGATGGTCCAGCTTACTTGGGAGTACAAGGGGGCACTTCCAGAGTCCAATTGCCTGGGTTGAACTTAAATTCTGTCATTTCCTGTAGGAACATAAGCAAGTCACTTGGTCTCTCAATGCCTGCTTGCTCCTTTGGAAAGTGGAGGTGATCATGGTACCTCCCTCAAGGAATGAGATACACTACATGCATAATGCTTAAATAGTAACTGACATAGTAAATCACTGAGTGAATCATTGCTATTAGTACTGATGCTAATAAAGTACTAATACTATCAGCAAAAAATAAACTGTACATACCCTTTTATACGTTAGTCCTACTAGTAGGAATTTATCCTACCTACAAATATATTCATCTGTGTGAGATATATGCACACAGATATGGATTGTGGCATTGTCTGTCATAGCCAAAGACTGGATAAGGACTAAATTTCAAGAACTCAATAAAAGGGTTGGTTAAACCAGTTCAGGAACTTCTATACTATGAAATATTGTAGATCCTCTAAAAAACACATGACTGCATTATATGAACCAATATGAACTCTCTCTAAGAGGTATTGTAACTTTTTTTTAAGCAAGATGTAAAAATAAGAAGTATCACATGCTACCATTTCTATAAGGCAAGATAGGCATATATGCTTCTATATCCAAAGACAGCCTCTAGAAGGAGATGTAAGAATCTGATTATGCTGATTGCCTCTGGGAAGGGCAACTCAGGGACTGGAAGAAAGCAAGAGAAAAAAAAAAGACTTATTTTGGAATATCACCATATGCCATTGTATATATTACCTATTTGAAACATAAAGTATGACAAAAATCACGAAATTTTTAAAAGAAAATGTGAAAGAAAATAATTTTACAGAGCAAGCTTGAAATTACATTGTAAAAACAGAAAACTGTGTGTTTTTAGATTACAACCATGGAGAGGATGACCCAGGAAAGTGCTAAGCTCCAAAAGTAGGTGGATATATGGGCCCCAGATGAAGGTTCAGGCTGAAAGATCTGAGATCTTTCAGGACAAACGATCAAGAGAAAGGGAGGAGGTTTGCTCTCTCAGATTCTGGATCCATTGAGGCTAGAAAGGCCAGACTGTGCTACCCTCCACTTCATTGTTCTGCCCATCCCACCCCTCCCCCACATCTCAAAATGCTCTTTTCTTTGCTACTACTCTCTTCTCTCTTGTCAAGTGAATCTACCCATGTTTACAAATGTTGTGCATTTTGATAATCCTTCACACTAAAATCTAAAAGCCTGGAAGCCCTGATTTTTCTACTGGTCACTCACTCATTTATTTAATTAACAAGTATCCATTGAGCACTTACTATGTGCTAGGAATTATTTCAGATGTCAGGAAAACAAAATGAGTAAGACAGAAAAAAACTATCAATTTTTTGAGCATTTCCCATGCACTAGAGGTTCTCAAAAGAAATTTACCGCCTAACCTGTTGGAATGAGCACTGGGTGTTGTATGGAAACCAATTTGACAATAAATTTCATATTTAAGAAAAAAAAAGAAATTTACAGCCTAGCAGTGGTGAAGAAGGCAAATTGCTCAAATGACTGTAATATTGTGCCATATAATACAGGCTGGAAGAGGCCCGTGGTCAAACTAAAGGAGAAATCAATGAAGGAAGAGAGATTTCCTACAGGTCTCATAAGATAGGAGTCAAAAAGAGCCTCTGAGAAAGAGCAGTAGCCTCATTCACACCCCATAACCGTCCAGGGGAGCTATCAGTCCTGTTTGACCTTATTGAATACGAGTAACTTCACCAAATCTATCATTTCCCTTACTGCTTGGCTGCCTCCCTGTGGTGATTAGCAGTGGAATCTGCAAAAGAAAAATGGCCAATAGCTGTATTCAGAGATGTCAAAGAAGTATCGGGCACAGGGTCCTATTCCATAACTGTTCTTATGGGGAAATAATTCAATGAGACAAATCTACTCAGTAGATGGTGACAGATGCATAGAAAGAGGAGAGCAGGACCTACACAAGGAGGGCTGATCAGAGATGAGAAAGTGGGCTTTGCAACTGCTGATAGCTCACATGGGGCTGGAAGAGGATCCAAGTCAGGAAAATGGAGCCACTAGGAGAAGCCTTAAATGGGCACCATTAGAGGAGAAGTGACTTCATTGGGAGGTAGCACCTGCCAAGTGCTGGGAGCTGGAATAGGTAGGTGCTTTGCTGTACTTTCTCATTTATCTCAGGCTTAGAGGTAACAAGCTCAATAAAGTGATCAATCAGACCTTCCTTGAGGGCTAGGAAACAGCATTCCTAACAGATAAAGTATTTTGAAGATCTTCCTGAGGGTAGATATTTGAAGAGAGCAAAGCAGACAGAAGCTAAGAGAACAGAGAGAGTTCAGGAGAAGGTCACCATGTTGTTCCTCAAAGGACTGGGAGGCTGGATTCACTGGCATTTGGTTTCAGAGTCAATTACTGGTGGAATAAATCTGTAGTTCTGGGAAGTCTGTGACTTGTTTGGATACAAAGCTGTGTGACTAGAGAATCGAGAAAAACATTTGATGTAAGAGAGTATTTACAATTGCTTAAACCACATAAAAACTGAAGTAAGAACTCTCATCTCATCTATGAACATCTTAGTCAGGGCTACCAAGACCTGGAATTTCTAACCACAAATGACATCATTTTATGACTTCTGCAATAGAAAACTAGGGAATCCTAACATTAAATGAGCCTAAAAACTCCTCTAGATCAACATTAACTAATCTAGAAGTTGACCAGACTCTACAGTTTCTCTGATGTAGTTGCCAAGTCTATACTGAAATACCTTCAGCAGCCAGGAGCTCACTACCTCCCAAAGTAGTCCATCCACTTTAATGTTGTCTTCCACTGAAACAAAGTCTGTCACCCCACAGTATCCAACCTAGACCTAGTTTTAACCATTGGATCCTTGCAGAACAAGTCTAATTTCTTTCTTAGGATCACTCACTCATTTATTCAGCAAATACCTATGGAGCACCCACTCTGTGCTAGGCACTATTCTAAATGCCAGGAAAATAAAAGTGAGTAAGACTCAAGGACATCCAGTCTAATATGGCAAGCAGACATCTACACAGATCAATAAAAACACTTTGTAAATACAAAGACAGAGACAGACACAAGGTATCACAGAAGTGGTTCCCATATGAAGTACGCAAAACCCCCATCTTGGGTGGGGCTTGAGGAGGTCTTGCCGGAGTAGGTGATGCCTCAGTTGAGATGGACAGGATGCATGGAGCTGGAGAAAGGGGGTGAGGAGGCAGAAAGGCATCCTGGAGAGAAGGAACCTCATGTATTCTGTCCCCAAAAGAGATAGCCCTGCATGCGGGACGCTGGCATGGAGGGGCAGTGGGAAGGTTGTAGAAAGAATAAAGAATTATGTCAAGAAGATAACCAAAAACGCTAATTTTAACTGTATCTATCTCTGCAGGGAAGAAATACTAGCAAGTTTTATTTGACCTTTATTTTTCTGCATTTTCCAACTTTTTTCAAATGCCTATACAATGCTTTTACAATCAGAAGCAGCAAAATCATGATGATTCTGAAAACAACACATCCCTCTTGCCTTCCATGACCCTCATCATTGCCAGCCTGAGTCAGTGAGAGCAAAGGGCCTGTGGGGGGGTGGGGGGGGGGAAGTTCTGAGGTAAAATGTCTCAACATGTCCACTGTAGAGCTGAATTTCCAAGTCTCCTGCTTTGTTATGACACTTTTCACAGGAGCCTGGATAGCATTTCTCAATGTCTTTGACCACTTTGGCCATATTTAAAATATCAATATGTAATCATACTTCACTTTAATCTTTCAAGACTTGCTTCCATTACTTGTTTTTATTTTTATTTTATTATATACATCCATCATCACCATGGGTTTGTGTTTTTAAAAGATGCACGAAGAGCTTGGCCTCTCTAGTGGGCAAAGAAATGACATGGTTGGATGAAAAGCTCTGTGTTCTGAACAGATTTTGCCAGAAGAGATACAAGCCCGACAGGGACCAGGGCTACAGACAGAGAAAGGCCTCTGAACAGCAAACTGTAAACTGGGCAGTGGGGGAAGGGGGAGGTGGCAGTGTCTGAATTAAAGCAGTAGTTACATTTGACATTGACTGAGCAGTTGCCAAGTATCAAGCACTTGGGCTTCACATGAGCAGTTTTAATTAATCCTCACAAGGAACCCTGAGAAGTAGATGATGATGATGATGATGATGATGATGATGGTGGTGCCTGTTGCACAGACAGGGTAACTGTGCCATAGAGAGGCTAAGTAACTTCCCTAAGATCCCAGAAGCAGTAAGTAAAGAAACTGGATTTAAGTCCAAGAGTCATCACTAGTGCGGTGTTGCGGAGTGAGAGGGAGACATGAAATCACCTGGGCCATGGATGTCTCTGGCAGGCTGATTCAGACCCACAGACAGAGTTGGAAGGGAGGCAATGTGGAGATAAAGTAGTGTGCTGGTTAAGTGCCCCGGACCTGGAGCCCAAAAATCAGCTTCATGGCCAACTTTCTACTTACAGGTTCAAAGACCTCTCTAGGTCTTGGTTTCCTCCTCAAATAATCGATTAAGACCTACCTCCCAGGATCATTGGGAAGACCAAATGACCTTATATGTGACAGGCTGCATAAACCGTAAAGTGCCTTCAAATCTAGACTGAATATGCAAAAGCCCCTCCCTGGTGGCCATTGGTGACTTTCTACTCACCTTTGGCTTTGCCTATATGGGAGGCACAAATTTAGCTTCGAGAATAAATTTTGGGAGTGCCTGGGTGGCTTAGTCGGTCATTCTGTGTCTCCCTCTCTCTCTGACCCTCCCCCACTCACATTCTCTCCCTCTCCCTCCCCCCCCCCCCCCTCTCAAAAGTAAACACTAAAAAAAAATTTTTGGAGAATAAATTTGGCATAGGACGCTGAGTTTCCAGGCAAAGGTTATCACCTCTCTCATGAACCATCATGGAGATCCCCTTTGCTGGAGTAAGAAGGAACTAAGGCTCTTATTTTGCCAAAATTCATTATTTAGGTCAACTGAATAAGCTCTTGGGAGAAAATTGAAAAGTTTTCATAAGGTGAAATGAATTTACATCTATAAAATAAACAGGATACCCAGACCTAAGCCCAGCTATGTACCTCCTCCGCACACATACATACCTGTGCACACACAAACACACACACACACACACACACACACACACACACACACACACACACACCTTACCCTCCCCTTCTTTGCAGTTATTTTTCTCAAATACAAAAGCAGATCGATTTTTCCTGCACAATGGTGGGGTGGGATGGTCTCTCTTAAGGAAAATCTATCAGTGTGCTTTTTAAAAATAAGTTGCCCTTGGTTGAGGACCACTGCTTTAGAGTGACTTGTAAATGTCTTTCAAGTATATTAAGGGTAAATACCAAGACCAGCTTCACCAAGGACAGACTCAGGAAAACTTAACTTGTAAAAGTTCCAAGTTCAGTGTCAGGACATTATTTCCCAACAGTGGACATTGTTATGCACTGGGTTGTGTCTACAGACAAAGTAGTAGAGGCCCCATCTTTGTGATCTGGCTGAGGAGAGGGGGAGGCAGGAAGGACCTTTCTAGGCCCTTCTAGCTCCAGGAGTTTATTATGAATCAGTGAAAACATAAGAGCAGTCCACTTGGTTAAATAGCCTGAAAAGTATTTCCATATCTTAAGAAATTCCAAAAACGAAGAATAGAAGAAAACAAGAAGCAAGAGAGAGATTAATGAGAACATTCACCAACCCTATGGTGTAGCCCATTTGGAGGGAGTTAGAGGAAGTGACGTATATAAAGGAGAGCATGTGGGAGACTGGCATGATGGACAAGGAGGTGGGCTATTAACCCACCTCAACAAACATGAGTTGTTCTCCATCAAACACTCCACAAGTGCCAGACATCACGGGCCAGGAGGGGCAAGTTCTGCACATTTTGGAGCTCATGCCAAATGTCTAGAGTCCCTTGCTTGTGTGGATTTGGCATAATCTAAAAGATAAAGGGCCAAGTCACTTTTTTCTCTTCATTAGTATATTTCAAGGGAAACCCAGGCCATCTGTTTCCGCCTTGTCAACTCCACAGGCCACAGCATGGCTTTAGGGAGACACAGTTGCTGTCCAGATAAGTGCATGAACATTTTAATGTGCCAATTTAAGATGTTTAAGTCCTTTCAAATTTTTTTTCATTTAAGTAAAGTCTGGTTTCTCTGGGATAAAGCAATCCAAGTAATCAAAGATAGTAACCGGAGTAGATTCCAAGCCTGGCAAAAGGCTTCTCTAATCTTCTGAATTTCTCACATGAAGGAAATTGGGTAAAACAGTGCTGGTGTGCAAGGTCAGTGCCTCAGCCACATGCTACCATCTGTCCCACTGACAATATAGAAAGAGCATGGCGGGTAAGTTCCACATTTGTTTTAGTGATCATTTCATCTCTCTGGAAGCAGAAGTATCAAAAGTGGGAACTGTGACTCTGGTCTTCATTTCGATAAAAAGAAGAAACAGGTACAGAATATAGAAATGGCAAGTCATTTGGGAAAAATAGATCATAATGGAGGATAATGAGAGAGTGTCCAATCCAAATATATCAACTGGTCTCCACCACCTTCTTGCTCTGTGTTCCAGCCATGGTGCTCTTCTCACAGCATCCACACATCACATCATTGCTTGCCCTTATCCACCACCTGGCAGGCCCACTCCCTTCTTGTCCCACCCCTGCCTTGAAGTCAGCTCAAAACCACCCTTTCTCAGAGACCTCCCAGACTGTCCCCACCACAGTGCCAACCTAGAGTTTTCTCTCCCCCTGCTCCCCACCACCAACCTATTATTATAACACATCAGACACATTGTTGGAGAAAGAGAAATAGTTCTCCCCATATTGTCATATTTCATATTTCTGCCCAAGAGCTCCCTCTCCATATGAAGGATTATCAGAAGTAATTTCAGGCACTCTCACGGTTTATCTCCATGAGAAGAAGAGTTAGACTCTGACTGAAGCCTAATGTTCGCCGACCCATGTTTTACTAAGGAAACATGTTGATTATGCCTCAAAATCAGGAACTGGGCCAATTGTTGATATTGCCGTTGTTTCTCCTGTGGACGGTGACAGTTTCTCCTCCATTTCCTGCCCCCCGTGCAGTATTCACACAGGGGAATAATCCACCCTTCTCTGTGGTCCTTGGCCATTCAGCTTAATGGTGAGAGCATTTAGAATTACTTGTATAGGTCCAGTCATACTGGTGTAGAAGCAGTGAGTCCCCACCATGACCTCAGATCTCATTCTATTCCTCAGTACAACTCATCAGAAGCAATACTTGGGGTTATTGCCCAGAGTAATAAACCAGTACCTCAGTTCCCATTTACCTAGTGTTGCTTTAATGACTTCTCTAGCCCCTAGGATCCTAAAGAAGGACAGGTGAGTGGCCATTCAATTCCACCACACTTGGCATTTTCTCTCATTACTGAGCTCTTTCAATGTCTTCAGATGCTTTGCCTCCAAACAAGATTTTATAATTGTTGAAGGCAGAAATGTCTATGCCTCCTTATAACCCCTCCAGCGCCCAACACAGTGTCCTGTGGGTAATTGATATTCAATAGGCTACTTGTTAAAAGTATTCTCCACAAGCAAATATAAGCCTGTGAATCACCAGCCATGCCCTGTGCCTCCAACTCCCCAAACCAGGCCCTGCTATCAAACAAGAGCGTTGCAGTGTTTGAGTGAAAAATGAGACTCAAGGGGACACATTTGAATTCCCAGTGTGTTTCATTTGTTTTTCCCAGTGGCATAGGCAAAGAAATTGCTCATCCTGTCTGTGGATCTCAACACTTCAGAAACAATATAGATCTTATCTCTGGTCCATTTAATTGAACATAAAAAGCAAGGTCACTGCAGCCATTTGGTCCCGGTGCCTTCAGAATCAACTCAGAGAGAATATTTAGCTCTCCTGTCACCTACTGCTTAGAAACAAAACAAATGGCATTAACAGGTCTTTAATCTTCTCATTAGGGCAGGCATATGGGCTGGAGTTTGTGAGTCTGAGAAAAATAAGTCTCCATGCTTCTTTCAAATAAGACTTCAGACAGCAAGAACAGGGCAAATGCCATACTCTTCCTCCCACTACATATAAAACTACTTTCAGTGAGAGAGGGAAGAAAAAAAATACATTCTGGTTATATTTTACTTGATTTCTTTTGCTTTGTGATAAGCCCATTTTTGTTCTCAGTCACCGTCATCCCATAGAGGAAGGATATTTACATGAAAAGAAGAACCAAGACCACTTTGAACCATAAAACAAATGGATTGAGGTCAAATGCATTGCATGGTCCAGCCTGCCCAGGGCACCTTAAACAACCACACTATTCCTTTCCCAGTGAAGGGTACTTCTATTGAGCTGCCAGTGTGGGAGCAGAGGAAAGGAGCCTGCCTAAGACTCTCCCCACCCCCAGCACAGGAAGGAATGTAACCAAGGACACCGTCTCCCTGAGGACCTTGCCCTTCACAGAGTCCCATGCAGCTGTTGGACCCGGTCTGTGGGTACAGGGACCAAAGGCCCCACTTCTGGGGCTCAGCGTTCCTCTGACCCCAGCACAGAGAATTCTGCCCTTGTAAAATGTATTAAAAAAAATAACCCAGATTCCTTCTCTGAATGCTTGACTATGCCAGGGGTAAGGCAGATGGAAACTCAAAGGGCAACCACAGAATTTTATTATGGTATCAGGTTGCAGGCCAGGCCAAGTACAGAAATCACCTAAGGGCCTTACCTGAACAACATTGAGGGTAGGAGTGAGCAGAGTTGGAATCTGGGATCCCTCATGGGGCTCTGTAGGGAACATTCTGTTACCCAGAGACTGGTAAGCAGTGATGATCAAACTGGCAGTGACCCTCAGGATTTTGTTAACAAATAATTGGGGAAATGGAAGGTGGGTTTGCAGTGAAATAGAGCCAAGAGAGTTTATCTCTGAAAAAAATAGGTGATAGACAGGGGTGTACACAGGGCAAAAGAGCAAGACTGAGGGAAGGCATCATGCCTTGTCCCAAGAGGGAAGGTCAGAGTCTCCAAGAAGAGGCAGGGGAAGGGAACATTCTGAGTAAGCCTCTTTGCCAGCTACAGGGCAACTGACCCCGGTCATACTCCCCTGAAATGATTCTAAGTCATTAGCACCAGTCAGATTCCTTGGAATCTCGCCCATGAGTGGAGCATACCTTTCCAGGCCCCTACCTTCCCCCACAGCTCACATCATCATTCTCCCTTATCTTTCTAGAGCCAGAATCTTGGTAGCACTGTTCTTCATTAATCATTCATCAGCCAGCCCTGGTCTGCAGGGACGCCATTTCCTTCTGTAAGAACCCTCTACCCATGTACAGTCATTACTGGAAATGCACAAATTGCCACACACATTTTCATTTGCTCAAGGCGGTTGTTTTTATGAGCAGTGGTGAAAACAAAATTCCATTACGTCAAAGTTAATTCCTCTGCAGCACATCAATGGATGCTCCTCGGAGGCAATGCATTAGCCAGCTGCAATCAGTAGCTTAGAGGGCTGACGGATTTGGAGCTTCTGTGATGCATTCGCCACTAGAATTACAGTAATGACCAATCCTTCCACTTACCTGGGGCTGCCTCTTTTGGATAAATCCCAAAATGCGTCACTGGCTACCTATATATCACTCATCCATCAGCTAAAGTAGAGAACCCATTCGGTAATCCCAGCCAGCATACGCATGCCTCCATTTGAGGCCAGAGAAATGTGGCCTGAGGGACAACCCACACAAAGCTAATCAGCTCTGACTTGCCTTCCTCCTGCATATAAATCTGGTCTTCCAGGAATTTGATTTGGTCAGAGATCTCACAGCTGCTTCCCATAGGCAGAGGCAGCTGGCGGGGTCCCACAAGGCAACATTATGGTGCCAAAACCCCAAGGAGGGGAAGCCAGGTGTTGATCAGCTAGTGCCCATCCAAGAGCCTTTGGGCAGCTCCTGTAGCAATGCAGGCATCCTATAAAAACACTTGGGGCTGCTATGGGATTGGCATCAGGAACATCCTAATGAAGCACACACAGCCTTAGGGATGGAGAAGCCCAGTAGTTCAGTGGGTTTGGAAATGCTGTGGGAAAAGGACAGTGATGAGAAGATCACCCTTAGGGGTGGAATAAGGAGATACTGGGGGAGATGCTTTCTGAACATCGCAATGTCAGGGACTCCAAGAAAGTTTTCCTCATCTCCCCAAACAAGCACTTCACTTGCAGGTACTAGAACTCCTTTAACAGGGCACAAGGTCAGTCGGTCCACAGTTAGGACCAAAATCAAAATGCAGGTATCCCTAAGACAGACAGCTCATCATTTGGGTAAATGATTCATATGGGAGCCTTTTCTGACGGGTGAGGAAGGAGAGGAAGGTGTCACCGGGAACCTCACGAGAGGAGAAGAGGGTGACAACACAGAAGGGATAAGGGGCAGCAGAAGGGGGACCACAAACACCTCATCTACCTCCCAACTAAGCAGAAGTTGGGAGGGCTTCCCTACTTAGAGAACTGAGAGAGTTCCTCAGATGGAGGCTTCCATGAGAGGGTGAGAGAATCCAGAAATTAAAGATTGAGGAGTTAGAAGTATCCCCTGTCATTTTTTTCCATGAATTCATTTTGAAAAAATAATTTTTTAATGTGTATTTATTTTTGAGAGAGAGAGGGTGACAGAGCACAAGCAGGGGAAGGCAGAGAAAGAGGGAGACACAGAATGCAAAGCAGGCTCCAGGCCCCAAACTGTCAGCAAAGAGCCCGACGCGGGGCTTGAAGTTACAACCGCGAGATCATGACATAGCCGAAGTCGGATGCTCAACCAACTGAGCCACCCAGGCGCTCCTTGACGAAATAATTTTGACCCAGCAACAGCCATGCCTGCCTCTCTTACCACAGCTTAAGGAGATTTCGTGTCACTAATTTATTGTCCTGCCGGGGTAAGTTTTTGATGGCTAATGAAATTATTCAAGGACGAATGACTTAGATCCATCAAAGAAAAACTATGAAGAAGGGAAGATTGCATACTTGTCCAAAATGATCCTGATTAGCTCTCTACATGGGCTAAGGTGACCACACACCTCTCTTCTCTTTATAAACTTGGGCAGAGTGGTCATTCAGAAAACACCTGTGGTCACTAGGCCTAATGAGACAAGGAACAGTAGAAGGTGGGTCTGATGGCTGAGAGGTTACCACATGTAGGGAACATGCAGCTGTCCAGAGTCAGAGAGAGAGAGTCTTGGGGGCACTGAGATCATTTGAAACCTATCACATAGGCTGTCTGTGACCATCAATATTAAAACATAATTGAGCGTGAATAACTGAAGGTGACCTGAACTCCAAAACCCAACAACAAAAAGAATGTTCCCAAAGGCTGTGGAATTTTAGAAGCCATTTAATTTCTTTGCAATGTTAAGGTTTGAGGTGGATTTTCCATGCCTGAATCACACTTCTCACCCTTTCCTTTGGGGATTCTCAATAGAAGGACGGTACTCACAATGGAGCTCAATGAAGAACAAAATGCAGTTTTATACATAACTGCAAAAGAGCCTAGGAGCTCCATAACACAGGACTTTGGGGATAAAGCTGAATTGGAGCACATGGCTCAGGACAGAAGACCCAAGTGGGGTCACCCACATGCTCTCAGTCCAGAGCTTGGCGCCTACCTGTTTAAGCTTGTACTTCAGGAGTAAGAAATATGGTGGAATTTCATAAGAGGTCTGAGGTCTGCTTGAAAAGGGCTGGACAACTCAAGTGACTCAATCAATACTCTATGCATTGGCAAGCCTTTCTTGGCAGGGAGTAGATGGGATGCAGAGCTAAGAAGGGGATAAAGAGACTGTTTAAGAGCATGTCCATACTTTCCCCTATATAAGGAGAGAGATGAGTTTTCTGCCCTCTATGAAGAGATGCTGAAACACAAGGAGAAAACGCAAAAGTCATATGAACAGGAATTTGCAAGCAAGTCTATATATCCAGTGATCGCTTTGCTGAGAAATCCTTTCCAATAAGTAAAAAGCCCATATGCCTAGCTAAACAGACAATAAGGCATGAAATTCCTACCTAACTCCACAGAAAACCACCCAGGCGCAAGGTAGAGTAATAACCCGCAAGTACAGGAAACAAAGGACAGTCAAAGGGATTTGTTGCCATCCCAGGGCCTTTGAAGACTTTTAGGAAATGTTATAAATGTGCAGGGAAAGGCTATGTCTAGATTGTTTAGCAATTGGGCACTAATCATCAGGACTTAAACAGATTATCCCAGTGTGGATGGTGGCAAGCAGATGTTTAACACACCCATAGCCCATATGCAGCTGGAGAACCTTAGGCCATGGTTTGGTGCTTTGTGCAACTGACTCAGGAGAATATGATGCCCAGAAAAGATGCTGACTGCCTAGAATAGGTTCTAGGGCTTGGCTCATTGACCAGTTGTCTGAGAATGGAGGTGTCCTTGGATTGCATGCTATGCCCTCTCTGTTCTGGACATAACAGAAATAAAGAAGAGTTGAATGACACAAAGACTGATAGCTACCACCTTTTTCTTGTGCCTTTGTTGGAATGAATAACAAAATCAGACTCCTCACGCGTTCTGGGCGCCAAGATGGGAGAATTCCATGAGGTCTTTAGGTGATTTTTTGAAGAGGATAGCTAAAGCATAGACAGTTGACCAAACTAGGGAAGAAGGAAGAAAAGAGAGAGATGACAAAACCCATTTGGCCTAAAAGTTCCATCCTCATTTCCTCAAGGTTTCAAAGGTGTCTCAAGGCACCTTGAGGGATAAGAGGGGTGGATCAGGCAAGGTTTCACACCTACTTTGATCACAGCCATTCAATTTCAGTTTTGTATATTGGAATTTTTATACCATACTTCATTTGCCCAACAGGGAAAGTCTTTTGCCTTAGGAAGGTGAAAATAATTTTTTTTAAGGTTTAATACCACTGCTCTGCTCTAGAAAGGATAAAGAATAGGAATTCCTAAAATAACATGGAACAAAACTCTTGGCCTCTAGTGTATCCAATTATATAAATTGACTGAAGCATAACTGGAATTAAACCTGCCAGCTTCTGGATGATTTATCCTTTCCTCTCCTTCCCATGGTCCAACCATCCCAAGATCCTATAAAGGAAAAGAGCCCTGATCTCAGAAATGAAAGCTGCAAAGTACAGGTGGGCTCTTTTGTTTACTAGAGCCTCTATTTTCTTGACTGTAAAAAGACATTACGATTCACACCCTCCCTACTTCACAGGGTTGTGCAGATAATTTATGTGAGAGAAACTTTTCCCTTGAAAGAGCATTATGCAAATGTGTGTTTGTTATTTCTGAGTATCTTGAAGCACTGATGCATTTTCCAGTACATATTTCAGTCAATGAATTACTTGTTCATATCAACCCAAACTTCTGCCACCTGCAGATAGGCAAGGGTAGGTAAATGAGTAAGACTCTTAAGTTTGGGTAATAAGTTTCAGGGAAGTCACAGGATAAAGAATTCGGGAATCCCAGGGTGGATGCCACAGCCCCATGTCAGTGAATGCCTTCCACTGGCCCTCTGCTTGGCCTACAGACCATGTCAGTCAGAATTAGAAAAGGAGCCCCCAGCAGCCCTCTGAGGGGACCTGGCCAGGGGATGTGCTCATTGCTGAGTTCTTGATGCAGTAGCCACACTACCACACTCCTGCTTCTTCTTATCACTCTGCTCCAGGTACATGCCCTAGAGTCAATGAGGGTCCCAGCAACTGGCTGCACCCTGTCCATTCTGGCTCACCACCCCATACTTTAACAGAACGGTGGAAAGAAGAGGTGATGTGGATGGGCGGCAGGACAGCCCAGAGGCTATGCTGAGACCATTGGCCATGAGGTTCCAGAAGGAAAACAGATGAATGATTTTAGCTAGGATCAGAAAAGAAAGAAAGAAACCACCATATTGCCATCCTGTATTTTCAAAAGGGAGAATAAAATCCATACACCGCTCTTACATATGCAAATACCAAGACAGCAGCGATCTGGATTAGCAGACTACAGCAATGCCCCCTTTCAGGCCTCCCAACAATCTCTTAAGCATCAGAAACCCCAGCACCAGGTTAGCAAACCCCCTTGTTCACTAGCGCTACTGATGGCTCCACAATGACTGCAGATTTAACCATGAAGATGCCACAAAATGCTGCAAACAGACTGTTTTTAAACCATAAATTAAACCCAGGCATAAACAAAAAATGTTACTTCACAATGGAGAAGTACATGTGACATTTTCAAATGCTATGCCCCAGCATCTGTTTATCTGATAAATCACTGTCCTTATCCTAATTAATGACAATGAGAAGTAAACATGTTCACAGAAAGAACCAATCTCAAGATTGTAAAACTGGAACCAGATCACTGAAGAGCAAGCAGGGTAACAATAAAGTAAAAACAAGACTGCATAGGAAAGTGCTCTGTTGTGCTTTGCATAGGGAAATGGTCACAGGAAACCATGAAAATTTAAAAACAAATCAGAATGTATCCATAATTATACTTGACCTTTAAAAAATGCCTTGCCATTTTCAAAGCCCCTTCACACAACCTGATCAAATTGGATGCTCACAAAACCCTAGGAAATAGGCAACACAGAGCCCGTTCCTGTCTGACTGATGGCGAACTAAAGTCTAAAGAGGTTAAGGGACTTGTACCCTGACATCCAGCTGGTAAGTAGCAAACCCCAGTTTCCAGCTCTCTGCTACGTGAAACCTTACAAGAGCTAAGTAACCACACATAAATATCTCACAGGAAGCATTAGATTGTCCAGCTTCTCGAAATGAAAGATCAGAAATCAACTGGCCTATGTCGTGGGTCAAGAAATGCAGCGTCACGATGTGGGAGAGGCATCCCCTTAGCATGTCCACGTTGCAAGCCCATCTACAGGTCCCTTCTCACTCACCCATTTTTTTTCCTACAAACGTACTGAAGCATAAAGATGCTAGAGGATGGGCCCAGGATGAACTAAAAAATTCCACTGCCAGTTCCAGTGGCAACAAACAGCATCACTGAGTGTCCACTAGACACCAGAACATTGGGGAGGTGGAGGGAGGGTGCACAAAATGAACAGAACATGTGGTCCTGCCCTGGGCAAGCCAGTTGAAACCGCCCCCCCCCCCCCAGTGCAAACATAGTATGCTAACAGAGTCAAGGTCATCCTCTCTTTTATGGAATCTGGGAGTGCCATGCCTAGAAGATCCACTTCTCATCGACCATTGCTCAATTTCTTATGAGTCATGGCTCATCCTCGAGCCATTCTTTAACCCACTTCAAGCTTGGCTCAGTGAATGAAGAGGATCCATTTTGAAAAGCCCTGCGCCAGTTTTGGGAGTTGCTAGCTCTCAAATCCATGCGAGCTACCTACCATTTTGGTCAGGTCTTTTTTTGTGTGTGTTTTGTGTCTTTGCCTGGATGTACAATGTCATTAAAATATTCATAATCATAGAGGGAGGTAGACCCCACCAAGGACATGTTAAGGGGATGCCTCCCCCCATCGTGACGCTGCATTTCTTGACCCTTGACATGGGCCAAACAAGAAACTTTGCCTTTGTTATTTAACTTACTATCCCACCATACAAGGAAACCAGGGCATAGTGCTGCAAATGCCAAGCTCGTTGATGAAATGGGTTTTACAGCCAAGAGGTGAGTGGGCTATCTAGGCTCAGAGACAATACGTTTGTAGCAATAACACTTTACTAGACAATGAATCAGCAAACTGCACTGAAGGCTTGTTTCATTTGCTCTGAGAAAGACTGGTCTTCCCACCGCACCACTTTTCTAGGTTACAATCTGGGAGAATGTTTTCTTTTCCAGTTCTCGAGAAATACCACTCTGATTTAGGGTGAAACACAGCCCTAAGCCTTATGAGGAAAATGGAGACTAATAAAATGCAATGTGACATCCTAGAGGAAACTTCAGCCCACCCAGCCAAGTACCAAAAGCCAAAAACTTCTAGCCCAGGCTGGGAAGGGACCCAGGGTCTTGCTCTATGAAAATAATATCAAAATCTATCAACACAGTTCCAGCCAGGACCCCTCACTCCTGAGATGGATCAAGGCTAATTAAGTTGCCAGATGGACTAACCATGTTAAACACTTTAAAAGACTGGTTTTCACTCACTGAAATAGCCAGCCCTCCCCCTGTTCTGGATACAGGCATAAATGTTCCCAACCTTCCTGGAATGTTCAGCAACTCCCGGAAAGGAAGGGGGCAGAATGCTTGCTAAGTATGAGTAGGGAACTAGAGTGTTCTCTTAAGGCAGGGTTTCTCAGCAGTGGCACTGTTGACATCTTGGGTTGAGGGGGCATACTGGTTTTTTAGGTCTGCTGTAACAAACTACCACAAACCGCATGGCTTAAAACAACCAAAATTTCTTTTCTCATAGACCTGGAGGCCAGAAGTTCAAAATCAAGGTGTTACAGGGTTGGTTCTTCCTAAGGGCTGTGAAAGAGAATCTGTTCCGTGACTCTCTCCTAGCTTCTGGTGATGACCTGTGATCCCTGGCGTTCCTCGGCTTGTTGATGCACAGAAGTGCATCATTCCACTCTCTGCCTCCATCTTCTCAAGTTTCTTCATATGTCCCTATGTCTTCATAGGGCCATCCTCTTATAAGGACACCAGTCACGCTGGATTAGGGGTTCACCTACTTAATCTTAACTACTTACATGGGCAACCACTCTCTTATCAAATACAGTCACATTCTGCGGTACTCAGGGATTAGGACTTCAGTATTCTCTTTGGAAGGACACGGTTCAGCCAATAACAGGAGAGTGTCCTGGGCATTGCAGGATGTCTAGCAGCATCCCTGGCTTCTACCCAGTAGATGACATTAGCACCCTTCCAGTCATGACAATCAAAAATGTCTCCAGACGTTGTCAAATGTCCCCTGGGGGCAAAATTACCTCTGGCTGAGAAGCATTCTCCTAGGAATTTGGTTCAAATATAAAAGTTTACATTCTGATGCTGTTTTAATTACTTGTCCTGTGACCTTGAACAATGTGATGAAACTCTCTCTTCACTTTTGTCACTTTTCTCATGGAGTTGAGGTGTTGTTGAGGCTTACATGAGATACTGTGTGAAAGCATATGTTGCACAATAGGACCCAATAAGTGACAGCCACTATCTTTCATAGATGAGGGAAGCTCCCTTTGCAAGACCCTCCACAGGTCTCAGGATTTACTACACTGATACTGAACTCTGGCCTCTGTGCCTGAGACCCCAAGAAGGCACAGGAACTTTCCAAGTCTTCTCTACATCTTCTTCTGGGGCCAGACAGTTCCCTTACCGCCCAGCCTGTTCCCTCCCAGCATCTGTGATTGCAACACTGAAGCTGCAGATAGCCATATATCAGAGCCAGGGAAGGGGAAACTCTGGGTATGATGAGAATGTTAATGTGGCTGCATTGCACCATGGCCAGTATCAGTCCAACTGAATGCTGTAGAAAATCTACTGGAGGAGACAGGGTTGGAGAAGATGAGGAAATCTGACTCTTGGATGTTGGTTATGATATAACTTTGGAGACCTTACCTCCCTTACACGAAATTATAATCTGAGATCCCATGCCAGGTGTTGAGGGAGGAAAATAATATATCTTCTTTAAATGTCTATCTCATATCCTCAAAAAAAAGTGCCTGTCACATGCTAGGAGGTCAATAAAAGTGTATGTTTATTAAACGTGCCTCCTCTGGGTCCATAAACTCTTTAGCCTTCAAGATGGCATTTTTCTTTAAAGCTTTAATACAAATAATCTAAGCCCACATCCCCATGGATTTTGGGGAATCCCTTATTTTTTTCATATTTACTCTCATGAACATTCCCAAAGAATTTTAACGTGTCCCACAGATCCATCCTGGTGGACATGAAATTCTTCCATCCATCATTATCCAGGTTGCCTCTTGCCATCTTTTAATTGGCTTATTGTCACTCACTCCATATAATTTCAATTCAAGTGTGAACGCCCACCCCAGCTGCCCAACACACTGCTAAGAGCAGGTGGACAGCACATAACAGATCCATTAACAAGACTCTGAGAGACCAAGTAACTACACAAGTTGCTTTCATCTGCTGCTCCAATGTGGATACTCTCAGGGTCCCTGGCCCATACTTGACTCCATATCCCTGCCTATTTCCCCACGGGCTTCTATGTACTGGGATAAGGGGAAGGTGGCACCTCAACCTTCCCATAAGAATCTCCGGGCCTTTTTCTGCCTGAGGACTTGGCCCCATTAGGTTCCATACCAGGGAATGACAGGAAAGTCCTTTCTCCCTGTATCATTTCCCACCCCATGACAACTGACAGTGGAAACATTGTCCCCTTCAGGAACAAGGTGCAATTTGGCCTCTATTGCCCCCCAAAGCAATCACTATATTTATACCAGTAATTTCTAAAATGTGGGTTTATTCGATCTCAAATAAGACCAATGAGGGACATCACTACCACAGCCAGGTAACACCGTGATAAGCCCAGTCCCCACAATTTGCAAAGTCATTCCTCTGGTCCAGGTTAACAGTCCTCATGGCACAGTTCTGCCCTCAGTGAACAAATCTGGGTGAAAAAGACATCCATATCTCCCAAGAAAAAATGAAAACTTTCCAACACAGCACATATCCACATTTAAGTGGGAAGAATATATACACTCAACATGTGTACTAGACAGAAGACTTAACTTGTAGCCATTTATATTTGAATTCCTTTATTAGTTCAGATCTCCCCCCAACACATTGGTAGATTTGTGCCTTATATTTGCCTGATTAAAAGGACTTACCCCAAAGAAGTTCCTAAACCATAAAAGTATGTTGAACATTTTATTTGATTAGCGAACAGGATCCAAAACTCCTTCCCA
Source organism: Prionailurus bengalensis (assembly GCF_016509475.1). Classification (NCBI taxonomy): domain Eukaryota; kingdom Metazoa; phylum Chordata; class Mammalia; order Carnivora; family Felidae; genus Prionailurus; species Prionailurus bengalensis. The sequence continues at coordinate 58,870,424 of NC_057360.1, forward strand.
ATTTAGGGGATCCCCCTTGTGCAGGTCCTCAGAAGCGAAATGTGGCTGATTCTCACCCTCTCCACACATTGGCAACCAAACCAAGGACACACACAAGACCAGGGCTGCCGCCATGTTTGTTTTTACACCACTCTGCTCCAGGTGTGCCCTGCATATTGGAGTCATCCTTGATTTGCATATTTATTATAACAATATTCTGACAGAGGAATTTACATAAAGGTTCCATTTAGGCCAGTGGCAGTCCTGGTCTAGCCCCAACTAATACTTTAAATTTAAGAAAGTGGTACAAAATCCAAAGTTCAGAGAGATTAGCTCTGTGGCGGATGGCGAGTTGGATAGCCCTGGACCCCTTGTCCAATGGCTAGAGTCATGGTGACAATGTCCGCTGGCAGCCATAGGTAGTGGCAACAGCATTGTACATCAGTGACGATGCCCATACCATGGCCCAAATGTTCATCCTGCTGAGCCTCCATTGATTACTGTCCATTTTCCACACCTGGTTTTCCAGCCTCCCCATCAATTCTGTGGGTTAGTCAGGACACTTCCAACTCCATGCCTGTACTACACAGCTAGACATAGCTTCAGAAAGAACTCATAAACTCATGATCATGAAAACTGCCCAGCAATCATAATTTTTACATAGTAAATTTGTTTCCCCACTTTTTAAGATACCATTTCACACCTTTTTCTCCCTCCTCAATAAATCTATTATCCCCTCTGATAGCTCCTCTCCCTATCCTCATTTTTTGCTGATAACTTCACACTTCATTTCACCAAAAAAATAGAAGCAAAAGAGAAACCTCTGTACACACCTGCTCTCCTTTCCCCCTGTTGAAATGAGTGAACCATTCCCGGTCCTGTCTCAGCAGCCCTTCACTTGTGAGCCAACACTCTTCGCTACTCACCTCCATGAAGGACTCAACTCCTGCAGTCATGGTCTCTCTCTCCCACATCGCCTACAGGGTATCGTATGTCAATCAGCAGCATCATAACCTGCTGATGGAAACAATGCTTCCATTAGATTAAAAAAAATTTTTAACGTACCCTTCAGCCCATCATCAATACTCTACTCCAAATCCTGATGGGGTACAGTACTCCAGAAGGGCAAGATTGTAGATATGCTCAAATTGGACACCCTCCCATCGTGGAGGGGCTCAATTTGTTCTCACCAAAATAGACACTGACTTGTGAATGTGAATTTGCTTTCTCTGCATCATCCAACATGATTCTGCGAGGAGATCCATCAGTGGACTTACTATATGCTTATACACAATTATATCCCATAGAACATATTTTCTGACCAATGGTTTCACTTTATAGGAAAAGAAGTAAGCCAATCTGGCTGATGTCTGCGGAATTCAGTGGTACTATAACACACCCCATCGCCCAAAGACAGCTATGTAATGGTGCAATAGCCCACTAAATCCTCAATTACCATGCTGGCTTGGAAACAAAACTCTGTGATATGGGTGCAGCCCTGTAGGATGCTGTATGTACTCTGAACCAGTGATCAATATATAGCCCTCTAACATGTGTATGTTTCCTAACACCACTAAACAATTAACTCAATTCTGACACTCTATGCCTGGAGATAGCATCAGATCCCAAAAATTAAGGACTTAGTCTGATAAGACTGGATTGAAAGTAAAAACTGTCTCCTGGTTTCTGACCCACCAGCTATAGATTGGAGGTTCCCACACCTTCCTTGGGTTTGATTAACTTGCCAGAGCAGCTCACAGAACTCAGGAAAACAACTAGATTACCAGTTTGTTATAAAAGGTTACAACTCAGGAACAGCCAGGTAGAAGAGATGTGTAGCACAAGGTATGAAGAAAATACACAGATCTTCCATGCTTTCTGCACGCATCATTCTCCTAGGTGCTCCACGTGTTCACCAACGTGGAAGTTCTCCAAACCTTCTCCTTCTGGAGGCTTCATTACATAGGCATAATTGACTAAACCGTTGGCCACTGATGTTTGATTCGATCTCCAGTTCCTTTCTTCTCTTTAGGGGGTAGGGCTAAATTTCTGAATCTTTAGTCACAGGATTGGGTCCCCTGGCAACCAGCCCCCATCCCTAGGTTACCATCCTGAGGGTAGCTCATTTACATAACAAAAGACACTGTTATTGCTTAGGAAACTCCAAGGGTTTTAAGAGCTCTGTGCCAAGAATAGGACAAAAACAGATATATATTTCTTATTATAAATCACAATATCACAAGTCCTATGTCCACTGTAGCCAAATACACAAGGCAATGAACCAGGGTTAGAAGAGGTCCAACAAAAGTGGCTCTGTCCAACAGTTATAGCTCTGTCCAGCAGCAGCTGAGTCTAGCAATGGCAGTGATGTCCTGAAGCGATGGTCCCACATCCTGGACTGACTGACTGCTGCCAAGCCACTCTTGGTGTCTGCCCATTTTCCAGTCTGAATTCTTCAGCTTTCCCTGTCCATTTTGTGTGCTGATATCCTTCCATTATCCTCCCCCAAAATTCACTTTCAGCCTAAGATATTCAGTCTTGGTTTCTTTTTCTTGAAACCAAAAGCACACAGACTGTCACAGAAGGCGCTGCACAGAGATCATTCAGAAACTGCTTGCAATCCCCAAAACAATAGTTTCCCGGCTTTAAAAAATTAAACATTCAATCTCCAACAGGAGAATGTGAGAATGAATGAATTTCAGCTCTCAGCTCCCCTGAGTAGGTGACCAGCTGTTGAGAACCCCACACGGTAAACCTGAGCTCCTAATTTTTTATACCGCTTGACCTGTACATCTCGCCAGCACTAAAATGATTCATGGGACCAATCACTGGCAGAAAAAAAGTAGGGGATTTGGACGTATTGGGGTGTTCTATTTGGGGGCTATGGAGCAGATGAATGATGGGGCTGCTCTGGTTCCTAAACCATTCCTTGATTACAAGAAAGTCTTAGATGAAAAGTCATATTTTAAAAATTGTGATACAAGTCGATATCATGCCTTTCGATCATACTTGAAACCTTCGGAAGGCTGCTAGGATGAAAGACACAACCATAAAACTTAGCCATCCATTTGCACTTATTATTGGAACTTATTAGTTCTTATTAGAGCTTCTTATTGGTTCTTATTAGAACCTCCCCCACCTCCTCACCACCTCCACTACAAAACAGAAGATAAATTACAACATATCTTCCAAAGAGCATGGGATCCCAACCATATTACCTACCACTGGGCAATCTTTGCAGGATAAATCACTTCGGGGTGCATTTGGAACAAATGCAAAAGGAAATTTTCGATAGGCATTCTTTGCTCCCTCCTCCCGGAATATCCATGAACATGGCCTTTTCTGGCATTCCTAGCATGCCTCCTACTGTGATATCTTAAATTCACGGCATGTTTTAAAATACAGATTTTATCAGTGTTCAGATATGGTGAGGACCACAGATCAGATGAGAACCAATGAAAAAATCGTTTGTCACTCACAGTTCCCAAGAGGAGGGAGTATACCACACCCTGCAGGGCCATGCATAGAAGCACCAGGGTCAGTCAGGAGGAAGAAAGATCAAGATGAGAATGTGAGTAAGAACCTTCATTGTGGCTTCCACACAAAAAGCAGAGCAGGACAACGTAAGCGGGTTTAGGATTGGCTAGTTTGAATAATTTCAGCAAGCTCTGGAGATAGGGGCTTTCTCTAGTTGTCTGGTACCTGGCCCTGGGATGATTAGGACAGAGGAGTAATGCCTCCTATAAGGTAAAGGCTAGATAGAAGAGGTAGCTTGGAGTATGGGTGTTGGATTGGTTAGTTTTCAAATGAGAGGCATGTTCCTGGGTGGGGCCTTTGGTGCCCCTAAGAATTGGCTAGCCCTGGAAAAGGCAGTTTCCCTCAGGCAGTGAGGTCCTCCCCGAGGCTCCCCAGATGCAAGAGCATCAAGAATGCAGAAAATGAGGGCACATGGATGGCTCAGTCAGTAGAGCATGAAACTCTTGGTTTCAGCTCAGGTCACGATCTTGCAGTTGGTGGGTTTGAGTCCCACATCAGTGCAGATCCTGCTTGGGATTCTCTCTCTCTCTCTCTCTCTCTCTCTCTCTCTCTCTCTCTCTCTCTCTCCCACTCTCTTGCCCCTCCCCTCTTCGTTCATTCTTGCTGTCTCTAAAAATAAATAAATAAACTTTTAAAAAGGCAGAAAACGGAAATACTGCTAATACAGAGAATGACACTGCAAATTCCAGATGAATCATCTAACTGGAGGCAAATCTTATTCATGATCACTTTGGTGATAAGTCCTATGACTTTTAAGATTCCTTCAGTTTCAAGTGACAAAAAAAAAAATCATTCTGGCTCAAACAGGAAAAAGGGATGTGTTGGCTCATGTGTCTCAAAATCCAAGGGTATGACTGGCTTTTGTAATTGTTTAATCCAAATATCAGGCTCTGTGCTTTTTCAGGCTATCCTCACTGGGCTTCCCTCACTGTACAGCTCAACCAAAGGGTATGGAGCATACATCTTTTGTGGCTACCACTGAATTCGGGGGATGACAGACAAGGCCACTTGCCCAGAAGTTCCAGCACATGTTATCTTGATTCCCATTGGCCATGACTGGACATCCCCATGACTGAACCAATCACTGTGGCCAGGAGATGGCAAATGGCCTGCTGGATTAAGCCAATCAGAGTATAGGCTTGGAGCCAGGGTGGACCTATTCAAAGGAAACCACATAGTTGGGAAAGGAGGAGACGTGGTTTCCTAAAGGAAATATGAATAGCTGTTTCCAGCAGTAGAGGTAACTGATGATGAATTTCAAACACACAGTCTACCAAAAATATGTGGCTTTGAATTAAAATGCTCAATATTAATTTTCTACACGTGCAGTACTATGTAGAAAGAAAGAAAGAAAGAAAGAAAGAAAGAAAGAAAGAAAGAAAGAAAGAAAGAGAGAGAGAGAGAAAGAAAGAAAGAAAGAAAGAAAGAAAGAAAGAAAGAAAGAAAGAAAGAAAGAAAGAAAGAAAGAAAGAAAGAGAGAGAAAGGCTCATGGGGCACCTGGGTGGCTCAGTCGGTTGAGTGTCCAACTTTGACTCAGGTCATGATCTCACAGTTCGTGAGTTTGAGCCCTGCATCAGACTGTGCTGACAGCTCAGAGCCTGGAGCCTTCTTTGGATTCTCCCTCTCTCTCTACCCTCCTCTGTTTGTGCTCTGTCTCTCTGTCTCTCTGTCTCTCTCTCTCTCTCTCTCTCTCACAAAAATAAAATAAACATTAAAAAATGCATACGTATATTTTAAAAAGCAGAAAGAAATTACCAACAAGAAACTTCCTATCTTAACCATACCCATCCTTGGCCTCACTTTCCTCTTAGCATTGACAATGTTGACTGGCTCTCTTGCTGTATTTTAACAGGAGACTTAAAGTTGGTTGTGGGGTAAAATGATGAAGAAAAAGTCAAGCAAATCTCCCCCTCCCTCAACCAAAAGCGATGACCTACCTCACAACCAGAAGACGTAGCAGGGGGCATTCCTGCGGTGCTACTCTTTGCTACTCAGTACACTGCTTCCCGGTCTCCTTCCCTGGCCAGGTCTCCCTAGCCTTGTCCAGAGAGAAGTCTGGCCCCTCATCAAAGCTGGGGATCAGTGTGGGGGGCAGAGGAAGCAGTACACTGACATAAGAAAACATGTGATTTCTTTTACTTATACAGAGTTATTGAATTCATATAAAAAGTAAAGTGCATGACTTGACATTGAATGTTATTGGTATATAGCTATGGCCTTGAAACGTTGTAAGTCAGAATCACCCAGAGGACTTGCTAAAAACAGATTAGCACCCACCCCCATGGGTGCTGATCCAGGAGGTTTGGGTTGGGGCCTGAAGATTGGAATCACTAACAAGTTCTCAGGTGCCACTGACGCAGATGTTCAGGGGACCACTCTTTGAGAACCACTGGTACTGATGGCTGATTGTGTTAAAAAAAAAAAAAAATAAGGTTCTAGGGGCACTTGGGTGGCTCAGTTGGTTGAGCCTCTGACTTCAGGTCAGGTCATGATCTCGCGGTTCATGATTTCAAGCCCCAGATCGGGCTCTGTGCTGTCAGTGTGGAGCCTGCTTCAGATCCTCTGTCCCCCTCTCTCCCTGTCCCTCCCCCACTTGCGCTCTCTCAAAAATAAATAAACATTTTCAAAAAATAAGGTTCTAAAATGCCATTCTAGCTTATAGAACTTTAAATCTGGCTTTTTGGGTGGTTAAGAAAAGGCTTTACTGTAAAGTAAAACCCATGCTGCTTGGTTTTGAAACAGCAAGAGAAGAGACATAAGAAGTCACTACCTCCCTTTACTCCTAGATGCTGAACCAGGCAAGATCTGTCATGTGATAATGCTTTTAAGACACACAGCATTGAGGGTAAGAGTACAGGCATAGATACTGTCTCCCAACATCCCAGGAAATAGGTCAGGGGAAGAGGGTACCTCTCTATCGTTTCCAGGGCAATCAATAAAAGTTAACATGGCTGGCTTTGAACCCAGGGCCTTGAGAGCTCAGATTTACAATTATACTAATGGGAAGGAAACAGAACCTGGTAAAATGTTGAGACTTTCTTCTTTCTTAGGCCGTGAAACTTCTAAGACCTGTTTTATGCTCTGGCTGACCTGGCTCATTACAGTGCCCAATAGGTCCCTACATGCCATCAGTCTAAAAAGAACTCTTGTTGGAAAAGTCCACAATTCATTCCTGCAATGAATTCCCCCTTTCGCTGGACTTGTGTTGCATGAAAAGTAATCCTCTTCCACTGAGCATCACTGTGTTTCCAATTGAGAAAGGCTCCAAGGAAAAGAACAAGAAATTTTACCATCCATGGGGGAAGAAAAAAGGCAATATGTTTTTGCACACACATATGGTTTCTATAATAGTTTTATAAAAATTGACTTTGACCTAGCTCTCTGATAGAGACAGCCTGATTGAGGATGACAGGCCCAGAGAACCCGCCCCTGTCCGCAGGCAAGGAATGCCTGGGCTTGATTTGTGGCCCTGAATGGGAGCTTGTGCTGTGTGAGGTGATTTTTACACACTTCTGCTTTGCTGACCGACCTCTTCTAAGCTGCTTTCCCTGCACGCCAATCAGCTTCATATGTTTCCAAACAGGATGGTGGACTGGAATCCATAAATAATGAGCATCGCAGGAAAAATCATCTCCCTAAAATAGAACCCAGAAATTTGTGCCCACATAACAGAGCTGTCACAGGGGCCTGTGGTATCTCCTTCTAAAACAACATGGCCGCCATTGACGCCTCCATGGCCACCGGGCCACACATCAGAACCTAACACACAAATCCCCCTAAAACCAATTTGGAAGAGTTGAGTATACTCTTTCTGTCTCCCATCTCCCTAAGCCTACCAAGCCCAGGGTAGAGACCTGGGCTACGGGAGGAAAGCCTCCATACGCTTGAGGGAAGGTGGGTCAAAACCCTGAGCTGGCTTATTTTAGTCCCCCCCATCTCTGCACCTTGGGCCTCCAGGAGGCCCTTGAAGGAGACCAGAGCACGCCCAAAAGAGTGAAAGGAATGTTTGGCAAGAGGGAACTTTTCTACCTCAGAAGCCTTCTTCCATTTCTGACCCTGGTTTCTGCACACCACCCAATCTGCCATCTTTCAGACCCTGAAGACACTAAGCCTTGGGGCTTCACTTACTTTTCCCTCTTACCTGAAATGCTCTTTCCTCCAGCTCTGTGCCTGACAGCCTCCTTCTCATTGTCATTCACCTTCCAGAGAGGCTGCCTCTCCACACCATTCTACCCCCAAACCCTGTTCGAGTTCCTTCACAGCACATAACCCTACCCAGAAGTATGTGTTTGCCTGTTTCTTTACCTACGTATACATCAACATATGAACTTCCCCCTCTAGAAAAAGCTCCACAAAGCAAGGCACCTATGGGTCCTGTTTACCTCTGCACCCCCATGACTAGTATTGCAGGTGTGTGGTAAATATTTGCTGAATAAGTGAATGAACCCTGAAGTGATTTCCAACTTGTGGATGCTATTCCAGTTTCTCTCAAAAAAGTAGATTTGGCAACATTGGGCCTATATTCTCATGGGGCCACTGCTTGCATGGGGTTCAGGAGCAGCTCCCCCATTTATGAGGTAGTTAATGCAGTTTAGTTCAACTAGGGATCAGTAGCCTAATGCGATGCCTGGTACATACTAGGTATCATAACAAATGAGCTTGTTGGGTGTTGACCATGTTTCTCTGTTCATTAGCACTTTTTCTAAAAAACAAAAAAATGGAAAAGACTCTAACAAATCTAGCTGTATCGTGCCACCTCTACAAAGGCTGAGTAAAAATCTAGGAGAAAACAACCTCCCTCACCGAAGGACTCTTTCAAACACGTTTCTTCTGGCCCCAGCTGTGGACGCCATCTTGGATCACCCAAGGATCAAAAGTGGACAGAAGTGGGAAGGAAGAAGGCGGTGCCAGTGCCCCTTCATAGGTAATGTTTGTGGGATTACGCCTCTCAGAACCTACCCCGGCGGGGGGGATCTCAGCAGGACATGTTCAGAATCTAAGGCCAAAATTCTATTCAATTGGGGCAAAGTCACAATACATATGCCACCACTGACTTACCCAACACAGCATTGGACAGATTCTTTCAGGAGTGTCCAACCCGTGAGTTCTTGGGCTGCAGTTTGGGGGAGTCACTGCCCACCCCACCCAACTGTCCTCACAGCCCAAGTTGAGTGGGGTCTCTGCACCAGCCTCTTCTCTCCCTGAGGACGTGAGAGCTTTGCTGCTGAGCCTCAGTCTGCTCACCTTTGCCTGCAGGCTGAAACCTTTCTTGCGGGCAGGGGCCAGTCCAGCTAGGTTGGACCGAACCCTCATTTCTGGACACCCTGGGATTGGCCCTTTTTTCTGCCCAGGCAGTGTGCTCTGCTTCCTTACTGTGCTCTCATTCTGAGTCTATGTTTTCTCTTTAGTAATAAACCCCAAATGCTTCCTTCCTCTTCCCTCCTACTAGACCTTCGTTCTTTCTGTCTATTCTACCTCCACCTGCCACTCGTGCCTGCAGGAATAGTCCACTCATTGCTAGAAGGACAGACTCTTTTCACACTGTGTACATCAGTAGGGCCTCAATGTCTCCCCCAGACCTGACTCAACAGCCAGATCCATGATTACTATAGAGTTCCTTGTGGTGCCTTTTTTCCATCAAATTCATTTGCAAGGGAAGAAAGGCTGAAATAAGCTTGAAAACTCCTCAGTGGACTTGAGTTATCCATACTGGTCCTCCTCCCCAAATCATGAGGTATCAGGGGTGGTCCATGCTCAATCATCAGCCAGCCTATGGTCCAGTGAGAGCCCCTGGTTTCCATAGACTCCTCCCTCATAATTGACTTTCTTCCCCACTGACCTCTGCCACACCTGATCTCATTCACACCCACAGGAACAAAAGCCAGTAAAACTGGATTTCAGCCCAGTGGTTTTACCATCTCCACACATCTGGGGTTTCTTTGGGGCTGGCTAGTGAGTTCATTGGTCGTTGGCTGGAAAAGTTTTGTTTTCATTCACAACTTTTCAGGAGACTCTACGGAGAGTTAAACTTGATTCAAGAGCCTTCTCCAGGGTTCTCTTCTGATCACTTCCTCTGGACAGGAAAAGAGGAAATACAGTGTAGTGTCTGAGAAAACAAAGCCCAGTGGCTGACTGACCAAGGCGTAAGGGACTCGGCATTCAGGGATGGCCAGAATTCCCAGAATTCCCTCTGACCTCCCCAAAGCAGCAGAGAGCCTGCGCCCAGTAAGGGTGAGTAACAGCTCATTCTGACTTTCCAAGGCTACTGCGGAATTGCGCACAGATATATCAGGGAGCGGATCAAACTGGGAGCACATCCTGTCCGACACTCCCCTTCCCTCGGATGACTCCAACCTCTCGAAGCAGGTTGATGACACTCTCGCTTTCCTGAGCACATGCTTCCCTCTGTGGTCTTGGCTCTTCAGAAATTAAAAGGCCCTTTAATGCTATTAGCTCTGTCCTCCTCTCTGCAGACATACAGATACACACACAGCACATATTTCAGAAACACATATGCACACATGCATGCCCACACACACAGAGCAAAGATTTACTGCTCTGGAAACGTTGCCTCTTTTACAGATTTACTCTTTGAAAAGTGAGAGATTCCCCTCCTGGGATGGGCCTGGAAGGGGTTGGGAGGGGGAGAGAGAAAGGCCTGCATATTCAGGCAGCCCACCCAGGCTCCAGGCATCTGGCTAAGGTTGGGGGGGGGGGGGGGAGGGGATCGGTGAGGGAAAGAGGGAGGAGCAAACATAAATCACAAAGATTCGTGGATTGGAACTGCCACTTGTCCTTCGAGAGAGGCGAGGCTTTAGAGCCATCGCAAAGATTCAGATGCTTCAGGGCTTTCTAACATCTGGTCCATCTGGATGAGTGCCAAGGTAGGAAAGCTCTCATTTCCAGAAGCAGAAGCAGCAGAACAGTGAATTTCAAGGTGGGGACAACGGCTTGGTTAGCGAGCTGGGGAGTTTGCACAACTCCACACGGCCATCTCTGAGAGTCTAGGAGGCATATCAGAATCTCTGGAGTTGGCCTGCATAGCTTTGCATTTCATTAACTCATCACTGCAGAGACTTCCTGATATGGATTTTAACTCCTCCACCCAGTGGCCCCACCGATACATGAAGGACGGGGGCCGGCCCTGCACTGGGCGATGTCAGGTTGACGGGGACCTCCAGCCGGAACCCCAGAGGAGGAGCCCAAAGACCTGTGTAGATACCTGGGAAAGAGGACCACAGCTTAGAATCCCCTGCAGAGCTCTAAGACCGCCTGCTATTTATAACCGCGGCCTCTGGACTTGTCAGAAAAACAGATGTCATCAGGGCTAGCATCTCTGAGAGGCTAGTGTGGGGACAGAGGGCGGCACAGTTCTGCTACCCTCTCCCCGGTGGACCCCCTCCCACCCCAAGGAAGAAGGCCATGTTCAGTGCTGGGCTGCCTTGTGGAAGAGGGAAGGTGATGGGTTGGAAGTCACGCAGAGGATAGCAGGGAGCACCCTGCAGGTACAGGACGGCTGTCATGGGAGCCAAAGGCAAAAGAGTTCATTCACGAGGAAAGCAGAAGGTTGTGGGGAGCAGCATGACGACCTTGAGAGCTCTGAGGGCCATGCCAGGAAAAGAAGAGGCTGCTCCGGGTAAGGGACAAGTGAAAGGAAAGAAAGGGAGGGCACTGCAATGAGCCCTGCACAAATAGCACCCTTCGGTCCTTTCCACACCCCTGTGGGGTGAGTGCTATCATACCCATTTTCCAGGCAGCCAAACTGAGGCTTACAAAGCTGAATAACTTAGGCGCGCCTGGGTGGCTCAGTCAGTTAAGCATCCGACTCCGGCTCAGGTCATGATCCCGCAGTTCATGGGTTCGAGCCCCTCATCAGGCTCTGTGCCGACAGCTCAGAGCCTGGAGCCTGCTTCGGATTCCGTGTCTCCCTCTGTCTCTGCCCCTCCCCCGCTCATATTCGGTCTCTCTCTCTCTCTCTCTCTCTCTCTCAAAAATAAATAAACATTAAAACAAAATAAACAAGTAAATAAATAAGCTGAAGAACTTATCCAAGGTGGCCAGTTTCCAAAGAACAAGAATTAGATTCCAGGCTACGTCTATGTGATTCCCAGCCCTGCTCTTTCCATTACTCCATAAAGGAAAGCTTGCCCTGGGAGGAAAGATCACAGGAAGACGACAATGAGTCACTAGAGGAAAGAACTGTGGCAGACGCTCCCAGTGCCCGGGGCCCGACTACACACGTCAGCTGGCTGACTGACACAGAGGTACAGCAGGCAGGACCCCTTGCCTGCAGGCAGTGTGAACTCCGTGGGTGCCGGTGCTTCAGAGCATCCCAGGGGACCGGACTTCGGCTAGCGGGGACCCCATTGTCACATAGCGCCTCCCTGCCCTGCCCACTCTCCTGGGCGCGCTCCCCCGCTGGCGGCAGGATCCCCATCTCGGGCCCGCTTCCAGACAAGCTCTGAGGTGCCTAGCGCCACTGGCCTCGTAGATTCCACGATGCAAGCTGTCCAAAGGGTGTGGGTGTGCAGTGAAGAATGAAAAGGACGGGAGACGGTGAAGGGGAAGAACGAGAAAGGAGAATCTGGGGCCCTGCAAGGTCCTGCCCTGCAGAGATGCGATCTCAAAATGCCCCCCTGCCAACAGGGTGACAGAATGAGCCACCACCGAGGTCTCGCTCTCGCGGCGTGGGGTGACAGATGGTTACAGTGCAACTTTATTTTCAGGTCGAGTTTCTGTTTAGCATTCAGAGAAAGTTCCAACCCCAGGGTCAAAAAAAGAGGAAGATAAAGGGAAGAAACACAAGTAAGTAGCACTGTTCCCCATGAATATAAATATGAGAAACAGTCCGTCCTTCCCTTTCTTCTCTCACACGTGGGCCAACAGAATTTGCTACTGAGCCGAACTCTACGGTCTGAATGTGGAATGAAGGATAGGTGAGCGTGCCTCCCCAACCCCCTTCCGGGAAGGACTTCTTGCCTCAGCCTTCAGCCGTTAGCCTGCTGCAGAGGGCCGCCTCCCCCGGAGTCACACTCTTGTCCTTGTGGTCCACATCCAGTGATTGAGCCATGCCAGAGGATAAAGGTCTGGTCATCTCAGCCCCGCTTGGGACAGCCCTTGTGTTCCCCACCCACTGGGGTTCACGCCTACATGGAATCCCCTCTCATCCGGTGTGGGCTGGAGCTATCAACTTGCCCCTAACAAAGAGAATATGGCAACAAGAGAATATGGCAAGAGTAAGGCTGCCACTTTTGTGACAAACTTATAAAAGACTGTGACTCCCCTCTCGCTAGCTTGCTCGCCCATTCTCTCTCTCCATCTCTTGCTCAAACGCTCTTTCCCTTCGGTCTGCTCGCTCCCATTGTGAGATGCTCTGTGGAGAGACACACGTGGCAAGGAACAGAGCGGGGCTTCTACCGATAGCTTGTGATGAACTCAGGCCGTTACCTCACAGCCCACGAGGAGCTGAATCCTGCCAACAACCTCATGAGTGGGCTTAGCAGCAGACGGTGTCCAGTCAAGCCTGCAGATGAGACCACAGCCCCACCTGACACCTTGTTTGCAGCCATGACAGAGTCCCCAAGGCAATGGACCCAGCTAAGCCATGCCCAGATTCCTGGCCCACAGAGGCTGTGAGATAGTTCTTGGGGTTAATGGGACTAGGAAATAATTAATACAACCCTGAGGAGGTATTCAAGCTCCAGAGCTTCCCAAACATTGGGCTGAGGCTGTTGTTGGACCTTCATTATAGTCAGACCTCTCATTCTGACCATCTTCTCTAACCCCTCCCCTCCTTTCCATGGCCATTGATGCCAAGAGCACTCCTTAAAAAGCAGCCTGTAAGCCAAACTCCATCTCTGACTCTGCTTCCTGGAGACCCCAGCATGTGACAGGGCTCCTCCAATAAACGTCGTATGAAATAACTGCAGCCTCCAAATGCAATTCTGATTTAGTAATATTTAGGAATATCCCTAAAGACAATATAATTCAATTCAACACGCATTTATCAAGTACAAAAGTGAACAAGGCCGACAGATGTGGTCGCTGCCTTAGGGGTGAATCACCTGCTGGGGAAGACTGTTGTTAAACAAGTAACTAATGGACTAGAAGCACAAACTTGCAGATTCCTGAGGGAGGGGGATCAAGAGTTAGCGTCTCCTCTTTCCTAACTCTCCTTTCACTTCCGCTTCCTACAACAAGGGAGTTGGAGCGGGCACCAATCTATCTACTTCGCCCCAAAGGTTCTTCTCATCTGTGCACACCTAGGAAGCTCACATTCTCCCAGGACGAGGCTGGGATGTCTACCACTGACTGACCCAGAGAGAACCAGCGTGACCTTTGCTGTGCATCTGCAGGAACCCTCCAGAATGCTAAGACTACCCTAGGGGTGAGCAACCTCCAAAGCAAACAGGATCCAATGGATCTTCTGGGCCCCGGGGGCCCGTCAGCCAAAGTTGAACATGTCCCTTCTCCCAAAGGGACACAGGAGAGAAAAGAATGTTGGATAATGTTTCAACTGCAACACCAAAACCTGATCCTCTACCACGATCCTAATCAAAATCGTTACTGTGTGAGGAACTGGGTTTTATTCACTATCTTCTTCATAGCATTTAACATCACATGAATTATAATACACATTTTTTTTCCATTTTTTTATCATATGTATCCCCTTCGAGTGAAAGTTTCTGCAGGGCAAGGATTTTGTTCATCCATTGCAATGCTTCCAGTGGCTAGAACAATCCTAGCTCACAGTACAAGTTCAGCGGGCATTAGCTGAATGAGTGAGTGAGTGAACAAATGACTGAATGAGTGAACAAATGAGTGAATTAACTTAGTGCCAATTCTCACATCCTCAGATATTGCTCACTTTAACAGTACAGAAGCTCTCGAGGTGTGGGGAAGGTAGTGCTTTTATGACCTCCATTTTACAGATGAGGAAACTGATAAACAGAAAAGTAAAGAAGCTTCCCCAAAGTCACATAGCCAGCAATCCACGAATTTTAGCTCAAACCTCTCTGACTCCAAAGCCTTAGCCCTTTCTCCTTTTTCTACCCTACGGAAATCGCTATTTACAGACACACAGAGTATAATTTATTTATTTCAACAGATACTTTTTGAGTATCCGTGATGTGTCAGAACCGTAGGCTCTGCAAGAACAGGAGTCTGCCTTTACTCACCGCTGATCCGCTGGAATCATGCCTGGCATAAAGTCAGTGCTCAGTAAATATTTGTTGGATGAAGGAAAAACCCAACTGTGCTAGGTGCTTGGACTTATAACACAGCCACGGTCATTTTCCCCACGATGCTTGGAATATAGTGGGGCCACAGTCCCATGGAAAGGCTTCGGAAAGGATGATGATAAGAAACATCTTTGAGCATAAGCTTCGTACAAGGTGGTCTTCTAAGCACTTTTCGTGGATTAATTTATTTAATCCTTTCACAACTCTTTGCGGTTGGGGCTACTATTATCCGTATAGCATAGCCCAGAGAGGTTAAGCAACTTGCTGACAATCACAAAGTGATGGGCAGAGCCAAGATTTGAATTCAATCAGTAGGACTCCAGAGCTTGTGCTCCCGCCACTGGACACTATACTGCCTCTGTATGATAAATAAAGACAAGACCACACATGAGAACCTGCATGCTGAAAATCCCTACTGGCATGGAAAGCTTTAACTGGGAGAGGAGCAGAATGAAACTTGTCTGAGTCAGCTGGGGCCACCATAACAAAATACCGACTGGGGTTTTACACCACAGAGATGTACTTCCTCACAGTGCTAGAAACTGGAAGTCCAAGATCAAGGTCTCAGTGCGTTTGATTTCTCCTGAGGCCTCTACTCCTTGGCTTACCGATGGCTGCCTCCCGACTAAGTCTTCTCACAGTCTTTTCTCGTGGCCCTTGCACATGGCACGCACATCCATGGTGCGCCCTTCCTCTTCTTATAAGGACTCCAATAAGATTGAACTAGGGCCCCACCACATGACCTCATTAATCTGAGTTACCTCTCCAAACACAGTCACATTGGGAGTTAGGGCTTCAATATAGGACTTTGGCAGGTCGGTGGGCAGAGGATGGATACTTTGGTGCATGCTGACCCTGTTTGAAATACAATGCCATCGAAGACACTCTAAATACATGCTTCATCTGTCCCCAGGGAGAGCTGCCATAAACCCTTGTGAGCCACGGGTCAGGAGCAAGGCCATGTCTCTGTCCTTATTTGACCTGTCTTCTCCCCTTCTGCTGAGACTTTCCTACCTGAGGGGCTGGCTACCTGGACCATGTGCCTTCTTGACCCCATCTATAGCCCCACAAATAGAGGTCGTGTCTGCCCAGAGCCATGAGTTTATAAAGAAGAATTACTAATATTCTGTCGGGGCCGGGCAAGGGGTGTCTTAGCTCCCAGGAGCACAGGTGGTCACTCAGGGCAGAAGTCCCTGAGACCCCACCTCCTCCCTTCAGCAGGAGCTTCCCATGTGCCAAAAGGGAAGGACACACATTCATAAGGAGAGATTTGGTCTCGTGTTGATGCTAAACTGATTCTTAAGGGGCTTGAGAGACAATTGTCAGGAGGGAGAGCTTCTAAGGCTGATTTGCAGAGAAGTCGGGGGGGGGGGGGGGGTGGGGTTTGTGAACTACTTTGCCCTCTCCGGGTTCAGGTATGGAGGGGAGCAATTCCAGGAAATGGGCACTGAGAGGTTGTCCACTCTGTCCTCCTGCCCTCCAGTGGGATGGCTCCTAAATAATTCCAAAGTGATACAAGCTGCTAGGGTTTGAAAAACGTCCAGAAAAGGAGAGGGAAGAACACACTAACTGGATTTGGGTTTCACGATCAACGCCTCAACTGGCGACCACATCAGTCCCACCCACCTCCCACATCAGCACACCCACCTCCTAAGCTGTCTTCAGGAAGACAGCAGCCACACCACAAGGGCAACCAGGCAACTGCCTGTGACCTGGAGGACGGGGGAGACCAGGCGGGGAGATGCGAATAACCTCGCTGTGCTTCATGAAATTCAACTTAAACAGAAGAACGCTCACTCACACTCCCCATCCCCCTGTGAAACAACTTTGACTAATTCTGACTGTAGGAGAACAAAGGGAGAATGCGGATGAAAACTAACACCCCCGAAGAGCCAGCCAGGAGCCAGCCCTGCATACGGAGCACCGCGCTGTGTGCCCTGCATGTGATATCACAGCAGTGGTGCTTCACTCCGTGTGCTAGGGCAACCATGCTTCTCACGGTGTCTCTGCCTCCATAATCTCCAAAATCAAACGCAGCCTAAAAATGAGGTGTTGGAGGGAGAGAGATCTTTAGTGCGTGTGGAGAATGGATGCCAAAGCACAGTCTCTTCTTTAACTGCATTGAAGAGAAGCACGTAATTACAATGATGCATAACTGAAGGTTAATTTGGGGGAAGCACCTTCAATGGGCTGTGTCAGTTTCAGAGGGTGTATGACAGTGGAAATTTGAGGAGAAACGGGGCTCTGGCTAAAACAATTCCTTCACCTAACAGTAGTGGTTAAGGGGCACCTGGGTGGCTCAGTCGGTTAAGCGTCCGACTTCGGCTCAGGTCGTGATCTCGCGCTTCGTGAGTGAGCCCCACGTCGGGCTCGGTGCTGACAGCTCAGAGCCTGGAGCCTGCTTTGGATTCTGAGTCTCCCTCTCTCTCTGCCCCTCCACCCCCCAGCTCTGTCTCTCAAAAACAAATAAACATTTTTTTAAAAAAAAAATTTTTAAAGGAAAAGAAAAAAACAGTCCTAGCTAAAAAAAAAAAAAAAGGAATAAGGCTGTTCCCTCTTCCAAAGTATGGCTTGTGGGTTGCTTTGTCATTGGCCAACTGTGTGAAAGCTCGAGCTCCATGTCTGTCCAATGACATGAGCGTCATCTTCCTTATTTTTTTTTCCCGAGGGGTAGAATTCACACACCGTCAGCCTATTTCTGAAGGTAACTCAGCCATTCCCCGAGTCATCTGACTCCCGATCCAGGTCTTTAGTCTCAGTTCCACATGGTCATTCAGAAAAGTAGGGCATAGTGTTTGTCAGTCTTTCCCCACCTCACAGAGAACGAACCCACATGGCCAGCCAGAGGATGGCACCCATTGGGACGTGCCTCTTGCACATTCCCCTGCACTCCTTCCCATTGTACCTCCACCGTGTGTGGAAAACTTTATTTCAACACATGCACACATGGACACATACAACTCACACAGTACACACACAATAATAGTCAGAGACACGGAAAATGGAGCTAGAAAGACAGTTCACTGGGAGGCTCCCAGCCCTGGCCAACACCATGTCCTGGGGTTTTCTGATCTCTCTCCTCAAAAATCACAGCCCTAGCAAGTGGAACCACAGTTACACACACACACAGACATACACACACAAATACACGCCCCCTCCCTGGGCTTTCAACATCAGTCCACCTTCCAAAGTCCCCTCCTGAAGTCAGAACTGGCTCCCTCGATGGCCCGGCTCAACTAGGCTCCACATATAGAACACACGTGGATGAAGATCTAGGAAGTAAGTGCCACTCACTCCCACCTCATCAACCACTTAGATCCAACCCTTGGAGCCACTTACGTTCTTAGTGGGGAAGAGACAGCAATGTGCCACAGGGGCTCAGAACAGAACTTAGGGTCAGACAGAGTTGACAGAGGATTTACACCTCAGTTCTCCCACTCTCAGAGAGCTCCACGACACCGTCACCTCCAAGAGCAACATTCACAGAGACAACAATGTGAATGATGCTCCCAGAGTGGTCACATGCCATTGCCCTAGCCACCAGCCGAGAACTAGGAGTATTACTTGAGCAAGTGCTTAACTGTCCTGATCCTCAGTTTCCTTTATTTATAAAGTGACTATTTTGATGTCTATGTCTCCAACTTGTTCTAAGGATTCCATTAGGTGATATATGTAATACACTTAGCACAGCGCCCGAGACATTGAAAACAGTCATTTATTTTCTTTAAAGTCCCCTGAGGATCGTCCCCACACAAGGACTCAGAAGTACTTGTTTTCAGGGCTTCATGCAAGGAAGTCTATGGTGACCCAAAGGTCTCCCATCCCTATCCATGAGCCTTTCTTGATTTGCCAACCAATCCCAAATCCAAGTATTTTCACCGCCGAAGTTCTTCACGGAAAGGAGTAAGGTTGAAGAGAACAAAGCCACTATGGGACAGCTGAAGCTTTGGTTAGAATGATAAGGAGCAAAGAGCCCATTCTTCCACACCATGACACTCCGGACCTCTCCCCTCAATCCCTAGGGCCACGCCACCTCATACTTAGAATAGGGGTCCCCATCAGACTCTCACCCCTAATCTCCAGACAAAGGATTTGGATATAGAACTAACAAAAAGTTAGAGGGGCACCTGGGTGGCTCAGTCATAAGCATCCAACTTTTGCTTTCAGCTCAGGTCATGATCTCATGGTTTGTGAGTTTGAGTCCTGAGTCAGGCTCTGCAGTGAGAGTGCAGAGTCTGCTTAGGATATTCCCTTTCCTTCCTTCCTTCCTTCCTTCCTTCCTTCCTTCCTTCCTTATTTCTTTCTTTCTTTCTTTCTTTCTTTCTTTCTTTCTTTCTTTCTTTCTCTCTCTCTCTCTCTCTCTCCCTCCCTCCCTCCCTCCCTCCCCTGCTCACCTGTCCCCTGTCTTAAAGGGGGAGCTCCCCTGCTTAAAGCTTAAAGTTGTCTTAAAGGGAGCTCCCCTGCTCCCCTGTCTTAAAATAAATAAATTTTTTTAAAAGAATTAACAAAAAGTTAGATACAAAGGAAAATATTGTTATGCTTTTACCACGTCATACACATGATACAGTTTGTTATGCCCTTTGTACATTGGCCCTTCTCATCTAGGATTCTAGAAGAGAGTTATGCTCTGATGCTGAAGGCAGACACTTTCAAACATGCATGCATCCCCATCAGTGACTTGACTTCTCTCCTGTACATGTTGCTATCAACGGATCCTTACAATGGAGAAAATCATCACTCAAATCATTTTCTGTGTTCCTTGGTAGGATGAAGAACCCAGGAGGTAGATAAGGCAGACATCAGTATTTCCAACTTACGGATGAGTAAGATGAGTTTAGAGAGCTGGAAAATGCACGGTGACAAGATAGGTGAGTGGCAAAGACAGAACTCAGTCTACAAACTCCAAAACAAACGCTCCCTTGTCACAACAAGTGGACCTAAGAAGTGTCTAAATCCAGCACCTGTAATCCTCACCACACAAGTAGGATCTGAGAGACTTTCAAGGAGGAAGGGACTTCAAGTTCATCTACTGCAATTTTCTCATTTTACAGATGAGAAAACTCATTTTAACAGGTACCATTATCACGTCCCCCTCTCTCTAATGAGGTTGTTTCCACATTCACAGTCCATATTAACATAACTGCTCGTTGGACACAGTGGATTCTGCTGAGTACAAAGGACGCAGTGGTAACAGATGAATTCACGAGTCCTGCATTTTTAGTGACTTACCTCTGTCCAGTGCCCCGGCTGACCACAAACTAGCAGCGTGACCTGAGGAAAGTTCTTCAAGTTTCTTCATCTGTATAATGAGATTGGATTAGAGAATTTAACTCCCATTAAGGTCTCTCCCAACTCTAAAATGCCTTATCTGTGAAAGTGCTTTCAGGGGTCATCTACTCCAGCCACCACGCTCCTTAGAGGTAGTATCTGTATAAACTCTTCTTCCTAAGACCAGTTTTAGTCCCAATTCATCCTTCTGAGGGTCTGCCCTTCCGCAGTTGGCTTTGGTGAAGGCACTCATTTAAATTCCAATGAAATTCCCAGCAAAGTTGACCGCCAACAGACAGACCAGCCTTTTAGACATTAGAGAAACAAGAGTTTCCACTTCTCCAGACCCAGCCCTGAAGGCTCCAAGCATTGTGCCAAAGGGAGTAATGTCTACCCTCACATCAGCACAGCCCTCTTCCTTAGACACCTGAGATTTACTGCTCTAACCTGAGGCGGTCCCCTGCTTCTGAGCCTCTCCATCCCCTGGAAAAGAAGTGCGGGTATGAGCCATTCCCAGTATCTCAGTCTTACAGGGCCAAAGTCTTTCTGATGGTTACAATTCCTCTACAAAAGAAAGAATACCGAATGTCCAAAGGGGGCACCAAGACAAGACGAGGAAGTCACGGTTTGGGGTCAAATACATACAAGATGATCTAGGGAGATAACAGCAGCAAGTAGTAGGTGGGACAAGACAAAATATAATATATTAGAAATGCAGAGCTACACTGACAGCTGAGTTTTTTCTTATTTTATTTGAGGAAGTATAAAAAATACAAAAAAGTTAAAAAAAAGAAAAGAAAAGAAAAGAAAAACCTACGTTAACACCTACAGCTTCTTTACTACATTAAAAAGGAGCATTTTGTTATATGTGAGTCCCTAAATGGTAAAGAGAAATAAAACATAGTAAAAGATGAAATACTATTTATGGGTTACCCTCTGGACCTTCCCTTGCCCCAAGACCCCCCTGTACATTCAGACAGATACATACATACATACACACACACACACACACACACACACCTATGCACATACACATAAGCATGCTTAGTCACAAGGCCATCCTCATGAAGGGTCTAATCTTTCAATCTATTTCACAACTCAGTTTTTGTACACACGTTACATTTAGACCGAGTTACTCAAGGGAGCTTGAAACGCAAAGACAATCGGTAATAACTAATCACAATCTCCTGAGTTTTTAATTACTTGTGTTGCCTCATAGGGATTTTTGCACTTAGGATGCCTTTTGCTTATTCGAAAGTGTAGTGGTTTCCATTATACCACTATGTTTGCATTTTCAAGTATATATATATTTTACACACATATGATATAATATGCATCTTTATTCCATTAATGATAAGACACTTTTAATCAGAGGTCCACTCACAAACGCCTGCACCATTTCTCTTAGCAGCTCTTTGGATCCCTGCGTCTACACTCAAGTCCAAATGGGCACAGCTCCAGAGTGCCTACTAAAAAACACTTAGTGCTGGTCTAGCAGAAAAAAGTTATAGTATGAAAGGTTTACAGGGCATCTGGTTTTAATCAGAGAACTCATGTACATAGTCCTGTTTGTCTTCTGACATTTCCTTAAAATAAGAAAAAGTAGTCAGTCCCATTTTATTGAAGGGACCACTAAAACATTAGAGGTTCAATGTGATTATTTTCATAAGTAGAGGAGGGTCAGAGAGGCACCAGGTCCAAAAGTTTAAGGAGTATAGTCTGCTCCTGAACTGCATCGCCAGCCAGGCTTGCTACAAAGGCAAACAATCACACAGATTAGTGGAACACTGTCCCTTAAAGGCTCTCCAGGAACGACCTCGGGATCTCTGAGAACTGGCTCCACCTCAGGCTTTACAGCTGAGTCATAAAGGACAGAGAAAGTACCCAGTGCTGGGAGGCGTGGTGGGAAGTCAACTTGCAGACGTGGGGCACTTGACTTCACAGGTCATAGGAGGGCAGACCCAGAAAGCTGGGGAATGAGAAGCTGGTTTTAGGCAAAAATCTGAGAGGCAGGACTTTGAATTTCAAAGAAGGCTCCAGAAAGCATCAGAGAGCCACCCTACTGTAGCATCAGTGACCTGTGGGAACAGGGAGGGCAGGGGGTGCTCCAAAGGCCTAACTCACACCCAACCAATGCGATGTCACCATTATCAGAGCTTCCAGAAAAGAGTTCTGTTTGAGAACCTTTAAATTAAATCATGTGCCAAACCCATCAATAGTGGGTGCCTGCAGCACGGTGTTGAAATAGTGA
Organism: Prionailurus bengalensis; assembly: GCF_016509475.1. NCBI lineage: Eukaryota > Metazoa > Chordata > Mammalia > Carnivora > Felidae > Prionailurus > Prionailurus bengalensis. Next base: position 58,892,700 of record NC_057360.1, read on the forward strand.
GAGCCACTCTCAGGCTCTGCAAGAAAGAATTACTGAGATCAAGGGGCACCTGGGTGGCTCAATTGGTTGAGCTGAGGGTAGGACTTGGGCTCAGGTCATGATCTTGTGGTTCGTGAGTTCGAGCCCCACATCAGGCTCACTGCTGTCAGCGCAGAGCCCACTTTAGATCCTCTGTCCCTCTCTCTCTGCCCCTCCCTCGCTTGTGCTCTCCCCAAAATAAGTATTTTAAAAAAAAAAAAGGAATTAGTGTGATCAGTTAGCAATGTCTGCCATTGGCACTGAAAGAAAAACCACTTGTGGACAAATCCTGTATTGAAAGTAACCATCAACAGGGCACCTGGGTGGCTCAGTTGGTTGAGTGCCCAACTTTGGCTCAGGTCATGATCCCATGGGTCACGAGTTCAAGCCCTGCGTCAGGCTCTGTGCTGACAGCTTGGAGCCTGGATCCTGCTTTGGATTCTGTGTCTCCCTCTCTCTTCCCAGCTCGTGCTCTGTCTCTCAAAAACTTTTTTAAATAAATAAAAGCACATTTTTAAAAAATAACCAGCAAAATAAAAATGTTACATTCCTGAGATGCCAGAGAGTTTCCTTAGGATACTCCCCTTGAGACTTTCATTTGTATGCTCTCTAAAAGTTTCTTGAAAATTTATATATCCCTTAATGCTTTTTAGTTGACATTTCAGACTTTTCATCATAAGCATAAAGAGTCACAAATGATGTGATTTATGGTTGTCATAAATATCAATATTTTAAAATACATTCTCACATTCCCCTTGTTAAGTATAGGCAATGGAATTTAAGTAACATAATTTGATAGCCATGATTATCCGTTTTTTTAAATACACGAGCAATTATTTATGTCAAAAAATTTATATCACTTTTCTCCTTAATTTTAGTTTCTCTCCACTTTTCCACAAGACTTTATCCTAATGTAACATTATATTTGCTTAAAAGTCTTTTATTGATCACCCTATCATAACTCTATGCACTAAAATATGTATATTATTGGGGCGCCTGGGTGGCGCAGTCAGTTAAGCGTCTGACTTCAGCCAGGTCACGATCTCGCGGTCCGTGAGTTCGAGCCCCGCGTCGGACTCTGGGCTGATGGCTCAGAGCCTGGAGCCTGTTTCCGATTCTGTGTCTCCCTCTCTCTCTGCCCCTCCCCCGTTCATGCTCTATCTCTCTCTGTCCCAAAAATAAATAAACGTTGAAAAAAAAATTAAAAAAATATATATATGTATATTATTCAAATTATTTCTAAATTTTTGGTAGCTATAAGGCTTTAAGTGCACATGAAATTTCTCCAGATTGGCTCTCTGCTCCTCCCCGTTCGACAGACAGCCGCATCTTCTGGTGCAGTGCCAGCCGCGTCCCCGAGACACGATAGTGAAGGTCGGAGTCAACGGATTTGGCCGTATTGGGTGCCTGGTCACCAGGGCTGCTTTTAACTCTGGCAAAGTGGACATTGTCGCCATCAATGACCCCTTCATTGACCTCAACTACATGATCTACATGTTCCAGTATGATTCCACCCACAGCAAATTCCACGGCACAGTCAAGGCTGAGAACGGGAAACTTGTCATCAATGGAAAGCCCATCACCATCTTCCAGGAGCGAGATCCCGCCAACATCAAATGGGGTGATGCTGGTGCTGAGTATGTTGTGGAGTCTACTGGGGTCTTCACCACCATGGAGAAGGCTGGGGCTCACTTGAAGGGTGGGGCCAAGAGGGTCATCATCTCTGCCCCTTCTGCTGATGCCCCCATGTTTGTGATGGGCGTGAACCACGAGAAGTATGACAACTCTCTCAAGATTGTCAGCAATGCCTCCTGCACCACCAACTGCCTGGCCCCTCTGGCCAAGGTCATCCATGACCACTTCGGCATCGTGGAGGGACTCATGACCACAGTCCATGCCATCACCGCCACCCAGAAGACCGTGGACGGCCCCTCTGGGAAACTGTGGTGTGATGGCCGAGGGGCTGCCCAGAACATCATCCCTGCTTCTACTGGCGCTGCCAAGGCTGTGGGCAAGGTCATCCCTGAGCTGAATGGGAAGCTCACTGGCATGGCCTTCCGTGTCCCCACCCCCAATGTGTCCGTCGTGGATCTGACCTGCCGCCTGGAGAAAGCTGCCAAATACGATGACATCAAGAAGGTGGTGAAGCAGGCATCAGAGGGTCCCCTCAAGGGCATCCTGGGCTACACTGAGGACCAGGTTGTCTCCTGCGACTTTAACAGTGACACCCACTCTTCCACCTTCGACGCTGGGGCTGGCATTGCGCTCAATGACCACTCTGTCAAGCTCATTTCCTGGTATGACAATGAATTTGGCTACAGCAACCGGGTGGTGGACCTTATGGTCCACATGGCCTCCAAGGAGTAAGAGCCCCCTGGACCACCAGCCCCAGCAAGAGGAAGAAGAGAGAGGCCCTCAGCTGCTGGGGAGTCCCTGCCCCCGTTTGTCACCCAACACACTTGAGAATCTCCTGACCTCCAGTTTCCATCCCAGACCCCCTGAAGAAGGGGAGGGGCTTGGGGAGCCCTACCTTATCATGTACCATCAATAAAGTATACTGTATCCAAAAAAAAAAAAAAAAAAAGAAATTTCTCCAGATTTGTTACAATTATTAATAAACAATTGATCAATTTAACATAAATATATAAACATTTTTGCTAAATAACTATTCAACATAAATATAATGTTTTAGAAAAAGTTATTTCTTAATGAGAATGGGAGGACTGGGGTTTTTTGTTTTTTTTTTCAGTGAGTTCTATGACAGTTTAGGATCTGTGAGGAAACTCATGAAAGACTGACAGGAGCAAAAGAGATTTTGGATGTTCTTTCAGTGAAAAGCTGGGTGTTGTCTAGAAGGACCACACACCCTCACCCCAGCAAAGTTATCTGATTCTATAGGGGTGTATGCCTTTGGTTGTCTTTGACAGTTTATTTTACAATTCTGCAAATTGAAAGTAATAAAGATGATTCTTGTCCATAGAAATGTAAACTGATTTTGTCCAACACAGACACATATGTCTGCTCTTTGGAAAACATAATTCCAAGCATTAGCTTTCATTGCCCTAGAAGATAATTACCAGTTTGGTATGTATTAACAAATCCATTTCAGCATTTATGACTGTCTATGTGTGTGTGTGTGTGTGTGTGTGTGTGTGTGTGTGTGTACATAGGATTTTTCCTTTTTGAAAATGATGCTGTAATAATCAGTTATACTTCTACTTTATGTTTTTATAGACAAAAGCACTAGGAAACTGTTCACACATGTATGATGATGGGAAAGGAAGGAGTTCTGTTACAGCACTGTCCCTCTATTCTTTGCTGTTCTAAGTTACATGTCAAAACTCATACATTGATCTATAATCAAAATTTATTTTAATGAAATTTAGAGCTGAAAACTCTTCCTTTTGTTTTGGAAACAAAGAACTGGAAGACACCTAACCTGTACACGTTTTCACAACCCAGCCATTAGAGTCATTTGCTTTTTCCGAACCAGTATTTTGAAATCTTTGGAGCCCTAATGGTCTTTATACCTGGGGACAATGCACCATGGGAAGACTCAGAACAGACAAGCGGTATTCATTTCTTTTGTAAAGTGGGAGCAGCGTTATTGTAAATAGGGAGGGAAGCCAGAAGCAGTATGGGCTGATTTTAAGAGAGAAAAATTTTAGGAGAGAATATGTTTATGGGTTGAGGATGTGAAATTGGTACCCTTAAAAGTCGTCTGAGAAGGCTTTGTGAACCTCCACGAACACAGGTCCAAAGTGAAGACTACTCACTCCATTAAGGCAAAGTCACCCCACGCAGAAGCATCGAAATCAAGAGAACCAGCTGGAGAGTCCTTAAGGCTTTAGCTGTGCTTCCCAAATCCCAGGCTTTGACTCCGTTATGATCCACTTCTGCCATCCACCTTGCTGGACACCAGGTTTCTCCCGGCAACTGCTGTACAAGCCTTGACTGCTTTTCCTCCGGGATCTGAACCGACTCCATCTTTGATTCACTCATTCCTTCAACTCACTCTGATCCTTGTTGTTTGTATTTCTACACAAATTATGCCAGGGAGTGTGTACAAAATGCTGTTTAAGCTTTGCCCTCCACCAAAGCTCATAGGAGTAAAAATTTGTGGGAATAGAGTAGAGCCCAGAACACTCCACAGAGAGCTCAAAGTTCTTACGTCTCATGCTTTAGTTTAAAATTTCACCTGAGGGGCGCCTGGGTGGCCGACTTCAGCCAGGTCACGATCTCGCGGTCCGGGAGTTTGAGCCCCGCGTCGGGCTCTGGGCTGATGGCTCAGAGCCTGGAGCCTGTTTCCGATTCTGTGTGTCCCTCTCTCTCTGCCCCTCCCCCGTTCATGCTCTGTCTCTCTCTGTCCCAAAAATAAATAAACGTTGAAAAAAATAATAATAAAAAAAAATAAAATTTCACCTGAACCTTGTGTTCTATTTTACAACTCAACAGCATTCGTCTTAGTTTTCCAAGATACTTGAGATCATTTGCCACTGAATAAAATTGATGCTGGAAGAAGATATGTCAGGACCATCTTGTGACTGCCTTGCATTTCAGCAGAAAGTTGTGTTTAAGAAGTGTATCATCAAGCTGTTTAGAAACCATGACATAACACTTAATCTGCTCAGCCTCAGCAGAAAAGCCCTGAGGGGACAAGGCACAAGTTTAGGTAAGTTTTGAAGCCGGGAAGAAGATGGGTAAGAAAGTTGGGAACACACAATGCTCCCATTCGATGGACATTGTAATAGAGTCCTACACAGTTGTGGGAGAAAACATCCTGGAGTGATGGGTGCTCAGGGAAAGAAGGCACTAGAAAGGCACAGAAAGAGGGAAAAGAGGGATGCAATTGAGACATACGAAGGATTACATTAGATTATTCCGAACTTTGCCAGTCGACCACAGGTTGGAGTAAATAGCACGCAATCCAGGGAGGGGGCAGAGTTAAGGCTTTTATTCAGACTTCTAAGCATCGAGACCCAAAAGCTAGCCTCCTTTGAAATGACAGCTTCACTTAGAGAGCACCTGAGTCAGCAGCGCTCAGGCAAGAACATCCCCTTAGAAGGTGGTAAGAGGAACACGGAATCTTCCTCACCAAAAAGGACAATGTCAACCTCTCCTTTTTATCCCAGGCACAGCTAAAACCATATGTTCACTGTTTTCATGGTTTCAGAGGGAGAAATAAAAAACGGCCTATTATTTTCATACCTCATTTGCATAACGGGCAAGAGATAACACATAGCCCAGAGGACAATGGCCATCCTCTTCAGGCCTTAAAGATGACATCATCTGCTATATCTTTGAAGCCCCAGCAAGGTGGGGGGGGGGGGGGGAGGGAGGGGGCAGACACTTTCCCTTGGATTCATGTTCAGCAGGCAGCACGACCTTAGCTTGCTTTGTTGAAAATAACTTTGTTGTCTCCCATCGGCCTCTCAATCATGAGGTATCTAAATAAGAATTTACTATAACGAGATGGGCTGATCACCTTTAAAAAGTTCACCAGTGATTGATTCCGGGGCTGTGTCGGGACAATCGGCGGAGCTACATAGACACAGAAAGCTCTGCTGCTGCCCGCAAGGGGTCCACTTTCTAACGCACACCAGATAGCCAACAGCCAAGTTCATTAAATACGTATTTAGTGCAGGGGCACCTGGGAGGCTCAGCCCATTAAGCGACCGACTTGGCTCAGGAGTTCAAGCCCCGCGTGGAGCTCTGTGCTGACAGCTCAGAGCCTGGAGCCTGGTTCGGATTCTGTCCCTCTCTCTCTGCCCCTCCCCTGCTCGTGCTCCACCTCTCTCTCTCTCAAAAATAAACAGTGAATATATAGTGCATAGACTAACAATCCATCAATACTTATTCACTGTTCATCTACTTCATGCTAGAGAGTATGGAAGACCCAAAGAAAGGATTTGGACTCTGCCTTGAAAATATTCACAAACTGGTTGTGTAAATGGGACTGTTACGACTTCATGAAATTAACATTTGTTAAGAAGGGCCCGGGGTACCAGATGGTGAGCAGTGTTTCAACCACAGACTGCAAGAGGAATTAAATAGAGAAATTTATTACTCACAAGTCCTGGAGAAAGTACACAGCATGCCTTGAGGCGCCACCCAGGGAACTCAAGACAGGGTGCAGGCAGAAAGAGGGGCAGGACCCAGAGCACATACCTTTAATAGGCTCCATGGGTACAGTGTTTTGGGGTTCCCAGGCTAAGGCCTGATCGATCAATTCAAACCCAAAAAGAGCAGGGTTTTGGTAAGTTGCGTGAGGGTCTTACCTACGGGGCACGCAAGGGGAAGGCCCTGGGAGGCAGGAGAGATTGTTGATTGCGAGGGCTGTTGGGGAAACTTACATTTGCTTGTGATGCTGTGGTTGCTGTATAGGGCTTGCTTCGTATGAGGGGGCTGGTGTCAGTTTCAGGTCTCTGTAGTCCAGATTAAGGTCAGGTGGCGTTTGGCTTGACAAGGTAATCAAAAAGAGGTTGAATTCGTTCCTGAGTAAGGAAAGGACACAGAGAAGCAAAGTTTTGGAAAGATTGTCTCAAAATACGTGCTCTGATTGACTTAGATATGAGTTTTATACGTCTCAAAAACCTAATCTGAGGAAAGCATTGGAGTGGGGAGACCCTGAACTCAATTTGCAATGTTTGCCACACTGCGGCATGTACGGTGGTTAGCATTCATTCGGTATTGCATTCAGCAATCATGGAGCACCTACCGTGTTCTAGGCACCGTGGGTGGCACTATAGGTACAACTATAATTAATGAAAGACCGTTCTTTTCCTTGAGTCTACAAGCTTCTCCTCTTGGCTCTGCTCGATTGGATTAGTGGCCACAGTTCTTTATTTCTTGGAGGAAAAGGATGTATCCACATCTTTGCCTCGATCTCAGAGGAGCAGGGTTTATTTCCCAACCCCACTGACTTTGGCCCTGGCCCTGTGACCTCCTGGGCCAATGGCGTATTAGTAAGCACGACACAGGCAGCAGCTTGAATTGTGATTGTGTGGTTGGATAAGCCCTCTTGAGTTTCTGCCATCGCCAGAAGAAGAGCTTCCTCCAGAGAGCTCCTGCCCCATCAGCCTGGGCCCCAGAATGATATAAAGCATGTATAAATCAGAGCTGCCCAGGCAGTCCACAAACCAGAAGCCTGGAGGAGAGCCACATCAGCTGATCAGTGCAATGATGCAATATGCAATGAATGCCTATTGTTATATGCCAGTAAGATTTTTGTTTGTTACACAGGAATAGCTGACCGATACACTTGCCTGCAAAGCCCTCCCTAATCAAGCCCCAGGCTACATTTCTAACCTACCTCCCATTTCTCCTCTATACCTGTCTTAGAGTCTAAGCAATGTACACTACTCCCTATGCCCTCCACCAACCCTGATTTCCCAACTTCATGCCCTTATTTGATTCAAATCTCACTACCAATAACACTCTTTCTTTCTCTGTCCACCAATACCCTGCCCATCCTTTCAACTACCATCTCGGGTGCCATCTTCCTCTTTAAAGCTTTTCCTAATCCCAACGGTATTCACCTGGACCACCTAGATTTGCTCCTCACTATCTCGGCACCCCCAGCCTTACTTGCTTGCCTTACTTCCAAGCCAGAGTGACCCTAGTGACAGTTCATGTTGTTTCTACCATCATAAAGCCCAAGCCACCAGTGCTGCCACCACAGGTGAAGAGGCACCCACGGGTATGAACTGACCACGGAAGGCTGGATGGCAACCCAAAATTGTGAGGGAGTTGGTGTCCATGGAGATTTTGACTAATGACAGAGAGATGAGAGGCAAAAGCCAGCAAATAAATTGTTCCCTCTTCTTTCTCTATGACATGCAGAGAACTGTTCCTTGCATTCTCTCTGGAGATGGTCCACATGACCGAACAACCACCTGGCTTCCTGCAAAGCTGTAATCAGCGTGGCCATGCATCATCTTGCATTTGTTCTCCCTTCTCGACTCGCTTCTTTTGCCTCCTTGTTGTCTTCTTAGGATTGTACCCCCAGTAAAGTGTTACTATGTAAGATTTTGTTTGGGGCTCTTTTTTCATGGGAATTCAGATGAAATAACAAATGGCCTTCTTCCCGTGACCCCCAAATGGGACTTTTAACATCTCTTATTTATGGTACTTGTTTCATTCTGCTTTGTGTTAAAGCTATTTTTGCTGAACCCATCCACACCAACTGCTATGTACTTTATATGAAGTAGGCACTCAAGAAATACTTTAATTAAGTGGAACTGAATTTTTCTCACTGGATTCAACTCAATAAATAAAACATTCCAATGATCAAAATACAGTTGTCCCATATACCTCCAAAACTCTACTCCAAGTCCTACTTTTCCTGTAAATATTGACACAAAACAGCTTTGTGCTCCATTGTCCTCACTACAAATAGAAATATGAATATTTGCATCAAATCCATGAGAATGCAGAAAGGTAGAGAAAATAGGTGACTAATAATAATTAGATAATATTTCTTTTTTTAATTTTTTTAATGTTTTTTTTTTTGAGAGACAGAGAGAGAGAGAGCGAGTGAGCGAGCATGCGTGGGGGAGGGGCAGAGAGAGATAGAAGGAGACATGGAATCCCAAAGCAGATTGTAGGCTCCTAGCTGGGGAGCCTGACGCGGGGCTCAAACTCATGAAGAGCAAGACCATGACCTGAGCAGAAGTCGGATGCTTAACTGACTGAGCCATCCAAGTGTCCCATATAATTAGATAATATTTCTAAATCCTTAATAGTAGAGTTACCACTCCCCTGCCGCCATCATGACAACTTACTCCTGCCGCCTATCTGGAAAGAAGACTTCTAGGACTTTTCAAATTCATCATGTTCCCGTAAGTCACAGTGGCATTAACTAAATCTGCTTAGACTCATAATCTATTACTACAATGATAACACAGGAGAAAATAATATAAAACACAATGCATTATTGATGCACTCTGTAATGAATGCCCATTCAGTAACTGCATTCTTTCCTATTAAAAATATGGGAAGGTATATGTTGTACGAATTAAAATGTTTGTTAAAAACTATAAAAATAAATGTGAGGATTTTCTGATTCAAAGGCATTGTGGGGATGCATGTAATGCAGTGTTGGGAATATTACCCAAGGATACTTACAAGCATCATTACCCTAATATAAGTAGCGATTCACTAGCTATTTTTATCTACTTTCCATAACCCCCTTCCCATGCCTCCATCAAACCCGGCTTGTGGCCCACCCTCAGCAGAGGATCCCTTTCTAACAACCAGAGGCTGAGAACATGACAAAGTGAGTAATGACAAGATCAGGGTCTCAAAGGGTAAACACAGGGAAGGTTTCTGAAGTGATGCCCATCGGGGGTATAGCTCAGTGGTAGAGCATTTGACTGCAAAGTGCTGCCCATGGCCACGCAGGAAGGAGTGTGGATAGAACCATGGCAAGAGGACAGCTGATGGGCAACAGCCCAACTCCCCTGAACTCGCACTTTGGGGCCTCACAGCCCCACCAGAGGAGGAGGTGATCTCCATGCAGAAAGGATTCAGTACTCACCATGGCCACAAATCAATCCTAAACAGTTCACCCCACCGAAACATAAGTGCTCCGAGGATTCAGATCTCCCATCCAGACATTATCCCCACCCAGGTGGCCATCTTGTGGCTTCTTTTGCCCTCTGAGTATGGTTCACTTTCATGTGTTTTCTGAAATAATTATTCTGCAAGCAGGACAGCATGTGATACAAAGCTCTGGGACTCTGAGAATGGATGGAGGCAGGTATGAGGAGACAGGCTCTGAGAAGGGAAGTTTCGGTTATATGAGAAAATGAAGTACTTTTCTTATTAACAGAGAAACAGGACTTTTGCAAGTTTCCTTTGCAAGTTTTCCTTGCAAGTTTTTCAAACTGACACCTTCTACCATTTACCACTAGAAATGTTTTCTCCCTAGGCTCAAAAAAGCAAGAGTAAAAGGTAATTCCCCATCCCAACCTCCCGTCCCTCACAATGGAAACTTATTTGGAAATAGGGCCGTTGTACTGGAGTAGGTTGGGTACTTAAATCCAACTGGTGTCCAACTATGACTGGTGTCTTTACAGGATAAAGAAAGAGACACAGAGGGAAGATACCCAGATAAAGACCCAGCGATGCAGCGAGAGCGCCATGTGCAAATGGAAGCAAAGACTAGTGATGCAGCTATAAGCCGGGGTACTCCAAGGCTTTTGTGCCATCCCAGAAGCGAGGACAGAAGCATGAAACAAACCCTCCATCGGATTCCTCAGATGGCACCAATGCTGCCGATGCCTGGATTTCAGACTTCCGGATTCCACAGCTACATAAGAACAGACCTGAGTGGTTTTAAGCCACCCAGTTTACAGTGCTTTGTTGCAGCAACTCTAGAAAACCAATAGAGGTGCTGATCACGGGAGTGTTGTCTCCCCACGTGAGAAGGAATGCTACATCCAACAGGGCACACGTGGCTTCTGCGTGGGCCAGTAAGGAGAAACAGGACCCCCAGCTGCAAGAAACATAAAGGAAACGTGTAACAGAGCTGTCCTTCTAACTGAGGGTGAACCACCCAGAAGTCCGTGAGAAGTTTCACTGTATTTTGACAGTTCTTACAGAATCTGGATGACTTCTTACAAGGAGGATGGCTGAGGGGGTTCATGAGTAAGGAGATCTTTTCACCTCTAAGATGTTTTTCTAATACTGTGGGGTCTTCCCAGGTATGGTTTGCCACTGTCCCCCACCCTGATCCCCTGAGGAGAGTCCTGGGGACAGGTGAGCGATCTGAAAACTGGTACCTATGCGGCCTTGAGGTGCTTGTGTATTACGGATATTTGCTAACATGTGTGCCTTTCTTACTTGGCTCCACCATGCTGGCAGTGGAAAGGGTATGCATGCATTTCCCAAGCATACACCAGTTTATTTTGATGGGGAAATGTCGGAATATGCTGCGAGTGATGGGAGGTGGCAGCTGGTTCGCAGATAGACACTCAAGTTTCAAAAAGAACAAAGAAAAATGTCTGCATCAGGACACAGCAGAGCAAGGGCTCTAATTCCTACAGGACACTGGTTAGTCCACAGTTAGAGCACTTATTATGTCTTCCTCTAACAATTGCCTAAAACCAGCCGAGACAATTCTTGGCACTTTTTTGGCTGTTCTTCCCAACTTTGAAAGAAAATGTTATTTGCATTCCTTCAAAGTCTAAGCAGTGAGGAAGAGTAATGTGTCTCACAATTAATGAGTTACACTGGAACGCTGAGAAGAACTCTTATGTGAGCTCCAAGTCTAATAGACCGGGGAGGTCTTGTAAATGAAATTGCTATTCAGCAAACATATGCCCTTGGCAGAGTCCCTATCTGAGGAAAGTCAGTGGGAAAAAAAGAAAACAAGGAAAACCAATTACTGCAGTTTGTACACCAAGAAGAGCTACATTCGGTCCACGAGGAGACAATTCCTGGGTATAAATGAAAAAATGACACTTAAGTGGTTGCACCACCGTTTTTACAGATGACTTTTCACAAGAATCAAAGGGCAGAGGATGTGAAGAAGCAAGAGGCAAAGGGAATACGGTGACAGGCAGATAATTCCAGATAATTCTCTGGCTTGGGTTACTCTGCCCCATAACAGCTGTAGTAACACGGACTCTCCCGTTGACGGGAGAGAGACCTCGCTAATGATTAATTAAACCAGGTGACTGTACTCTGTTTCCACCCCACGTGGGTACACCACAACTCAGTTATGACAACAGCCACTTAGACTTATCACCAGGCTGTACAGGTTTAAGGGCTCAGCCTCCACAAGACTACCTACCCCTTCTTCAACTTCCAGCCTCAAGATCTAGGGGTCCTTAGTCCACCCGCATGTCTGACAAACTGGTTACAAAATGGGGGGTTCCCACGATCCCCTTAGGTGCAACAATTCAGAATCAGTCAGAACTTGGGAAAGTGCTAACTTACAACTACAGGCTATTGTGAAGGATCCACACAGGGCAGGGTCTGGGAGGGAGTGCTGAGTTTCCATGTGGAAGCAGGCACACCACCCTCCCAGCACATCCATGTTCACCAACCAGGAAGCTCTCCTGAGCTTCAGCGTGCAGAGTTTCCATTGACATTTCATTACACAGGCATGGCTGATTAAATCATTACATAGGCATGACTGATTAAATCGTTGACCAAATGACTGAACTCAATCCCTAGCTCCTTCCTTTCCTCAAAGGGTGAGTTGACCCAAAGTTCCAACCTCCTAATCACATGTTTGGTTTTCTAGTGATCCCCATCTTGAAGCTACCTAGAGGCTCTCCATGATCCACCTTGTTGGAATAACAGAGACATTCCAAGGGTTTTTGAAGCTTTGTACTGGGAACCGGGGACAAATACCAGATATATTCTTTATTATACCACACTCCGCTATTCCTCCATCTGATATAAACATTTTGAAAACGTAGTCCACTTGACCTCCACATCTTCTCCATTACTAAGATACAAAACAGCTGCCATCTGTAGAGGGAAGGGGAAAGGGCTAGGCAGAATCATTGAGCCTGGGCTCCGTTATCACCTCTTACTTAGGCTCAACCAAGGACAGATCTAGAAGTGAATCCCTGAAGTTTTTCTATTTATAGATGTATGGTGCTGGCAGAACCCACAGGGAAGTAGTTATTCCTCTTTATTAATAACTGTAAAACTAATAACAGCTGACATTTACTGAATATTTATTATGTGCTAGGCATCATCCTTAGCACCTCATATGTATTTAATCATTCAACCCTCTCAACAATCTTACGAGATGTTAACCCATCTCCTCTTGATGGACATATTTAGATTGCTTCCAATGTTTTTCTTAACCAAACAACATTACAATGAAAAACCAAGGGCAATCTCCAATGTTTGAGGAGCATGAACCAAAACTCCACTCATTTTTTTTTTAATTTATTTGAATTCAAGTTAGTTCACATACAGTGTAGTATTGGTTTCAGGAGTAGAACCCAGTGATTCGTCACTTACGTATAACACCCAGTGCTCATCCCAACAAGTGCCCAACCATAAGAGACTCTTAAATACAGAGAACAAACTGAAAGTTGTTGAAGGGCAGGTGGGTGGGGGGAAGGGTTCAATGGGTGGTGGGCATTAGGAGGGCACTTGTTAGGATGTCCACTCATTTATTATATCCTCATTTTATAAATGAAGAAAACCAAAACACAGACAAATGAGGAGAATGGTTAAATTTTCAAAAATATAGGAAGACATAAAATTACAAGTTAACATCTCCCTCTCCCTCCAGCCTTCAGGCTGTACATTAGAATTAATGACTATTAAGATTTTCATGTGAATCCTTCCTTATTTTAAGAATAACATTTCAGAGTATTTTATTCACCATTAAGGATATTAAGATAGATGATGATGAATGATGATAGATAGATATTTTCTTTATAAAAACTGGGTGTTATATGATGATTTTTTCTTTATAAAAAACTGGGTGTTATGTGAATCACTGGGTCCTACTCCTGAAACCAAGACTAATGGCATGTTAACTAGCTTGAATTTAAATAAATAATTTTTAAATGGAATCATAGTAAAATATATATCCCCTTTTTATTTAACTCTATTAATTGGAAACCTCTCCATGTCAACAATACAAATTTACTTTATTCTTTGTAATGACATATAATAATTTATTTAACCCACCCCCTCTCGACATTTAGAATGCTTTCAATTTTGTCTTAATAAAGCTACATTACAATGACAGACAAGGGTAAACCCCAGGGTTTGAGTATCACAAACCAGCATCCCATTTACTCCTAATGTCTCACCCAAGGATGTGGTAGAATCACAGACACCTTCACAACATTGACCATGAGATAGGGTTAGAGGCTCTAGCAGTATTTTAAGGATGCTATGCAAGAAGCATCTTGGATCTGTGTTTCTGCCCGGAGCAAGGACGCGGACTCCAATCAGGTAGCTGTCCCTACCACAAAAAAAAAAAAAAAAAAAAAAAAAAAAAAGTAGAAGATAAACCTTTGTAATACTACAGGACAACAGAGAACACATGCAAATAGTGTTTGCAACATGCAAGCAGTTGACCAAAACACAGAATGCTTAAATTGGAGTAAAACCCAAAACCTAACGTGGACGTTACATGAAGGGAAGAGCATCCTTTAGAGGAAAGGGTAGGTGTTCCAATGTCAGAATCCATTGCAACTCTGCCTTTTAGCAGTAATCTGGTCTGAACATTAGCTTCATTGTCTGATGTCTAAAACCCAGGAAGGAATAATAATTTGCAACACACACAAGAATAATCCATATGAAAATATTTCATCAAATACTATGAAATACCATCTAGTCATATTTTCTTTTCTTTATTTTTTTTTAACATTTATTCATTTTTGAGACAGAGAGAGACAGAGCATGAATGGGGGAAGGTCAGAGAGAGGGAGACACAGAATCCGAAACAGGCTCCAGGCTCCGAGCTGTCAGCACAGAGCCCGACGCGGGGCTCGAACTCACAGACCGCGAGATCGTGACCTGAGCAAAGTCGGACGCCCAACCGACTGAACCACCCAGGCGCCCCTATATTTTCCAAATGCCCCTCACACGTGCTCACGCAGCCAGAGATATTTGGACCGTCTTGTCTACGCGACACTTCATGCAAGCACCTCACACCTGCAGCCTGGCTCATCCTCTAATGGAGGGTGAGGTGAGGCAACATCATCCCCACTTTACAGATGGGAAAAGCAGCGCAAAGTAGAGAAGTATGTGAAGGACATGTGGCGATAATGATAGTTGAAGACACTTGACACAGAAAACCACAATCCTGCCAGCTGCCAGCTCAGGGCTCTTCCTAGCTATTTACAAGCTTGTTTCTAAGGTACTGTGGGCATCAGCACGCAGTGGAATGGCACGTTCTACCACCTCCGGTCTGGACTAAAAGATGTAGCAAAATGTACCGCCGTTACTATCATCATGCACCCGTTCTTTGTGTTTATCTATTTCCCCTGTCTCGTGGGGCAGCTTAAAACACCGTTTTCATGCCACTATCATTCACTGTGGACACAGGGTCTATGGATTGTGGAGCCACAGCGGAGCAGTCTGACGGACGGTGGTCCTACGTTCTTGCCTCTCCTGGCCAGGGTAGCTCATGGCTCTCTGGGAACCACACCCATAGCAGCAGGAACCACGCTCCGCGTCAGAACGGATGAAGCCCCGTCACCATCATGCAGGGCATGACCGAAGGATGCTGCTGTGTGTTAACAGGCTGGATCCCCTCTCCGGAAAGGCTGAAGACCGGGGTCAGGAGGTGAAAAGATTAATAATGCTGGATGGTTCCCAGGCACTTAGGATGGTGATTAATCAGCCTTAGAAAGCACTTTAGCGGGACCCTTGCAGTGTTACTCTACACGCTTTCGACGCAGAATGGCAGAGCAGCAAAAACACAGACTCAGACATCCGAGAGCGGCTTTCTAGACCAAGTCCCGCAACCTTGC
Organism: Prionailurus bengalensis; assembly: GCF_016509475.1. Lineage (NCBI taxonomy): Eukaryota > Metazoa > Chordata > Mammalia > Carnivora > Felidae > Prionailurus > Prionailurus bengalensis. The sequence continues at coordinate 58,908,182 of NC_057360.1, forward strand.
AGCTGTTGAGACACCAGGCAAGTCTCTTCACTTCTCTGGGCCATAGTTTACTTGTCTGCAAAATGGGGATAAAAGACGTCTGACCCGCCTCTAAGGCTGGTGAGACAATGAAGCAAGATGACTCACGTGACAGTGTTTTGTGAACTTGGAGGTAGGATGTCGAGGTGGTTTCGGTGACACATCGGTGTGACGATCGGTTGCTCCTTCCCAGACAGCACATTCCTCATTACCACGTTCGTTTTCAGTGAACAGGTTAACCATGAGGAGGACTTTGTGAAACACATTTACTCCTCACAGGACTTTCTTCTCTATAGACGAGACTGTGGTTGGTCACCGGCCCACAGTACACTCTCACGGTGGGAAGAAACTGATTTCCGGAATTCCCCATGTTTACAACACCCAGTCAAGAAGCAACGAGAAGTCTGACGCCATGTCCACTTAGCTAAAGGTCAACATCCGTGAACAGCTAGTAAGTTCAGGCGTCTATCTGTGTACCTCTTTCCCAAGCTAAATTTTCAATTAAAAAGACTTGTCATCAGAACCGCCAGCTTTGAAACGAGGTTTGTAAAAGCCTGACTCCCTGGCTTGACACGCAATATTCTGCAAATTTAAATGCAATTTGCAGAACTGAAAGTATACTTTTATTTCCTGAAGTCTATAAAGAAGATGAATACCCTTGTTCTAGGAACTAGTTATAGGCACTATGAATTTTCTGATCATTCTTCCCTCAACAGAGATAGTAAACCCAAGGCATTAATGCAACTCTGTCTCTCCTCTGTCAGAGTAGAGCTTTGGAGGACAGGTGCCAGTTGGTCCCAGTTGGCCAGTTCCCGGGCCCAGGGTGGAGCCTGGAGAAAGCAGGAGAGATCAGTGGTGAGGTGAGTGAGTAAATGCAGAGGCTGCAACCTGCCGGAGAGCCAGTTCCGGGCTGAAAATGGATGTCAAGCCGGGCTGTCAATCCTGAAACTTCCGACAGCAATGGAATAAATGCAACAGGCCAAAAAGTGAGGTCAATCATGGAGGATAAATCCCAGTGTCGACACCTGTGAGCGCATCTTGAAAAGTGCCAGCATACAGGATGCCTGGGTGGTTCGGTCAGTTAAGTGTCAGACTTCAGCTCAGGTCATGATCTCATGGTTCATGAGTTAGGGCCCTGCATGGGGCTCTGTGCTGACAGCTCAGGATCTGGAGCCTGCTTCCGAGTCTGTGTCTCCTCCTCTCTCGGCCCCTCCCCTGCTCGTGCTCTGTCTCTCTCTGTCTCCCAATAATAAAATAAATGTTTAAAAAATATTTTTTTTTAAAAGAAAAAAACTTCCAGCATTTATTTGCCAATATGAGCCAGGTTGGCTTAAGTTAATTAAGATCACGTAATACTTCATAAAGCCCATATACAAAAGAACCACAGCTAATGTCATCCTCAATGGGGAAAAACTGACAGCCTTTTCCTTATGGTCAGGAACAAGACAAGGATGTCCACTCTCACCGTTGTTATTTAACATGGTACTAGAAGTCTCAGCCCTCAGCAATCAGACAACAAAAAGAAATAAAAGGCATCCATATCAGCAAGGAAGAAATCAAACTTTCACTATTTGTAGACGACATGATACTCTATGCAGAAAACCCAAAAGACCCCACCATAAAATTGTTAAAACTAATACATGAATTCAGCAAAGTCGCAGGATATAAAATCAGTGTACAGAAATCAGTTGCATTTCTATACACCGATAATGAAGCAGCAGAAGAAGAAATCAAGGAATCGATCCCATTTGCAATTTCACCAAAAACAATTAGATACCTAGGAATAAACCTAACTAAAGAAGCAAAAGATATATACTCTGAAAACTATAGAACACTTATAAGAGAAATCAAAGAGGCTGCAAGGAAGTGAAGAAGCACCCCATGCTTATGGGTTGGAAGAACAAACATTGTTAAAACATCTATACTACCCAAAGCAATCTACACATTTAATGCAATCTCCATCAAAATACCACCAGCATTTTTCACAGAGCTAGAACAAACAATCCTACAACTTGTGTGGAACCACAAAAGACCCCAAAGAGCCAAAGCAATCCTGAAAAAGAAAACCAAAGCTGGAGGCATCTCAGTTCCACAATTCAAGCTATATTATAAAGCTATAGTCATCAGGACAGTATTGTACTTGCACAAAAAGACACATAGATCAATAGAACAGAATAGAAAACCCAGAAATGGAACCACAACTATATGGTCAACTAATCTTCGACAAAGCAGGAAAGAATATCCAGTGGTAAAAAGACAATCTCTTCAACAAATGGTGTTGGGAAAACTGGACAGCAACATGCAGAAGAATGAAACTGGACCACTTTCTTACACCATATGCAAAAACAAATTCAAAATGGACGAAAGAACTAAATGTGAGACAGTAAACCATCAAAATCCTAGAGGAGAACACAGGCAGCAACCTCTTTGACCTCAGCTGAAGCAACTTCTTACTAGACATGTCGCCAAAGGGAAGGGAAACAAAAGCAAAAATGGACTATTAACTTCATCAAGATAAAACCTTCTGCATAGAAAAGGAAACAATCAACAAAACCAAAAGGCAGCCTACAGAATGGGAGAAGATATGTGCAAATGATATATTTGATAAACGGTTGGTATCCAAAATCTGTAAAGAAGTTAGCAAACTCAACATCTGAAAAACAAATAATCCAGTTAAGAAATGGGCAGAAAAGACAGATACCATATGTTTTCACTCTTATGTGGATCCTGAGAAACTTAACAGAAGTCCATGGGGGAGGGGAAGGAAAAAAAAGAAAAGAGGTTAGAGAGGGAGAGAGCCAAAGCATAAAAGACTCTTAAAAACTGAAAACAAACTGAGGGTTGATGGGAGGGTGGGAGGGAGGGGAGGGTGGGTGATGGGTATTGAGGAGGGCACATGTTGGGATGAGCACTGGGTGTTGTATGGAAACCAATTTGACAATAAATTTCATTTAAAAAAAAACTGAGAACAAACTGAGGGTTCATGGGGGGTGGGAGGGAGGTGAGGGTAGGTGATGGGTATGGAGGAGGGCACATTTTGGGGTGAGCACTGGGTGTTGTATGGAAACCAGTTTGACAATAAATTTCATATTTAAAAAAAGAAAAAATAAAGAAATGGGCAGAAGACATGAATAAACACTTTTACAAAGAAGACATCCAGATGGCTAACAGACACATGAAAAGATGCTCAGCATCACTTACCATCAGGGAAATACAAATCAAAACCATAATGAGATACCACCTCACACCTGTCAGAATGACTAAAATTAACAACTCAGAAACAACAGATGTTGGCGAGGATGCAGAGAAATGGGAACTCTCTTACACTGTTGACAGGAATGCAAACTGGTGCAGCCACTCTTGAGAACAGTATGGAGGTTTCTCAAAAGGTTACAAATAGAGCTGCCCTATGATTGCACTGATTGCACTAACAGGTATTTATCCAAAGGCTACAAAAACACAGGTTCAAAGGCGCACATGCCCCCCAATGTTTATAGCAGCATTATCAACAATAGCCAAGCTATGGAGAGAGCCCAAATGTCCATCAAATGACAAATGGAGAAAGAAGATGTGTTCCATAAATACAATGGATTATTATTCAGTCATCAAAAAGAATGAAATCTTGCCATTTGCAACATGTGGATGAAACTGGAGTGTATTACAGTGATGAAATAAGTCAATCAAAGAAAGACAAATACCACATGATTTCACTCATACGCGGAATTTAAGAAACAAAATAGATGAACATAATGGGGTGGGGGAGAGGGAAACAAACCGTGAGAGACCCTTAAAGATAGAGAATAAACTGAGGGTTGATGGAGGGAGATGGGGGGGGGGATGGGCCAGATAGGTAATGGGTACTAAGGAGGGCACTTGTTATGATGAGCACAGGGTGTTCCATGTAAGTGATGAATCACTGAATTCTACTCTTGAAACCAATATTGCACTATATGTTAACTAACAAGAATTTAAATAAAAATTTGAAGAAAAAAGAAAGACAATGTAATGCTTTCCTAGTTGCATAGCTCCAGAAATATGCTCATCTAAATATTTTTAAATGCCCCGAGTACCTGGGTGGCTCAGTCAGTTGAGCCTTCAACTTCGGTTCAGGTCACAATCTCAGGGTTTATGAGTTTGGGCCCCAGTTCAGGCTCTGTGCTGACAACTCAGAGCCTGGAGCCTGCTTGGGTTTCTGTGTCTCCCTCTTTCTCTGCCCCTCCCCTGCTCGAACTCTCTCTCTCTCTCTCTCTCAAAAATAAGTAAACATTAAAAAAAATAATGAAATAAAAAATAGGTAAACATTTTTAAAAAATATTTTTAAATGCTTTAAGATGTGCAGCTCTATTCTTTAGTATAGCATCAAAATGTATGATTTGGAACTAACAATTATCTAATCGACCTCCCTGCCTGCAGCCTGGCTTCCTTCATTCATTCCAAGCAGATGAAGGTCCATCCTCGGTATTCCCAGGAAGGCAAACCCACAGCTTTCCCAGGTAACTTTCTTCAAAATTTAACTGTGTTTATGGAAAGAAACTCCCCCTCTGCGTTTGTGCTTCTCTCTTCTAAAATCACCAAGCCAATGTTCGCTTTACCACCTATAGTCTGCCTCAGTTCCTGCTGTATTTTCCTAATGCCCCTTTCTCATGTAGCTCTTCTAATACACCAAATTCACTTTCTTATTTCCAGGGACATCAAAAAAGAGATTACACACTTAGAAAATGCATTTGCCAGAAGCTATGTAAATGGTCGAGTCTAAACTTGACTTAATTTATTTATCAGGCAGGAAGACAGCAGCTTCCTGGCACCTTGCTCAGGACAGGTGCACAGTTAAAACAGAAAGGGGCACTGTCCTCAGTCCAGCTGGACCCAAGCCATGGCATCAACCAGGAAGGTGAACAATGGAGCCCTTCAAGACCTGTGACACACGGATCTTACAAAGAAGCTCGGCACTGAACCTACCTTTCCACCAGGTCATCCTTCTTATGCCAACCACTCAGATGATGCACCTTCTAGGTGTCCTGCTCAAAGAAGGAGCTGGGGATGTGGCCAAGAGAGAAACTATCTTCCCTTTGACAAATGGATCACAGCAGCATTTGTACACAGCCGCAAGGTTTGGGTTATTTCTCTAAGTCAGCTTAAGAAAATCCCTCTGGCGCTAGAATGCTTCTAGACTGTGTATTTAGAGGAAGGAAGCTGCTGCCAGCCTCCCAGTTGCCTTCCCGTCTCCCTGACCTCCCTTACACACACACACACACACACACACACACACACACACACACACACGAAGGTCTCTGACAAATGCGTACTGGCCTCTGGAGGAAGTTTGATCCTGTCTGCAGAACTGCAAAGGTGCCATTTGCATCTTTGAATTATTTTATCAAGGCAAGAATTGGTTGAGTGTAGCATATACACATAAAATATCCCTTGCAAGCACTTTCTCTATGGTACAGACTGTGCAGATTCATTTACTGAACAGACCACTAATAGAAGTAGTAATATTAGAAGCAGGAGCAATAGGACTTCCAGCTGATGGCTACCACTTATGAGCTGCCTCCTATGTATTGCATATTTTCTGAGCACTCCAGAAATGTGTGGAATTTCCCAATTCTCACATCCACCCTTTGACTTCAGTTTTTGCTGCTGCTTCTACTGATGCTGAAATGGAGGCGCAGAGAGGCTTGGGCACGTGCTCAAGGGTGCGCTGCTCACCAGCAGTGTGACAGAGTCGGATGCAGAACCAGGTCCATTTTGGTCCAAAGCCTGGGCTCTTCACGCTGTGCCCCATCCGACCCCTCCTCACAGTGAGAGCAGGGTGGAAAAGAGAACACAGGTTCCAAGTCCAACATGTCAGGTAGCTAAATCTCCTTAGATACGATTGATGACCCGAGGTACTTGGTTGAAATAGAGTTGGCTTCTTTTCTGAATTTCTTTTTTCCTTGCAGACATTTTGGCTCTCTTCTCTAAGCACTTTCACCTTTTGTTGATCTATATTTAGCATGTGAACATTCGCACAGAGTAATAATGCCCTCTCGTTTGCATGTTACGAAGGTACAAGTCAAAAGGCTCTTGGGTATATTATGTCTTCCATTGTTTGTTCTCTGCTTTGCCACCTCCATGTCTTTCTTTTCCCCTTTTTTCCCAAAGCAGCCGTGCAGCATAAATCATGCACTTGTTCTGTAATTGAAAATTAATCTGCAGACAGAGGGTTAAGTCTTAGTGAATGTCAGGAGGACAGGTCCTCAGGAACACTTCATCTCCTTCCTTTCCCATACGTTATGAATGTGATGGTGTGAATTGTAGCCCCCAGAAGTCTGAGTTAAGAAAAAAAATTGTTTTAATTAAAAATCACAAAATAAGGGCTACTGTAAGTGGAGAAGATTACCACGCTATAGACTATGTTATTTAATGATAGACTCTGCATCTCCAGATTATCTTTCATTTTATGAAGCTAAACACTTTAAAAAATATTGATCTGTTTGGGAGGGAGCCAAGATGGCGGAACAGCATGGAAGTTTTTTGTGGGTCTCGCATCCATGAAATTCAGCCAGACCAACACTAAACCATCCTGCACACCTAGAAAACTGATCTGAGGATTAACACAACAACCTGCACAACTTGAACCACAGAATTCAGCAGGTACGCGGTGCAGAGAGGTGAACTTGGGGAAAGAGAAGCCAGAGGGCAGGGAGCTGCTTTTGCGTGTGGAGAGAGGATGGAAACCAGGGGTAGAATACAGGAAAAGCACCCCTCCCCAAAAGCAGCTGGAGAGAAAGTGGAAAATTGGAAATGGCCGCAGGGACTGAACTAACTAAGAAAGGAGAAAGGAGTGGGTTTAAACTCCATTAAGACTGTAAACAAGGGGAGCAAAGAGTCAGCAACTCCGCAGCTCGATACCTGGAGGTGCTGATGGGAAGGGCAAATCCCCAGGAGCAGAGTGGAGTCCGGGGGTCTTCAGGCCACAAGGGGAGAGGCGGTTCCCCCGCTGGGAGGACATTTGGTAGAGCCTGTGAGGCTACCTGAGCCCAGCAGACCCCAGAGAACGGCCACATTCGCTGGTGCTGGAACAAGGTCATTAAGGGTGAAGCCTGGTGCCAGATGTGTGTTGCGATTTTCCATAATCCCTGAAATGCTGCTGCTACACTATCTCGTGAACTTTTCCTGGGGCAGGCTGGCACCTGGCTGCAATCTCTAGGCTTCGGCTGCAGCCCGGTCCCGGGAACTTTTCTGGGTGCGGCCGGCATTCGGCCATTGCTCAGTGAGACCCTCCGCAGAGGGGCGGAACGGGTCAAAGCCGCGGTTCCTCAGAAGTAAGGAGCCGGGGAAAACAGCCGCATCTGAGACAAAACTCAGGAGGGAGGTACTACCTGGGGCTTGGTCACGGATAGGGTAAAAGCTGTCCACAGAGTGGACAAAAGCTGAAAACAGGATGGGTGCGTGATTGCTGATTGGAGAGGAAAGAGTTCCCATACTAAAGACTGGGCAGCTAAGTGACGCCATTGTCACTGCTCCTGCGCACATGCACACGCACCTATGAGAGCCAGAACAATCCACCCCAGTGAGCTAAGCAGCGCCATCTAGTGGAGAACGGAGTCATTACGCTAAGCCCCACCCAACTGAGCCAACCTCTCACTCTTCAAGAACACAATTCTCACCACCTGCTTGGGTTATGGACTATAAAGCACTTCATAGTTTGACTTCTAGGGGAAAATGAAGTAATTTCAGTCATATTTCAGTCTGTTAGCAGGTCCATCTATTCAATTTTCTTTCTTTTTTATTTTTTCTTTTTCATTTCTTTTCTTTTTCTTGAATACAGAAAGAGAAAAAATTCATTTTTATTTTCAATTTTATTAAAAATATTTTTCTTTAATTGTTTTTTACTATATTTTTTAGTTTTGTGTAATTTTTTTCAAATTCTATTTTACTTCCCTCATTTCATTTTAGTCTACTTCAGTGTATTCACGTGTTCAAATTTTCAATTGATTTCCTTTTTTTTTTTCTTTTTTTCCCTCCCTTTTTTCTCTCATCTATCAAACCACTTTCAACACCCAGAACAAAACACACCTAGGACCTAGCATCATTTATTCGATTTTGTGTGTGCGTGTTTTTTAATTTTTTAATTTTTTAATTTTAATATTTTTTAATTTTAATTTGTTCTACCTCATTGATTCCTTTTCTCCCTTCAAAATGATGAAACGAAGGAATTCATCCCAAAGGAAAGAGCAGGAAGAAACAACAGCCAGGGACTTAACCAACACAGATACAAGCAAGATGTCTGAAACAGAATTTAGAATCACGATAATAAGAATACTACCTGGAGTCGAAAATAGATTAGAATCCCATTATTCAGAGATAAAAGAAGTAAAAACTAGTCGAGATGAAATAAAAAATGCTATAACTGAGCTGCAATCACAGATGGATGCCGTGACAGCAAGGATGGATGAGGCAGAACAGAGAATCAGTGATATAGAGGACAAACTTATGGAGAATAATGAAGCAGAAAAAAAGAGGAAGATTAAGGCAAAAGAGCACGATTTAAGAATTAGAGAAATCAGTGACTCATTAAAAAGGATCGACATCAGAATCATAGGGATCCCAGAAGAGGAAGAGAGAGAAATAGGGGTAAAAGGGTTATGTGAGCAAATCATAGCGGAAAACTTTCCTAACCTGGGGAAAGGCACAGACATCAAAATCCAGGAAGCACAGAGGACCCCCATTAGATTCAACAAAAACTGACCATCAACAAGGCCACAAGTATTTTGTGAACAAATTCACAAAATACTCAGGCAAGGAGAGAATCTTGAAAGCAGCAAGGGAAAAAAAGCCCTTAACCTACAAGGGAAGACAGATCAGGTTTGCAGCAGACTTATCCACAGAAACTTGGCAGGCCAGAAAGGAGTGGCAGGATATATTCAATGTGCTGAATCAGAAAAATATGCAGCCAAGAGTTCTTTATCCAGCAGGGCTGTCATTCAAAATAGAAGGAGAGATAAAAAGCTTCCCAAACAAAAATTAAAGGAGTTTGTGACCACTAAACCAGCCCTGCAAGAAATTTTAAGGGGGACTCTCTGAGGGGAGAAAAGGTGAAAAAATAAATAAATAAATACATACATACATACATACATACATACATACATACATACATACATACCAAAAGCAACAAAGGCTAGAAAGGACCAGAGAACACCACCAGAAACTCCAACTCTACAAGCAACATAATGGCAATACATTCAAATCTTTCAGTACTCACTCTAAATGTCAATGGACTCAATGCTTCAATCAAAAGACATAGGGTAACAGAACGGATAAGAAAACAAGATCCATCCATATACTGTTTACAAGAGACCCAATTTAGACCTAAAGACACCTTCAGATTGAAAATAAGGGGATGGAGAACCATCTATCATACTAATGGTCAACAAAAGATAGCCGGAGTAGCCATACTTATATCAGACAATCTAGACTTTAAAATAAAGATTGTATCAAGAGATGCAGAAGGGCATTATATCGTAATCAAGGGTCTATCCACCAAGAAGACCTAACAATTGTAAACATTTATGCGCCAAATGTGGAAGTACCCAAATATATAAATCAATTAATCACAAACATAAAGAAACTCATCGATAGTAATACCATAATAGTAGGAGACTTCAACACCCCACTCACAGCAATGGACAGATCATCTCATCAAAAAATCAACAAGGAAACAATGGCTTTGAATGACACACTGGACCAGTTGGACTTAACAGATATATATTCAGAACATTTCATCCTAAAGCAGCAGAATATACATTCTTCTCTAGTGCACATGGAACGTTCTCCAGAATACACCACATACTGGGACACAAATCAGCCCTCAGCAAGTACAAAAAGATCGAGATCATACCGTGCATATTTTCAGACCACAATGCTATGAAACCCAAAATCAACCCCAAGAAAAAATGTGGAAAGGTAACAAATACTTGGAGACTTAAGAACATCCTACTAAAGAATGAATGGGCTAACCAAGAAGTTAAAGAGGAAATTAAAAAGTATATGGAAGCCAATGAAAATGATAACACCACAACCCAAAACCTCTGGGACACAGCAAAGGTGGTCATAAGAGGAAAGTATATAGCAATCCAGGCCTTCCTAAAGAATGAAGAACGATCTCAGGTATACAACCTAACCTTACGCCTTAAAGAGCTGGGAAAAGAACAGCAAATAAAACCCAAAACCAGCAGAAGATAGGAAATAATAAGGATTAGAGCAGAAATTAATGCTATCAAAAAAAAAATACACAGTAGAACAGATCAATGAAACTAGAAAGCTGGTTCTTGAAAGAATTAACAAAATTGATAAGCCACTAGCCAGTTTGAGCAAAAAGAAAAAGGAAAGAACCCAAATAAAGAAAATCAAGAATTAAAGAGGAGAGATCACAACCAACACAGCAGAAATAAAACAATAATAAGAGAATATTATGAGCAATTATATGCCAATAAAATGGGCAATCTGGAAAAAAATGGACAAATTCCTAGAAACATATACACTACCAAAACTGAAACAGGAAGAAATAAAAAATTTGAACAGACCTATAACCAGTAAGGAAATCAATTAGTAATCAAAAATCTCCCAAAAAACAAGAGTCCAGTGCCAGATGGCTTTCCAGGGGAATTCTACCAAACATTTAAGGAAAAGTTAACACCTATTTTCTTGAAGCTGTTCCAAAAAATAGAAATGGAAGGAAAACTTCCAAACTCATTCTGTGAAGCCAGCATTACCTTGATTCCAAAACAAGACAGAGACCCCACTAAAAAGGAGAACTATAGACCAATTTCTCTGATGAACATGGATGCAAAAATCCTCAACAAGATATTAGCCAACCAGATCCAACAATACATTAAAAAAAATTATTCACCACGACCAAGTAGAATTTATACCTGGGATGCAGGGCTGGTTGAATATCCGCAAAACAATTAAGGTGATTCATCACTTCAATAAAAGGAAGGACAAGAACCATATGATCCTCTCAATAGATGCAGAGAAATCATTTGACAAAATACAATATCCTTTCTTGATAAAAACCCTCAAGAAAGTAGGGATAGAAGGATCATACCTCGAGATCATAAAAGCCATATATGAACAATTCAACGTGAATATCATCCTCAATGGGGAAAAACTAAGAGCTTTCCCCCTAAGGTCAAGAACAAGACAGGGATGTCCACTCTCAACACTGTTATTCAACATAGTATTGGAAGTCTTAGCCTCTGCAATCAGACAACACAAAGAAATAAAAGGCATCCAAATCAGCTAGGAGGAAGTCAAACTTTCACTCTTCTCAGATGACATGATACTCTATATAAAAACCCTAAAGATTCCACCAAAAAACTGCTAGAAATGATTCCATGAATTCAGCAAAGTTGCAGGATATAAAATCAATGCACATAAATCAGTTACATTCCTATATACCAACAGTGAAGCAACAGAAAGAGAAATCAAAGAATCAATCCCATTTACAATTGCACCAAAAACCATAAAATACCTAGGAATATATCTAACCAAAGAGGTGAAAAATATATACATTGAAAACTATAGAAAGCTTATGAAAGAAATTGAAGAAGACACAAAACAATGGAAAAAGATTTCATGCTCCTGGATAGGAAGAACAAATATTGTTAAAATGTCAATACTACCCAAAGCAATCTACATATTCAATACAATCCCTATCAAAATAACACCAGCATTCTTCACAGAGCTAGAAAAAATAATCCTAAAATGTGTATGGAACCAGAAAAGACCCCAAATAGCCAAAGCAATCTTGAAAATGAAAACCAAAGCAGAGGCATCACAATCCTGGACTTCAAGCTATACTACAAAGCTGTAATCATCAAGACAGCATGATACTGGCACAAGAACAGACACTCAGATCACCGGAACAAAATAAAGAACCCAGAAATGGACCCACAAACGTATGGCCAACTAATCTTTGACAAAGCAGGAAAGAATATCCAATGGAATAAAGACAGTCTCTTCAGCAAGTGGCACCGGGAAAACTGGACAGTGACATGCAGAATAATGAACCTGGACCACTTTCTTATACCATAAACAAAAATAAACTCAAAATGGATGAAAGACCTCAATGTAAGACAGGAAGCCATCAAAATCCTCGAGGAGAAAGCAGGCAAAAATCTCTTTGATATTGGCCGCAGCAACTTCTTACTCAATATGTCTCTGGAGGCAAGGGAAACAAAAGCAAAAATGAACTACTAGGACCTCATTAAGATAAAGTGCTTCTGCACAGTGAAGGAAACAATCAGCAAAACTGAAAGGCAACCAACAGAATAGGAGAAGATATTTGCAAATGACATGTCAGATAAAGGGTTAGTATCCAAAATCTATAAAGAACTTACCAAACTCAACACCCAAAAAAAAATAAATAATCCAGTGAAGAAATGGGCAAAAGACATGAATAGACACTTCTCCAAAGAAGACATCCAGATGGCCAACTGACACATGAAAAAATGCTCCACATCACTCATCACCAGGGAAATACAAATCAAAACCACAATGAGATACCACCTCACACCTGTCAGAATGGCTAACATTAACAATTCAGGCAACAACAGATGTTGGCAAGGATGTGGAGAAAGAGGATCTCTTTTGCATTGATGGTGAGAATGCAAAGTGGTGCAGCCACTCTTGAAAACAGTATGGAGGCTCCTCAAAAAACTAAAAATAGAACTACCCTATGACCCAGCATTTGCACTACTAGGTATTTATCCAAGGGATACAAGTGTGCTGTTTCAAAGGGACACATGCACCCCAATGTTTATAGCAGCACTATCAACAATAGCCAAAGTATGGAAAGAGCCCAAATGTCCATCGATGGATGATGGATAAAGAAGATGTGGTATATATATATATATATATATATATATATATATATATATATATATATAATGTATACACACATACACACACAACATATATACAATTGCTGAGTATTACTCAGCAATCAAAAAGAATGAAATCTTGCCATTTGCAACTACATGGATGGAACTGGAGGGTATTATGCTAAGTGAAATTAGAGAAAGACAAATATCATATGACTTCACTCATGTGAGGACTTTAAGAGACAAAACAGATGAACATAAGGGAAGGGAAACAAAAATAATATAAAAACAGGGAGGGGAAAAAACATAAGAGACTCATAAATATGGAGAACAAACTGAGGGTTATGGGAATGGTTGTGGGAGGGGGGATGGGCTAAATGGGTAAGGGGCACTGAGGAATCTACTCCTGAAGTCACTGTTGCACTATATGCTAACTAATTTGGATGTAAATTTTTTAAAAAATAAAATTAAAAAAATATATCGATCTATTTAACATTCTACTTCCCTCTACCTGGAACAGCCCTACCCTTTTTCCTGCCTTAATTCTCCCTCCCTTAGCTAACCTCATTCATTTCGGGGGGCTAGTGTAACTATCACTTCCCCCAGAAGTCCGTCAGCTCTCCAGGTCTGGGTTAGGAGACCCTCTTATGAGTCCCCAAAGCACTGTATACTTCCCACATCATAGCTCTTTGAGGCCCCATTCATGGTCCTTCCCATTCCTACTTCCACCTAAATCCTAGGAGATAAGCACATCCATGCAGATAAACCACCCATCTGATAATCCCAACAATGTGATCTTGAAGTTCATGGATCTCCCTAACTCTACTCAGTTACTGCCCTGCATTTGGATAACCCATCCTCACGACGCTCTCGGTTTTGTCATCACCCAAAAATCTTAAACTCCAATATTCTACTCTCTGGCCATATCTGCCTACCTTTTCAGTTTTTGCACTTCCTTATTCCATCCATTTTGCTTGATTTCTGGCCTCACAGAATGTTCCAGTTTCTTGGCTTCCCCATTTTTTTTCAACAAGCAATGCTTTTTCTTCCCTGCCAATCCCACACCCTCAGACAGGTTATCTGAACTCTTCTGTCTGCTAACCTTGATTACCTTACATCTCTCGGTCTCTTCCCATGTTGCTCAGGAAAATCCCAACCTTGAATCAATGCTCCAGTCTCCCTTCTCCATCCCTATACCCACCCATCAGCTGCACACTGCTGACAAAAACCAGGATGTCCTCAGAGTTGTCTCCATTACATATTCATGGCTTCAAAATTTATTTGAGCCTCTAGCACCATGCATCAAACCTTTGACTTGTTCTTGGTCAGCACCCTTGTACATTCTCCACAGTAATTATTCCAAGTGTTTACCATTCTGTTTGTATCCCTTATGTTTCTTTCTTTCCGTGGATGATCTTTCCTCATATTTCATCAATGAAACTGAGATTATAAAATGGAATCTCCCTCATCTTTGTGCATGCCTATGTATTAATTCATTTACATCCATATCAGTTTGGATACTTTCCCTCCAACCTCAGAAGATGTGGTATCATTCCTCTCATTAATTGTCAACCTTTCACCTGGGACCTTTCTCCTACCTCCCCGAGCACTGTCTCCTCCATAAGTTACTCCCATGCTCTCTTTCTTCCATGGAGAGCATGAAGGAAACACAGGCATCATCCCAGCCTTCAAATAATGTAAAATCTGCTAGGAGAAACAAGATTAAGGGACACTGGGCCAAATAATAAAGCAGATGGGTAAAATCCTGAACCTAATATAGGTTCTCATGAATCTACCCAATCATAAAATGCCAATACTGGGAGAGATCACAAGGTCATCTGGTACACCTGTCCAAGGCAGGCATCCAACTAAATGGACCAAGAAAGACAGTTGTCTCACCCTCCATTAAAAACCTCCAGGGACTGAAACTCCAACAAGTTTCCACCCCAAATTGGCAGTTATACTGTCTTTAAGAGCATTCAGAAGGGATATATTTTGATGGTGAGCCAACCCTTTCAATTTTCTCTTATTTTATAAAATGCCTCATTCAAAAAGACCACAAGGCAATCAACTAAAATTACTTTCTGGAAATGAATAATGTGAAACTCTGGGAAAGTACAGTCAGCCTCAGAACTATCAGAGTTACAATAGATCAATTTCTTTTTGGAGGATTTAATGGCCTTTGGAAGATAACCTAAAAGAGTGGGGTGACCTATGCCTGGTAGCTGAGGGTAATCTGAGCATTTCTGGACACACACACGCGTACACACACGCGTACACACACACACACTTATTGCCCCAAACAGAATCTCTGATGTCCCTCCGTCCCTCAGCTTTTTCATTTCTCCCTAGGAAGTTCAGTCTGAAGCCTTGAAATTTGCCTGGCCTGCTCAGTGGAAGTCATCCAAACCTATCCAGTGACTGACAGAAGCTTTGCAACAAGGGCATAACCCTGGACAGTCAGCCAAACCCAATGCAGGAATCACTAGGCTGATGCTTTCCATTGCCTATGGAGCAATTCCCTTTTCCTGTAACCTACAGCATCACAAATATCCACAGACAGACCCTGGAGCTGCAGAGTAAAGACCACTGCACAGAGGCAGCCAGAATCCCCCAAAGAAGATTCCTTCCAATGAATGTGAGACCTTCTGTAATAGTCATTAGCAGAATAGAGCCATGTTCTACTGTTCCTACTTATAAATATTTTCCTATAATATAGCCAAACTTTATGTCCAAGATATATATCTTCCAGATTTTCCACTCCAAGATATACATCCCCCAGATATTTCTTCTTGGAAGAATTTAGTCACTGAAATATATGAAGGCTTCAAGCTATTAGAAAACAGTGCAGTAGTTTATTATAAAGAACAAGGAACCAAATTAAGGACAGGACTGAGAACCTAGACCTGTCTCTACCACTAATGGTATGATGATGAGCAAGCCCAAGTCATCTGTAACCATGACCACAAAATAGAGAATAATTAGAGAACTAGGGACACAGCCTAGTTCTATATTATACACACACACACACACACACACACACACATACATACATGTGTGTGTTATATGGCATTAATGTTGCATATTTTTAAAATAGACTATTTTTAATAAAAAATCTTAATGACAACGTATTCATTTCAAGTCATCAGCTCCTCCCATCAATTTGAGAAACATCGTGGCATGGAAGAAAACGGTACTATGTGCGGAGTCATCACACCTCATTTCAGAGAGAAATCCAAGGCCCAGAAAAGCTAAGTGACTTATCCAAGATCTCATAGCTTTTAAATGGCTGGGTCCAAATTCCAACTCAGGTCTTGTGATTCAAATAAGGTTCATTCTCTATAAAAGTAAAATGCGGGGTGCCTGGGTGGCGCAGTCGGTTAAGCGTCCGACTTCAGCCAGGTCACGATCTCGCGGTCCCTGAGTTTGAGCCCCACGTCAGGCTCTGGGCTGATGGCTCGGAGCCTGGAGCCTGTTTTCGATTCTGTGTCTCCCTCTCTCTCTGCCCCTCCCCCGTTCATGCTCTGTCTCTCTCTGTCCCCAAAATAAATAAAAAACATTGAAAAAAAAATTTTTTTAAATAATAATAAAAATAATAATGAAAAAAAATAAAAAGTAAAATGCTACAGGCTCTTCACAGCTTATCAGTCAGACTTTCTAGCTATTGTCCCTCTTAGAATATTCTTCCAAATTACAGTATCACATGCATCTCATCAGCAAACTCTACCTCAAACTGAAAGCTTCCCTGAAGACTTCTGAGCTCTACCTTCCCTATTGCGCCCACTGTCTCCAGCCTCAGTGCTGAATTTATGTAATTCTGTAAAATCATTTGCATATATGATAGCTATTCAAGGAGAATAAGACAGGGAGACTTGCTGGTATAACAGAAGTAGTTTGGTGATTTTGCTGGTAGCTCAGCAGACTATTAGAAATGTGTACTTTGCATTAGGTATGACGGTTTTAGCGTAGTCGTCAAGAAAGATGGCCACATTTCTAGACCATAATGGTTAGATAAAGAGTTCTCCATGGAAAGATCTTCAAACAAAATACTTTTTGTACAGATATAAGTCACCAACTTACTAAAGCTTACATGAAGTTCTTTGGAATGTAAGGACCTATTAAAAGAATGAGTTAAGGACGCCTGGGTGGCTCAGTCAGTTAAGGGTCCAACTTCAGCTCAGGTCAGGACCTCACAGTTCATGGGTTCAAGCCCCCGTCAGGCTCTGTGCTGAGAGCTCAGAACCTGGACCCTGCTTCAGATTCTGTGTCTCCCTCTCTCTCTGCCCCTCTCCCATTCATGCTCTGTCTCTCTCTCTGTCTCTCTCAAAAATAAACTCTGAGGGACGCCCGGGTGGCTCAGTCGGTTAAGCGTCCGACTTCGGCTCAGGTCACGATCTTGCGGTATGTGAGTTCGAGCCCCGCGTCGGGCTCTGTGCTGACTGCTCAGAGCCTGGAGCCTGTTTCGGATTCTGTGTCTCCCTCTCTCTCTGCCCCTCCCCCGTTCATGCTCTGTCTCTGTCTCAAAAATAAATAAACGTTAAAAAAATTTTTTTTAATTAAAAAAAAATAATAAGCTCTGAAAAAAATTTTTTAATGGGTTAGAGCAGTGTTGTCCAGTACAAACATAACACAAGTAATTTTAAATCTTCTGGTAGCCACAATTTTTAAAAGTAAAAGGAAATAGGCATATCTGACTGGCTCAGTCGGTAGAGCCTGAGACTCTTGATTTTGGGGTCGTGAATTCAAGCCCCATGTTGGAGGTAGAGTTTACTTCAAAAAAAGTAAAAGGAAATAGGTGAAACTGATTTTAGTAATATATGTTATTTAACTCAATATAGCCAAAATATTGTCATTTCTTTTTTTTTAATGTTTGTGTATTTATTTATTTTTGAAAGAGAGAGAGAGAACATGCAGTATGTGAGCAGGGAAGGGGCAGAGACAGAGGGAGGCAGAGGGTCCCAAGCAGGGATTCAACATGCGGCTCAAACTCACAAATCATAAGATCATGACTAAGCCAAAATCAAGAGTCGGCTGCTTAACCAACTGAGCCATGCAAGTGCTCCAAAAATATTGTCATTTGAACATATAATCGACATAAGAACTATTAACAAGGTGGTTTACATTCTTTTTATATTCATACTAAGCCCTAAAAATCTAGACTAGCCATTTTAAAGTGATCAATAGCCACACATTGCCAATGGCCACTATATTGAACAGAGCAAGGTTAAAGACATCTACTCATTCAGGCGGATACTCACGGTGCGTGTTTATGGGGGAAACGTATGGTAGAGGATATTAAACAATAAGAGCTCATGTTTAGGGGAAAAAAGAACCTATACATATCAGTATGTTTGTATAGGCTCGGAGGAGTACAAAGAAAGATGTTAAAGAGTGGCACAACAGACTTTTAACACTGGTGATTTCATAAGAATAGGATTTAAGGAGGCTGTGTCATAGGTCAGCTGTTACTAGCTATTTCATACACACCTTTGTATTATTTCACATACTAAAATGATCCTATATTAATTTTGCAATTTTTCTTTAACCTACTAAATAAATGGGCAGACGCTGGGGGGAGAATTTAAGAAGAGGAGAATTTTAGTCGATAGAGTAACCAGGTAGGTCACAAGCTTTCAAGAAAAAGGAAAATTAGGGGCGCCTGGGTGGCGCAGTCGGTTAAGCGTCCGACTTCGGCCAGGTCACGATCTCGCGGTCCGTGAGTTCGAGCCCCGCATCAGGCTCTGGGCTGTTTCCGATTCTGTGTCTCCCTCTCTCTCTGCCCCTCCCCCGTTCATGCTCTGTCTCTCTCTGTCCCAAAAATAAATAAACGTTGAAAAAAAAAAAATTTTAAAAAAAAAAAAAAAAAAAGAAAAAGGAAAATTGAAGAAATTTATATTTTACTCAACCCACATAATGACAAAACAAATCTGTTTGGAGATTATGTAGAAAAATAGTAAGTTGTCATTTTAACCTTAGAATCAAAGAATATTAAGGAGGCAGTATCACTGCCTCCCCCTGCCCCATCAAAGGAACTCTTTTACCTGACCTTGAAAGGTAGACACTTGGTGTCTTACCAGATACAGCTGATGCTAAAAGGTCACTCCTTAGCCAGGAATCCCATTCCATCCCAACTGCCTATCCTCCTGACCAACGTTCCACTCCACATTCAAATGAAAGTTCCACAACTTAAAGAGTCAATAACAGGGCAGAAGTACTAAGACACAGCCCTAGTCAGCCCAAGTCTTCTGGATACACTGAGGGATGGGAGGCACACCATAGGGTAGGGTATCGATATAGTTCTGAAGGTAGATGAGGATCACCAAGCCCAAGCCCATCCGAACAGAGAAGGGCCAGGAACAGGTGAGAGAAAGGAGTTCGAGGACATCCCGGGCTAGATCCCCAAGATCACCCTCACCACCACTCCTTGACAATTCTGCTGCCTTTCTTTATAATTCACCAAATTATGGCATAATCTTTGTACAGTGGAAAGTGACATGGAAAACTGTGTCAACAATCCTGAAAACGCTGACAAAAAATCTACCCTACACACACAAAGGATCACTCAGATGATTCACAGAAACTAACTGGAAACAAGAGCTGTCTAAACAACTGGTTCTTGACGCCACCTGTTTAGGAAACAAGATAGCATCTTAAGAAAAAGACAGCACGTGAACCTTAAACTCCTCTAGAAAAATAAAATCTTAATGTTTACAAAAAGATAGCAGGACAGTGCTTTTTTCACCCTGCTGGAATTCTTTTCCATAGTCCTTTCTAGAGGATGATTCTCCATGTCCTCCTGTAATCAACCAAAGAGACTTCCACTAACAAATCAATTCATCCAGGGGCCATATCAAATGATGAGCTAATGTCTTTCACTTTGGCTGACTCCCCTACTAACTCCCACCCTGGTGAACTTGAGACTCAATTTCAGAGTTCAGAAAGAAATAAATCAGTAGACACTGGTGGTTTAAAAAAAAAATGTCAGCTGTATGGAACCAAGGTCTAAGGAACAGAAGCAAGGAGAGAGAAATCCAACAGAGGACATATGGGTGAAGAATGACAGGTGGAAATTGGTAGAGAGACAGGTAACAGATCTGTAGTTTGTTGTTTGCAATGAGTCATAGTTCTGTGGCTATAAGTCTCTCCTCCAGAAAAAAGAGAGAGAAATTGTATAGATAAAAACATTATTAGATATATAGTAGATTGTTAGAACAACCACTAGGTGGGAAAGAGCAGTGTCATTGTCACTGGGGGTCTCATGACCCACGTCTTCCAGCATCCCCTTCTGGTAGTGTCATAGAGACAATTTGAATCTTCCGTGATGTCAAAACCTGATGATAATGTGATTTATTCCAAATAATTCCTGATTCCCTGAGCAGCCCACTATGAATACATTAATCTGTCCAAGGTCTTGAACATTTCTGTAATCTCAGTCTCATTTTAGACTCTCTAAAGGCTTTGCTTGTATTTATCCTTCAACTGCCTATCTCAGGCTTTGAGGGTTTCGTCTAAATTCTGTTATTGTGAGACTTGTTATCAAGTCCATGTTTGTGCTTTCTTTGTTCCCTTTACAATCTTCTTAACTTCTAAGGTACCAGCCTCAATCTGTATGTTGAGGACAAGCAGAAAACCAGCCAGACTCAACTGTTCTTTTGCCTTAAAGGTCGTCACAGTGGATGATCTTCTGTCAGAAAAGAGTTCAAGAGCCTTAACCTCAATTAAGTTTCCATTTCATGTCAAGGCATGATGTCCATTTGGAACTTCCAAGAAAGAATCAAAATACAAGAGTGGTTACAAGAAACATAGCATCTATTCAACAAATTGCTCGGTAGACTAAGAGCATAAATCACCTGTCTCTGGCTCTTTATCTTCTTACCTCTGTAGGGAAGGAAAAACAATTTTTTTCTCTACCCTTTTATGTTCTTTTGGCTGGTCTATTAATTAAATTGGCATAAGACAGATTAACAGGAGAAAAACAAACTTAATTACACATGTACAGGAGCCCCATAAAAAATATGAGACCTCAGGACAAGGCAGTCAGTTCAGGGTGAAATGCCATCCTGTGCTAAGGAACAGGATAGGGGCCCGGGTCTTCAAAGGGGACAAGAGTAATTCACAGGACAATAAGAAGATCAGATGCTTGGCAATGAGCTGTTTGGCCTGCCATACAGAGAGGTCTTTCAGATAAAAATGTCATCTTCGGTAATAGTTCTCTTTCTGGGCCAGTTCTTCTATACAATTTTTTTTAGGTAGTTAAGGGAAAGTTAAAAGTTTCTCTTGCGTCTGCTGGATCTTGATCGCCTTCAGCTCAAAACAATCTGCATGCCAAAGTGGCACATTTTGGGGTCATGTTTTGCACCCCCCCCCCCCACTTCCTACCCATCCTCTGGTTTAGATGAGGTCTCACCTCCCCCAGAAAGCCTTCATCCCTGCTCCCAGGTTTAGTTTGTATGCTGTCCTGGACTCCCCTAGCACCTTCTCACTTGCTTTTTCATCCCACATTATATTATAATTACCTTTCGTTTACCTGTAGCATGTCCCCCAACCCTTGGCAGTCTTGTTCTCAGACGTATGCCTGGTACCTAGCACGGCACCCCTGACAGACGGGGCAACAAATACATGAAGAATGCATGGATAGGCCACTTCAGTATAAATGACAAACTTCTTACCTGCTGCAATGAAACTAGAAAACGTTCATCTTCAGTGGTTCAAGATCAGGGGCATCCTCGGTGGTTCTCTAAGTCACACAGGGTGGCCACACCTCCCATGAAACCTGCATTACGACTTCCACTCCTCTTGTAGCACTTTAACACATCCCAGAAATTGATCCAACTTTATAATTCATCAACACAAATGAATAAATACTCGGTTGCAGATTTCATGGGGAGGAAGGGAAGAAGGTCTGTATTCTCACAGCACAGCAAAACTTTCTTCAATAATCCCCTGAATAGGGGCACCTGGCTGGCTCAGTCAGAAGAGCGTGTGACTCTGGACTTTGGGGTCGTGAGTTCAAGCCCCACATTGGGTGTAGAGATTACTCAAATAAATTTTTAAAAGCTTCAAAAAACTAAAATAAAATCCCCTGGATACGTTTTTTATTCTTTCCCATGAAATCCTCCTAGCACAGCCACTCTGGCTTCTTCTCTCCTCGCAGGCCACCTCTGCAGCCTTGGCAGACCCCTGGACAAGACCCTTTCCTCTCCCGGCCCTTCTTCAGCGTCCCTTCATCTCCATTTTTAGGTGGAAAAGATTCACTATAATTTGCATCCGCCCCATCACCACCCAGCCCAACACATAAGCACTTCACCTTGGCATCCACCCTCATTAGAAAGCTGAACTACACATAAAACTAAGCATGTTCTCCCTGAATCCTACTTCTGGATTGCAAGTTTATATGGGGTAGAGCGCATGCCCACTTAACTGGCCCAGGCCAATTCCATACCCAAACTACCTTCTCAGCCTCAACTCCTGAGAGATTCACTTAAAAGGCCTTTCATTTTATTCTGAGGGTTCTGTGACAATCAGCTGTCCACTCAGAAATGGGAAGGGACAGGGATTTGAGCAGAAACTGTTTTTATTTTTTTATTATTTTTTTAATGCTTATTTTATTTTTGCGAGAGATAGCGCAAGCGGGGGAGGGGCAGAGAAAGAGGGGGACAGAGGATCTGAAGTGGTCTCCAGGCTGACAGCAGACAGCCCAACACGGGACTCAAATTCACAAACCGTGAGATCATACCCTGAGCTGGAAGTTGGACATTCAACTGACTAAGCCACCCAGGTGCCCCAGAAACTGTTTTTAAGTCCGTTCCAAGCATCTTGAAATACCTCCTACCAGATGGACATAAAATACTACAAATAATAACTGTTTCAGTAAAGTTCAACCAGAGAAGCAGAACCCATAGAAGCTACATGCATTAAAAGATTTATTACAAGGAATTACCTATGCAATTGTGGGGGCTGGATGAGCCTGCCTGAAGTCCCAAAGGCAGGTAGGGAGACAGAAAGAAAAGATCTCCTGTGGGCTGAAACTCACAGGCACAGGCTGAAGCTGCCATCCAGGCGATGAGTTCCTGCTTTCCCCTGGGGAAGTCTCAGCCCTGCTTTTCAGGCCTTCTATATGATTCAGTCAGGCCCACCCAAGTGATCCAGCATAATCTTCGTTACTTAAAGTCATCGGATTAGGGGCATTAACTATATCTGCGAAATACCTTCGCAGAAAGACCTAGGGGCACCTGAGTGACTCAGTCGGTTAGCTGTAGGCTCTTGATCTCAGCTCAGGTCAGGATCTCACAGTTTGTGAGTTCAAGCCCCGTGTCCAGTTCTGCACTGGCAGCAAATAGCCTGCTTGGGATTCCCTCTCCCTCTGCCCTTCCCCCACTTGTGCAAGTGTGCGTTCTCTCTCTCTCTCTCAACAATAAAGAAACTTAAAAAGAGAGAGAGAGAGAGAGAGAGAGAGAGAGACCTCGATCAATTTTCATTTGTTAAGTAATGTCCACACCCAACCTGGGACTCAAACTCACAACTCCAAGATCAAGAGTCGCCAGGCACCCCTAGAAAGATCTAGATCAGCATTTATATAACTGGGGATTCGAGCCTAGGCAAGTCAATACATCAAAGAAGCCACCACACCCTAACAAAAATGAGAAGAAGGAGCACTCTGGGAGTATTCCATGTAAACACTCCACAAACGTAACTTCCTTGCCTAGGCACAACCATGTGATATTACTGCCTCCGTTTTATGCAAACCGTTCAAGTGATTATTCGTTAAAATGACATTGTAAGGCAGTGTCTTGTACTTCGATTCGTTTTACAGTTATTAGCCAAGTGCTTTATATTAGGACAGAGAGGAACACAAATGACAGAGAGGAAATCCCTCCTCCAGCATCTAGCGGGGTGGACCCAAGGAAGGGCTCTCAGTAGGTGCCTCAATATCCCTCCACTGTCAGTGCACCTCCTTCTAAAAGTGCTCTTACAGGGAGTTCAGGGGCAGAGAATTAGTGCAGAGACTTCCACCGCCATTTCTCAGGAGCTGCAAGATTGACATTTGGGGCCTGAGAACCCTTTGTTGGACGGTTGTCCTGTGTAGGGTAGGATGTTTAGCACTATCCTTGGCCTGTACCCACTAGATGCCAGTAGTGCCCCCCCACCCCTCCAGTTGTGACAACCAAAAATGTCTCCAAATGTTGCCAAATGTCTCTGGAGATGGGGGCGGGGCGGGGGGGAGCGGGTGGTGAGCGCAGCAAAATCCAGTTGAGAATCACTGGTGTGGACCAAAAGTTTACACAGATGATTCCTGTCAAGAAAGGGGTCAATTGGGGCGCCTGGGTGGCGCAGTCGGTTAAGCGTCCGACTTCAGCCAGGTCACGATCTCGTGGTCCGTGAGTTCGAGCCCCGCGTCGGGCTCTGGGCTGATGGCTTGGAGCCTGGAGCCTGTTTCCTATTCTGTGTCTCCCTCTCTCTCTGCCCCTCCCCCGTTCATGCTCTGTCTCTCTCTGTCCCAAAAATAAAAATAAAAAACGTTGAAAAAAAAATTTTTTTAAAAAGAAAGGGGTCAATTCGAAATGGAGGGCAGTAGTCTCTCTCCAGGAGAGCAGTCACCCTTTGGGAATCTAATGCTCTCTTTCTTACCCTCAGTCACCCCTCCCCTTTGCCTAGATAACATCCACTTATCCCTCAGATTCACTGAGCCCCTCAAGTGTGGGTAGCCCCTCCATGTGTCCTCTCTCTGAGGCATTCACTGCTTGGTTTCCTGACCTGTGCCCCCACCAGACGGATTCCTCCCCAGTACGTGCTGTGTCTTACTCAGGACTTCAGATCTTCTATGCCTATAACGGTGCCTAAGACTCATGCTCAACTCATGCTCTCTTTTTACCTAATGCCAACTTCTATATTTTATTGTTTACCCCGTGCCAGGCACAGGGTAATTCTTTCTTAATTGTTAAGAAAAAGTGAAAGGGGTCATTGTAAATGAGAAATGAATGAGTGAATATTGACTGGGAAATGTAACACGAGCTACACATCATCCATCATAGTCACAACCATACTAATTATCTCAATACTGAGAACATTCCTAAATACACTGTAAGGCCTAACAATTCTCAAAGAATGTGTACCATCCTGTGATACTGTGATTGATAATAAATACATAGTTTGGTGTTTGTCTATGGCTCCTTGTTCACAGTTCCCAAAACACTTGGAATTTCCTGAGCAGGAGCAGTGGGACCATGTTTTTGTTATAATATTCGGCCTTTTGTCCTCAGGTCTCGAAATCCCTTCAGAGCCGTAAAAGTAAATGGGTATCTTGTTATTCACAACAAATCCCTTTCCACCATGACCGTGGTGACTTCTGGAACTAAGGATGGGGGTGGTTGCCAGGGGAGCCGATCTGAGAAGGTTAGGACTTTTATTCTCCCCTGCTGATTTCTGGGGAGGGGCAGGGGGTGGGAGGTGGACTCAATCACCGATGGCCAACAATCTGGTTGTGGAATGAAGCCTCCATAAAACCCCCTAAGAAAGGACAAGGTTCAAAGAGCTTCCAGATTGGTGAACCAGAACGCTTCCATGTGCCACTGTGCTGGGCCCCAGACTCCACAAGGACAGAGACCATCCTGTGTATCTCTTCACCCGGCTGTTCATTCGTATCCTTATGTCCTTGTTAATAAACTGATAATCTAGTGAGTACACAGGTCTCCTGAGTCCCGTGAGCCACTTTAGCAAAATCATCGAACCCAAGAGGGGATCAGATGCATAGGTGACAACCTGGAGCTATTGTCATTGTCCCCGGAACTGGACCTATGACATACATTTTACATTAAAACTTCAGTGAACATGATGTAATGATATAAGGGGCCATTTCATGTATTTCCATCATGAAGGGTCATTATTAGGAATATCAATTACATTTCATTGATGGGGGAAGAGTCACTCAATATTCAGTCCTTGTTGATAGAATACCAGGTAAACAGCCTCTTGTGAGGCAAACACATGGCTTCAATACAAACTTAGTCACTTTTGACCCCTTGAACCAAGGGTTCAAGCAACAGGGTCACTGAATTTTCCCTCCCCCAAGAGTCAGTTCCTAAGGGCCCAAAGAGACATTTTTTATTTGGTACTTAGCCTGGGTTTTACACAAGGGACTAAAATGTTTTATTTGAGCCAGATCCATCAAAACTAATGAGGCCTCTGCACTTTATGGTTCTTCTTCTCCATCATAGGCTATTATCGGCGACCTATGAGTTCTCCCCTTCCGAGAGCTGCCCGGGGGCTCGGCCACATAACTCGGGCAAAACTGCCTCCCGGTCCTGCAAGCAGGCCCTGCATTTCTGTGCAGATGGCCACGCTGAGAATCAATTCATCAGATGGCTCCAAAGAGCTCAATACAATTAAGGATATGCAAACTGGAAAAACCCCAAGCCCAGACAATTTACCCGGCGCTCTCTGTTCTGGCCTTCCAAAAGTAATTGGCTCAGCCCTGTTCCTCCAGTGGTAGGAGGAGTGACCTAGAAGGAGAGGGACAGGCATGTTCCTGTTCAGTACTCAGTGGCCATTTTGAAATTGCAGAAGGAGAGCAGATGGAGAAGTAACCTCAAATGAATATTCATAAAAAGAAAATCAATTATCCACCTTATGTGCCACCTGCCCCATCAACCCAACTTAGCACACAGCTGTGAGAGGCAGGGGGGCATAGACGCAAATCACAGGCTTCACCTCGAAGGCATTCACAGAGTCCAAGGGTCCAATGCCAAACCTGGAATTTTGGCACACCTGACCTGAAAAGATGGAATATTTCGTGTTTGTGACCTTTATGATAGGAACCAAAGCCACAGAAAGACGGCAAAGCGTTCCAAGTCAGACTAGCTCAGGCTCAAATCCCAGCCTCGACCCTTCTTAACTCCTGCCCCTTTGCTCTGATTATACTGGACGGATTCCCCAGACTCAGCCTCTGTCCTCACCTGCACAACAGGAACAGACACCAACCTCGGTCCAGGGAGGGGACACAGGGCGGAGGGACTGAGAGAGGTAACAAATGGGAAGCATCCGGCCATGGCAAGAAGGAACAACTCTTAGTTCCGGCCGCCCCAAGGGCACCATGACTTAGGGGAGAGCCTGGATTTACAAGCATCAAAACCATTAAAATTGACTGTCTAGTGAGAGATGAAGACATGCGATTCCTAGAAGTTCATGACTCCACCATAGGACTTTTTAGGGACCTAAGGCATATCGAAGGATTTGATACTAATATAAAATGTTTCTTGACTATCTTCAGTTGTTATTTTAAGTAATAAAGCCTCCTTACATAGATCCTTCATTCCTGCATCCAGAGCCATTACAAGGACAAGGCCACCAGGGTTTACCCAGCATTTAAAAATGTAAAAGACCTCAAGATTATGAACTGTGCTTTCAAAAGCATTTTACAAAATAGCAGAAGTGAATGGAACCAGAGAGCCAAAGTCAAGGGCAGGCACCCCCAGTTGCCCAAGGGCCCCTTCCGGGGCTCAGGGTCTACAGCCCCCCATTCACACCCTTGCCTCCTCCCCCCTCTCCCAGTGAGGCACAAAGAATGGTCTCCATCACCCCCAAGTGGGTGTTCCCTGGCAATACCCTATTCCTAACCCTGTCATGAAGCCACCGCAAAGCAGACTTGGGCTTCCTACAATGAAAACTCCAGCTTTCAATATAATTCCCTTAATGTGGAAAGTGGGGGCTGGGGAGAGTGGCAGTTAAAAGTCGGTGGCGGTGGGGGGGGGGCGGTCCTATGAAGACAATTTCTATTCTTGAGTGCTTATGATTTGCCTCCAGGCCGTATTTTTTTTTCTTTTGCTCGTCTTTTGTTTTCCCAGTTTGTTGATCTGAGTGTGTGTTTGCAAAAGCAGGCGGTGGAAGGAAGAGGAAGGATTTGTGTGATTGATCAACGCACCAGATAAACGCCCCAACCTGGTAACTCAATGGTGCCAAGAGAGAACTGAATTACTCTGATCCAGGGCTACAGAGCAACCTCCCTTTGCCAAACCATAATGGGGAGCAAGTCGTTGGAGGCACCTGGGCCCCTTCCTGCCTCTCAAACAGCTGGCTACCCTTCCTTCCCTCCAGGTGGGAACAGGTCACCCACAACCCAGAGCCCCCTGTCACCTGGAATTCTGCTGTGACCCCAGCATGTCTCACCTCCCTCACAGGAAGTGAGACAAAAGCCTGAATCAATGTGGCATGCGGGCTTCGCCCTCTCCCAGCCGATCCACGACGGTCACACCCCCACCGAGGGCTGTGACCACCCCTCAGTTCCCCCCAGACAGAGGCGGACAGCTCACCGCCTCTCCCATGCAGAAGTGGGGAAGCTTTGCCCTGCCTCCATCAGCACCTCTGCCCTGGAACTCACGGAACCCCATGCTTGAGGCTGGGAACAGAATGCCGTGCTCCCCTCCCACCGAAGTCATGCGGGCGTGTTCTGGCATGCAGGGTGGGGGCTGCCTGGAAGGAAGGAGGGGAAAGAGGAGGAAAAGAAAAGGGCTGGTTCCTAAAATGCTGCTGTTGTGGATCAAGCCCCAGGAAGCGTCTTCTTTCCGTGCTCCTCCAGAGCCTGACCTCTGAGGGCTTTGAGATGGCCCCGCAAGGAAAACCCTAACTCCCTCCCTGCACTTGGCTCTCTAGAAGCCTCTCTCTCTCTTCATCTTGCCGCCCTGAGGCCACACAGCATGGTCTTTGGGCCTCACCCGTGACCTACATGTTCCCCCTCACCCCTGCTCCTCTCTCCGGGCCCCTTGGTACTCAGGCCCCTTCCTTTCTCCTGGCTGTTGCTCACAGGTCCGTATGCCTGTTGGGTCTGCTCAGCCGGTCTCTCAACCTGCCTCGCTCCCCAGTCCCGTCCACCAGAAACACCTGCCTGGCCCAGCTGGTTCTGCAGAGGCCTCGGTGAACACTCTATCCAGAGCACGAGAAGGAACCCAAGAGGCCGCTGAGCCGGCATGGGTCACCATCACCCCCTGCGCCTCTTCCTTGACATTTCCCCGCCGTGATGATTCCCCAGAAACCCCGACGAAGGTCACTGGGGGTGACTGAGACCAATAGGAAAAAGCAGACCAACTCCTCATGTGTCCCTTTCCGGGGCTGCATGGGCCCGGGGGCAGCCGGCAGGGCATCTCAGTGACTGGCGGGCTCAGCCCAGTGTTTACCAGCAGAGCCTGGCCCAGCCGGAGCATCCACGAGAAACTGGACAATTCTATAAGGAGAAGACGGATGTGCCTCCTGTGCGTAGTATGGAGGTCAGTGAGCCGCTGCGTCCAGCCTTAAATCTATGAGGTGCAACATCTTGGCAGACGTGGAGATCTCCTTTATTTTCTTTTCAATAGCAACTCTGGACACGCTGCAGCCTGGGTCGCCATATATATTCAGGCCCTGACAGCCCTGTGGGATGCCTTTCCCCACACAACGGGGGCATTCTCTGTTGCAGGCTCGCACCTGAAGCTGGGACAGAGCCGCCATTTGGGCCCCAGCAGGAAGGCCGTCCAACCACGGCTGCGCAAAGGGCCCACCCGACGGCCCCAAAGGTTCAGGAAGAAGTAAGGATCCTGCCACCACCTCCACGCCGCCCACTGGGGACGGTGCACAATCGCCAGGTGCTTAAAGGTTAAGGGTCAGCTTCACACGCCAGCACCGGCTTTGTGAAAGCCTGGACTGGGAGAGAGACCTCATCATCTCTTCCCCGACGGGCACTCCTGGAGAAGAGATAGGGGATGAAACGCTAAACCCCGGGCCCCACGCACAAAACTAAGCCAGTGGTTCTCTCCATACCGTGGAGACTGTCCACACCGCGACTCATCAGAGCATCTACTACACGGAAGGTATTTGAACACGCTCCTCCCCACCCCTGTACCCTTGAACTGTGCTCTTTCTTTCTCCTCTTTCCCTGTCCTCCCCACCCGCGCCCAGGAGACGTTCTTCCCCAACCCTCGCCAGCTGTGGAAACCTCCTTATTCTTTTGCACACGCCGTAGCCTCGGCCCGGGGTGCCCTCCCCTCCCTCCCTGCCCTTCGGTCCCAGAACAAACTCCCACTTGCAAGCTGAGCTGTGGGGCCTTCTCAGCCCCCCAGTCCCGGGCTCGCTGACCACTCCCCGGCCCCCACCTTGTAAGTCCCTCTCCTCAAAGTGCTCTTTTGTGCCATCACGTGTTTACTTGCGCCCTCCCCGGGGGTATTTTACGTGTGTTCATCTTTGTCCCTGTGCCCTGGCCGGCACCGATAAGCATCGCAACTGAATCGAACACACTGACCAAGAAGACCATGGTGACGCTGCTTCTCAGAGCAGGGAGGGAAGTCAGGAAGGAGGCTCCTCACCCCCGACTGCGTTCGGCACCTCTCTCACTTGAGCTAACCCTCTGGGACAGGCCACATAAAGGAAACCTTTTTAAACCGTGCTGCCAGGCCAGGCTTGCTGGCAAAGCCCCTAGGTGACAGCAGGGGTGTCCACAACGTGCCAGGAGGGAGGCAAAAGGGCAGGGGCCCCCGCACGGCCCGAGCCTGACTGAGCAGCAGTGACCTCCTCGGTTCTCTGGCCACCAGCCTGAGGAGGGTGACCCCGTTGCCGGCTCCACAAGCCCTAGACTAGACCAGCCCCTGCCCCCACACCCCCTTAAGCAAAGGCACCTCCCACGTGGGGCATCGGAGGGTGGTGACCACAGACCAGTGGGGCAGGATGCCTCCTCCGACATTTTTACCCTACTGGCTTCTGTGGGCAAACTGTTCTTTAACAGAACTTGGGGGCGCGTTCCACAGCCCACGGAGTTTCAGCAGATGCGAAAGGGGGCAACTTGCTGAATTACTTAAGGGGCGCCTTGGCGGCCCAGTCGGTTGAGGGTCCGACTCCGGCTCAGGTCACGATCTCACAGTTGGTGGGCTCGAGCCCCGCATCAGGCTCACTGCTGTCAGCGAGAAGCCCACTTCGGATCCTCTGCCCCTCCCCGCCGTGCTCTCCCCAAAATAAGTAAATATTTTTTAAAACTATTTAAAAAAAAAAAAACAGAATTACTTGAAGTGGGAAGGCCATTATAAAGGCAACGGGCCTCCCTGTCCTCCAGGCCCGAGGGGAGCTGCCTTTTGTGCACAATAACCCCTATGTTTGTGGGGCCTGGCCACTCTCAGACCTTTCTCTCTGCGGAGATGGACTCCTCCAAGGTGGGAGATCTTGACCGTCTCCATGGGGAATAAAAACAAGCCAAAGGGGGACCTGGGCGGCCCAGTCGGTTAAGCGTCCGACTCTTGATTTTGGCTCGGGTCATGATCTCACGATGGGTCGTGAGATCAAGCCCCCCGTCAGGCTCCGAGCTGAGTCTAGAGTCTGCTTGGGATTCTCTCTCTCTGCCCCTCCCTGACTCATGAGCTTGTGCACGCACGCTCGCTCACTCGCTCTGTCTGTCTCTGTCTCCCTCTCTCTCTCAAAATAAAGAAATAAACATTAAAAAAAACTTAAAAGGAAAAACAAGCCAAACCTGGACCTGACTGAACCCCCAACTAAGTCCTTCACTGTTTCTACAGCTTCCTGCCTCCTTGGTTAAAAAGGAGAGAGGCGTTATGAAAAGTGACAAGGTGAAAAAAGAAAGCCACCGGAGTGACGGGGCCCAAATTCCAAAACTTGGCTTCACCACCCGCTAGCTGTGTAACCTGGAGCAAGTGCCTTGGCCTTGCTGAACCTCTGTGTCTTCGTCTGTAAAGTGGAAACGAAAATGTGCAGCTCAGAAGGCTCATGCATGACTAAAGAAGATAATATCTATAAAGCGTCTCACAGGTTTCCTGCGATGGAGGAAGCTCAGGGAAGGCTACTCCCCTCAGTTTAATCCAGGTTCCCGAAGTGTAGGTGTTACACGTGTAAAATGGGTTCCATACTCAAGTTTGTGCAGTGCTTGGTTAAACAAATTCAAACCTTTTTCCTCCCTGCAGGACTTCTCAGAGCCTTTAAACTGCCAACATGAGCTGTGAATTGCCAAGAGGCACTGTAGTCTTCAGGCTTCAGGCTGTCACCCCAAAACCCTCTTCATGGAACATCCCTTGAGGGCAGTGCTCTTTGGCCTATTAGTTTGGAAATGATGCTTTAAATTAAAGAAAATATAGGGGCGCCTGGGTGGCTCGGTCTGTTAAGCGTCCGACTCTTGGTTTCGGCTTGGGTCATGATCTCACAGTTTCGTGAGTTCGAGCCCCACATCGGGCTCCAAGCTGACAGTGTTAACAGTGTGGAGTCTGCTTGGGATTCTCTGTCTCCCTCTCTGCCCCTCCCCCACTTACGCTATCTCTTTCTCAAAATAAATAAATAAGCTTAGGGGTGCCTGGGTGGCGCAGTCGGTGAAGCGTCCGACTTCAGCCAGGTCACGATCTCGCGGTCCGTGAGTTCGAGCCCCGCGTCGGGCTCTGGGCTGATGGCTCAGAACCTGGAGCCTGTTTCCGATTCTGTGCCTCCCTCTCTCTCTGCCCCTCCCCCGTTCATGCTCTGTCTCTCTCTGTCCCCCCAAAAAAAATAAATAAATAAACGTTGGAAAAATAAATAAATAAATAAATAAGCTTAAAAATTTTTTTGAAAAAAAAAAGAAAACACAGCAACTAAATGTCACGCCACACAGATGACCCCTCTTCTGGAGTCTGTGAATGGCCACCGTTTCCCTTCAGGGAAGCCATCACCAAAGAAGAGAATCCAAACTCAGCTTTCTTCCTCCAAACTGCTGCATTAAATGACTTTATCCCAACCCTCGCTTTTTCCTAGACATGACCCACTGCCTCAGCCTTCACTGCTCACACGGGTGCTGATGTTCCCCAGCACTCACTTCTCAGGAAGGAACTGGGGCCGAAAGTTAAAGGAGAGGGGGTGAATGGGTAGGCATTTTTGTAGATTTTTGTCTGATTTTATGCCTTATATACCAATTGGCTCTTTTTTTTTTTTCTAATTTACTCTGAATAGGGATTTTTGAGCCAATTTGTAGCTGCAGAGAAATTTTTAGCTGTCTTACCAACTTTGCACACCCTGGTAAAGGAAACGGGCTAAGGACTCCCATGCCCAGTTGGCAGAGTTAGAAACAGCCAGCCAGAGCAGTTAAGCCGGAGAGAAAACCACCATGGGGAAAGGGGACAGCCCCCCCCAAGTCCGTGGGTGAGTCCCAAAACCGTATTCTGCGACCACCATCACTTGCACGCATCAGCTATGCATCCTGGCATGCTGTGAAACAAGGCAGCACTACTCAACAGCGGATTCCATTTTGCAGAGAAAGGGAATTAATATTCACACTCCGTCCTTCCAAACTATCTATCTGGTAGGAAGAGCCACTCTAGACACTCGGGTCCAATAAAGCTCTGCCTGGAGACCTAGGTAATAGCTTTACACTTTAGTTTGTGGATTAGACTCGAGGACAGTTTATCCCGTCATGCAGATGAGAATGTCAGACAGCTCACCTCCACCACTGCCCCCTGAATCCATTGGCACACTTAATCCTACCAAGTCAAATGCAAAGTTACAAAGTTACAATCGTATCAGCGGGGGGGCAGGGGGGGGGGAGAGGTAGATGAAGCGGAGAAAAGAAGAACTTGCAAAGTAAGGACTCACGTTGCGGAGTTCCAATCTCAAAACCCTCATCTCCCCACACGCCACCGCCGACCCCAGCTGCGTTGTTCCTCACTTAGTAACGTCCCCATGAGTGGGGCAGTGTCTGGCTCCAGGGAGGCACATGCCTATTTCTGTAGAATAAAGAGCCGTCTGTTGAGCATTGAGGCTGCGAAACTCCGCGTGGGGATCCGATCCTCACGCCAGCTCAGTGGAATAGACAGTCTTCCCATTTAACAGATGATGACGTCAAGACTCAGGAGGGTTAGGCGCACCTGGGTGGCTCAGTCGGTTGAGCGTCCGACTTCAGCTCAGGTCAGGATCTCGCGGCCTGTGCGTTCAAGCCCCACGTCGGGCTTTGTGCTGACAGCTCACAGCCTGGGGCCTCCTTCAGATTCTGTGTCTCCCTCTTTCTCTCTCTCTACCCCTCCCCTGCTCATGCTGTTTCTCTTTCTCAAAAAATGAATAAACATTTTTAAAAAATTTTAAGACTCAGGAAGGTTAAAACATACCCAAAGATGCTCTCACAACATCTAAATGACAGGCAAGGCTAGCAACGAAGAAGGAAACGGACCCCCAACCTCCTGCCGTTAAAGAGCAGGGCGACTGCATCAGTCACTGTTCAGTTGCCATTTCGGACTCTTTGAATCGCCGGGGAAAATGGGAAACGTACCACTGCTCCCACTGTAACCTTGCAACAATAATAACTCTCACTTATCACGTGCTTCCTAACGGCCAGGCATTATTCTACACGGCTTATATACGTTACATAGCTCATCCTCACATCCCAGTTGACAAGGGATGAGTCTTGTCGCCCATTTTACTGAGGAGGAAACTAAGGTATATAAAGGTCAAATGCCTTTTCTTAAGAGCTGTAATTCATTGGGGTGCCTGGGTGGCTCAGTCGGTTGAGCGTCCGACTTCGGCCCAGGTCGTGATCTCGCGGTCCGTGAGTTCGAGCCCCGCGTCGGGCTCTGTGCTGACAGCTCAGAGCCTGGACCCTGTTTCAGATTCTGTGTCTCCCTCTCTCTGACCCTCCCCCGTTCATGCTTTGTTTCTCTCTGTCTCAAAAATAAAGGAATGCTAAAAAAAAAAAAAAAAAAAAAAAAAAAAAAAAAAAAAAAAAAAAAAAAAAAAAATTTAAAGAGCCATAATTCAAACCCAGACAAGACAGGCTGGCTGCAGGACCCACACACACTCTAAGCCGTCAGTTTTTACCACGGGCCTGCCTGTGCTTTCACAACAGCGGAATTCTTCCCCGGTAGACTGATCGCTCCTTCAGCGCCGAAACCAAATTCTAGTCACCTTGTATATATGCGTGTGTATAAAACACACACACACACACACGCACCTTAAGCACAATACCTGGCACATAATAAGTACTTAAGGAACCTTTAATGTCTTAACATTAATTAACCCCATTCATTTTTCTCTTATTTTGTTCCCATCTTACAGGTGAGAAACCATGTGTTATGTTGGTCCTATTTTAGAGGCCGGAGGTTACCTCACCTCTGCAAATAGCCTTCAGAACTCATCAAAAAGTAAAAAGCAAGTTCGCTTGGAGCCAAGTGCCGGAAGCTGTATCTGAGAATAAGGTCTTCCTGACCGAACATTTCAAACCCTCAGGAGGAGGCTTAGGGAAAAAATGGGGGAAACCGAGTCGAGACCATCTCACCAACGATTGCCAACGAACTGCCTGCCGAAAGCCAAAGTCCAAGGAGCTTCTCTCCTGCAAGGTTTTGACGAGAACCTGTTTCAAGCCCGAAGCCACTAGAACCACCTGGAAAACATTAAAAATACACTGATTCTATTGGCCCAGGGTGGGCTCTGGGCATCAGTAGCTTTCAAATGGTCCCAGGTGGTTCTAACACGTAGCCAGAGCTGAGCCCCGATACGCTGCACTCAGAGAAGGAAGGATCTGTTAGCAGAGAGACTGAAAGAACGCTCCTAAACCACATCCCAGAGGACTGAGCCTCACCTGGGAGCGGGGTGTTATGTTCTTATTAGGTCTCTCGGGGCACCTTTGCAAACAGAAGATGTGTTGGTGGGTGGCTGGCATCTGGGCACTGAGAGGGCAGAGAGGTAAGTCCATGGCAGGGAGAAGGCAGCGGCAGGTGAAGACTGTCCGAAAATCGGCGGCTCACCAGCTAGGAGGTCAACCAGTCAGTCGCTGGCCGCCCCACAGGAAGGGCTTCTGCTCCCGGCCCCACTCCCGCGTGCCTGGTAGCAGCGTCCCCACGGCAGGAACGCCAGGGCACATTCACCAGACAGAGACAACGTCTGCAGTTATTCATCGCTGGCTCCCCAGCGCCCACCGCGCACATGGGAGGCTCTCGATGAGCATTTGTCAAATGAGTCAAGAAACTGGAAAGACTTACAAGCGAGGATGGTCAGTGAATCCTCAGAATGTCAATAGGAGGGAAGAACTCAGACACGGCGGCCACGGATACTCCAAAAGCGCCTGTGACGATTCATTCCAAGCAACAAGCATTTCGTCAGAGCAACGAAGAGCTAACGGCACTGTGCATTTTATTCACGGTGACCACTGTCGTGTAAAATGGTTTTATGCACCATCCAACCTAAGCTTCAGAGTAACCTAAAAAGGCAGAAACTAGGGGCGCCTGGGTGGCTGTGTCGGTGAAGCGTCCGACTTCAGCTCAGGTCGTGATCTCGCGGTTCACGGGTCCAAGCCCCACATCAGGCTCTGTGCTGACAGCTCAGAGCCTGGAGCCTGCTTCAGATTCTGCGTCTCCCTCTCTCTCTGCCCCTCCCCTGCTCACGCTCTCTCTCCCAAAAATAAACAAATAAGTAAATAAACAAACCAACATTTTAAAAAATGTTTTAAGGCAGACAAACTAGTACATATTAATTTGAGTTTTGTGGATGAGGAAACTGTAGTTTATAAAGCAACTCGGCCAAGGTCAAATAGTGGGTAGGTGGTGGGGCTGCCTGATACAGGGTCTGTGCCCTCCCCACTCCACTGCCCCCTGGGTTTGCTGGATAAGGGACTCACAGCCGCAGGGAGAGTTGGGAGAAAGAGAGCACACACATCCACAGACCAGATCCTCTGCCCACCCAGGTACGGGGATTTGAAGGCAACAAGATGACCCTGTGGTGATTTGATGGAGCGACTTGTAAGTCCTTTGAGCCCTCCCAGATTTGGGAGACCAAGATGAGGTCACTGAGCTCATCTAGTTGATTCTCCCTCTCTATGGAACCCCAAGAACCATTCCAGGGATCAGGGAACCAAGCTCTAAGCAAGACTCTGGGGAGAAGCGTCCCCCACCTTGCTCAGGTCGGCCACCTCTCCACAGGAAGGGTCGATGCCCCTTGACGACACTTGATACTGGTCCTCAGAGCACACCCTGTGAACATGCTCCACTTGTAACCTGTCCCATCTGGCCCCACCCAAATCTTACATGCGTTTCAAGAACTAACTCCTTCCCCACTTTGTCCAGGAGCTTCCACGGACCACTCATGTGTCTCTCCCACAAGCGACACTTCATCTCTTCTTACTGTGCATTTGTGATGCTCGATAATACTCATTAACCTCCGTCCATGTTTGTCTTCCTCCCACACTGTGTTGTAATCCCCCGAGGGCAGGAACCACGGACCACATGTCCTTGCCTTGCTCAAGGTTACCTAGGACAGCACTCCTTGCAGAAAAGATGCTTAAATAAATATGTGTTGATTAAGGCATAAACTTCACTAGGACAATTCACTGGAAAGCGCTCAGATCTGAGCTCTAAACCCAAGGACATTCTCAAGCTGCCTAATGAGAGACAAGGTCATCCTTGAAGACATCTCCACATCAGGGCTAATTACAGGTATGTTTCAGGTACTTACTAGGTAAATGCATCTAAGGCATCTAATAAGTACCTGAAACATAGTGTGCCCTTAGTAAATGTAAGTTCTCTAGCCCAAACCATCCTATCTGAAACTGATGACACTGAGTGGCCTGGTAGGGAACAGGCTGGGTTGACAAAAATACTTTACATCCCAAAGCTCAGAGATCCTGCTCCAGGAGGCTCAACTCTTGGGCAAAGTATGAAAAGACAAGGCGATCTCTGACTCTACAGGGTCCTGAAATGAGGTGTGGGAGACAGTGAGATGCTAACAAATCAGAAACGAGAACTATTTCAAGAACCACTTCCGACCCAAAGGTTTGACCTCAGAAGGGTGCTGGAGACTGTCTATCACTTTGTCACTGCAGGAAGGTGAGTGTTCGACCCTGAAGCATCACTGGCCCAGACAGCCCTGGTTTAATATCCCAGGGTTAGGGGTCTGACCTACTCTAAACCAAATGGGAGAAGACAGGGGCTCACTCGGTGGGGTCTGGCCCAACAGGTTCACATCCCCCTTACGTGTTGGCAAATTTCTTAACTGGCCATGAGGAAGGCCACCCAGTAGGACGCCCAATGAGCCCATGGCTATTCATAACATGGTGAATGTGTGCAACTCAGGATAAAAACAAAGCTCTGCATCTATGTGAAGGAGTGTATGTGCGTGTATGTGTGTCCTTGGGAGGATGGTTAATGACTGAACGAGAACTCATTGCATATTCTTTCCAGAGCAGCCTTGAGACACTTTATAATCTGAGGGAAAAGGCAGAAACTCTGCTTCTCCTATGGGGCAGGTGAATCTTCTCCCCACCTGCTTTCTCAGACAGACCTGAGTTGGTCTCCGGACTCTCCTGCCCACCTGTCAGACGACCGTCCGCAGTGGCCGGCCTTCGTTTCCTCAGCTGTACCCTGCGTGTGGTCATACGTGCCTGGCAGGTGTTTGCGCACATGAAACCAAGTGGCGGCAAATGCCCACTGCTCCAACCACGGGCACCCCTGAGCCACCCCACCCTGGGGTGGCAAGTCTAGGCAGCCACAAGCAAAAGTGAAAAAGAGCTAAAAGGGCTGAAAACGGCATTTGCCCATGTCCCTTTGAGGTCCCTCCTCTGGGTGCAACACTCCCGCTGTCACACGGGGCTGTCTGACCCCTTCATTTGCAAGTGCTCTCAGATTCCAACTGTCCTGAGCTCACTGGGAGCAGTTTTTGCAAGCTCCCTGTCCCTTTTATCCCTACTTTACAGATGACAGCACCAAGGCTGAAACGCAATGACATTTCCAAGGTCAAAGAGCTAGTCGGTGGCAGACCTGGAATTCAACACCATTGGGCCCAAAGCCCCCCTTTCACCCCTGTTTTGCTCTGCCCCTTTCTACAGCGTATCTCGCTCCCCCTGCAACTCCGTGGGCGTGGCTCCCGGAACGCGGAGACCACTGGGCGGCTCAGTTGGTTAAGTATCTGACTTCAGTTCAAGTCACGATCTCATGGTTCATGAGTTCAAGCCCTGTGTCAGGCTCTGGGCTGACAGCTCAGGGCCTGGAACCTGCTTCAGATTCTGTGTCTCCCTCTCTCTCTACCCCTCCACTACTTGCACTCTGTCTCTCTCTCAAAAATAAGTAAACATTAAAAAATTTTAAAGAAAGAAAGAGAAAAAACAGATGCTTGTGAACTTGCACAGGATCCAGTGAGTTCAAATCCAACCCCATCAAGTGAGTGAGAGAGCCCCACGGAGACTGCTCTGGGCCCCCTGAGCAGCTCGATGGCCCCATCACCATGGCAACACCCAGATGGCACCTCCACCTTTTCCCTCCCATCCATTGCCTCCTGTGATCTTCTAACACACGTAAGGAAAGGGAGCCCTGTCCCAATAGGTGAACACTGAGGCCGGGAACAGTGGCACCTAAGCGTGGGGCCAGGCCTCTCCTCATTGGGAAAGAGCCAACCGCACAATGAAAAGGGTGTCCACATGACAACTGCACATTTACACGACAGTCATTAGAGAGGAACATCGGTGCCAAATCCCAGACCTATGGCTGAGCCCAGCTGGTTCTCATTCTCTTCTGAGGCCAGGCCTGCTGCGTGGCTTCATTTAATTGTGTATTTTTATCATTCGGTGTCTGTAGCCGGATGCCTGTGGGCAGTTAATGCCCTTCTCCATCAGTTCGAGCAAGAAAATGTACCTGCCATGGCAGTATTGGCTTCACTGGGCTGCTGACTTATTTTAAGTACTAAATCTTTCCTGTTACTATATTTTTCACTGTGGGGTGTGCGCGCTCCAGCACGGACATTAATAACGGGCGTCCGGGGCCGAGCTCTCCTCCGCTGTGAGAACGGAGCGCCACCTAGCGCCCACTCGCTCCACTGCAGCCAAAATCAACAACCGCGATAACCTTGACAGAGAGCTCTGGGCTCTTACCGAGAATTTTCACACGCATTCTCCTCGCCTCACGTATCAGGGCTCGCCTAGCAGGATGATACTTATCTTATTTTTTAAGATAAATAAGTTAAGACACAAGGCTCCAGCGAGAAAGCTGAGTCAGTTTTCCACTTGCCAGCCCGGTGTCAGACTTTCCAACGTTGGCGGCCGTCATTTATAAATGATGAGCTATGAGAGAGGAGACCTAATGAAACTCCCAGGTGCCCAGAGCACAACCGTGGAGAAAGACAGCCCTCCCGCGGGACCTGATGCAATCGTCTTGGCGTTATTTAAGCCTTTCATGCCAGCGTCTCTGAGCTTTAGGTGCAAGATTATCCTCACGGCACCTCTCAGGGGCATAATGCCAGGGGTCCTAGCACCTGCAGGTTGCCACAGGAACTCGTATGCAAAGAGGTAGAAATCCCATCCTCCGTGGGGACTGAAAGTAGAGATGCAGCTGTTTACTCTCCCCGGAACTCGCCACTCCCCTGTCTCATCAGTGCAAGAGCCAAGAATTATCATCCCAATATCACCCAACAGCTGTGGCCTTCAAACTCCCAATTATTTTCAGTTACCCAGGGCAGGGGTTTTTTGTCCTTGGTACCACTAGGTTGAATAACTCTTTGGGGGCAGGGGAGGGGTGGACCTGTCGTGCACACTGTAAACGTCTAGCAGCATCTCTGACCGATACCCACTAGATGCCAACAGCATCCCTCTCCCCACCCATCGTGACAATCCAAACATCTCTAGACATTGCCAAATGTTCCCTAGGGGTGCAAAATCACCCTGCTTGAGAACCACCATTGTAGAAGGCAAGTCCACCAGAATATAAACATCATACTACTAACAACTCCTATTTCTGCTACCACTTAAAAGGTACAAATGACATTATTCTATTTAACCTTCACAATCAAGAAAACAATCTGTGTTGACCCTGTAAGGACATATTTACCTTACAGATAAAGAGACTGAAGCCCAGAGAGGTTAAGTGACATGGCCAAGGTCACACAGCTGGTAGTGGAAGAGTTACCACTTAAAACCAGGCTTTTGTGACTCTGGAACCCGAGCTCGTCACCAGACCCTGGCACCATAGATCCCAGAGATTTCCAGAACAGTCTTCGTTCTTGACAGTCCTCCCAGAGTATACTGACACTATTCAAGTAATAAAGTCTAGATTTATGTTTAAAGGCATAAAAATGGTAGCCATTCCCCATAAGAACACCAATTCTAAGTGTCAGAGCTGAGGAGATTTTGCTGTAGGGTAATGGCGAGAGCCCTGGGTCCGAGTTCAGACCTTGGGGCCAATCATTGACTCCGGGGTCTTTATTTGGGGTCAATTATCTGAGCTCTCAAAGTCTCTGTGTATTCATCTACAAGATAAAAAGGATTGGTTAGATCAGGTTCTCAGATGTGGCTGCAGAATTTCTGGGGCTTGGGCAATGCCATTTTTTAAAGCCCCCAGATAACTAATGTGCACCCAGAATGGAGACCCACGAGTCTGGAAGAACTGTAAGACTCTCGAGTTGT
This sequence comes from Prionailurus bengalensis, assembly GCF_016509475.1. NCBI lineage: Eukaryota > Metazoa > Chordata > Mammalia > Carnivora > Felidae > Prionailurus > Prionailurus bengalensis. The sequence continues at coordinate 58,949,420 of NC_057360.1, forward strand.
GTATTTCTGCCCCAGACTGGATGGCTTCTTTTGTCTCTTCCCACCAGGATCAGAGGGACGCACAAGAGCTCTTTGGGGGAAGTTTTTTGGTCCCACAAGACTGTCCCAAAAGCCTTGAACAACCTCCTACGATGCCTTCAGTGTCTCAACTGGCATCCAGTCTCTGAATGAGCCATTTCCAGTATCACTGTACCCACCAAAAGTACGGACCCGCACCCCACTCTCCTCTGGCTGCTGGGGGTTAGAAACTCCTCCAAAACACCCAGGGGAGCAGGGAAAATGACAGAAGACAGCTGCGGCAATGAAAGACTATCCTCTTCCTGGCCTCGTGGAGCCCTTGCCTTGTCTGGCTTTAATAAGGTTCATTCTAATCCGTGGTCTTTCAAGAGGTGAGAGAATCTCCTGTTTCTGGACATGACTCACCCACTCCTATGTCAGCTCCCAAAGGAGAGTGATAACGTCTCACTCAGCAGGTGCTCTGGCTACAGAAAAGGGGCTCTGGGCCCTATGAGCCCCATGCTCTTTATCCCCTAGGTACGACTAGTAATAAAAGCAATTCATCCCGATTAAGTACCCCCCAGATGCCAGGTGAAGTATTCACACGCATGGTTTCACTCACTCTTCCCACGTGCCCACACGAGATGGTATCATTGTTCACGGTATTTTCACCAACCTCTTCCTCGTCCCGTTTTACATGGAGGAAACCAAGCTGTCTGTATTCGCCGTTCATGCTCCCGGCCGCGGGCCCTGCGCTTCCACTAAAAAGCTGCGCAGCTCGAACTCGGGTGCTCGGGCGCCCGCGGGCCGGACCCTCCCCCGCGAGGGGGGCGGGGGGCGGCAAGGAAGGTGGGGCCGCAAACAAGGCTGAGAAGCAGCCTCCCGGGAAGTGAGCGGACTCTCAGGAGTGGGGGCCGCGAGGGACACGGCAGAGAGTGTTCACATGGGGAGAAAGTGGTCAGTGGGGTCAAGACCCCGAGGTCTTGTCTGCCTAGAGTGGGGCGGGCCCAAGCCAGAGGGGAAGTTGGGCGAGGAACAGAGGGAACCAGGGCAGACAAACCCCTGCAGCGGAGGGGTTTTCTTTCCTTTCCTCTCACTTTATGGTCTTTGTGGGAGAGACTCCAGTGCGGTAACAGCTGCTGGCAATGAGGGGTGGGCCTGGGTGGCTCAGCCTCTGACTCTTGATCTTGGCTGGGGTCATGACCTCACAGGTTCATAGGGTGGAGCCCTGCCTGCGGCTCCGCCCTGAGGGCAGTGGAGCCTGCTGGGGATTCTCTCTGACCCTCCCCCTCAGAATAAATAAATAAGCTTTTTTTTTTTTTTTTAAGCTAAAGGGAAGGGTCCAGTGACCCGGATGTTCCAGGGATTAAAGGGCGGGGCGTGTCTGGGTGGTTGAGTCGGTTGTTTCCGACTTCGGCTCAGGTCATGATCTCCAAGTTCCTGAGTTCGAGCCCCATATGGGGCTCTGTGCTGCCAGCTCGGAGCCTGGAGCCTGCTTCGGATTCTGTGTCTCCCTCTCTCTGCCCCTTCCCCGCTCATGCTGTCTTTCTCTGTCTCTCAAAAATGAATAAACGGTAAAAAAAAAAAAATTTTTTTAAAACGGCGCAGGGGGATGGCTGGTTGGAAGAAGGCAGAAAGCTGGAGGGATCACTGCCTCTGGAGCCAGGCGTACAGCTCCTCCGCCCCAGTCCGAAGGAAAGCGAGAAAGAAGATGGGGATGGGGACCGCGCAGGTCCTGGTGGGCAGTACCTGAAGGGGAGGCGAGGCCCAGTGCGTCACCGTCTGCCCCCATGACCACCCCAGGCAGCACGACCCTATCGCCCCTCGGTACAGGTGCAGCCTTGGAGGTGCAGTAACTTCGGTGCCGCCAGCAGGGGGCAGAGCTGGGCTGGGAACCTAGTCCCTCCGAGGCTGAAGCCGAAGCACCCACTGCAGTTCGGCGGAGGGCGGCCGGGACCAGGTGTCCCCAGGTGTCCCCGGATTCGAACTGAGGTCTTGCCAGACCCCAAAGCCCAAGATCTTTCCCCTGCCCGCCGCCCCCTCGAGTTTGATCTGGAAGGGCTGGGGGCAGCCCACCAAATGGGACTTTGAGCTACTAAATTCGTTCTGCAATCCAGGTATCAAGGTAACGGGAGGCTAGGGGTGCATTTCCTCGATCTTTTTCCTCGGCCTTCGTCCCCCCGCCCCCATCCTCCCACCCAGAACAACCTGAACACCACCAGGAACCCCGTGGCACTGCGAAGTGGGAGCCCCTGATCCAAGGCCGTCCCTGAGCCGCTGGCGCACATTATCTCCAGACTCAGTCCCTCTCCCCCCACCTCTCTCTCTCAAAATAATAAGTAAACATTAAGGTAATTTTAAAAAAGAAAAGAAACGAAACACGGGGAGAAGCCGGCCATCTACCAGTGCCAAGGAGAGAGGCTGGGATGGATCCTCCCTCAGAACCTTCCAAAGGAAACAACCCTACCCACACCTTGCGTCGAACCCACAGCCTCCGGAAGCCTGAGACAATACACTTCCATTGCACCCGCGGGTGGTACTTTGTTAGGCAGCCCTAGACAACTAATAACACCCTCCAGACCACCTCTGAGACGGGGACTAAGCCAGCTCTGATGCTCTTGGGAAAATGACACGAGGCGCTGAAATCAGGCTCAGATGTTCCACGCGGAAGAAGCCATGTAAAGAGAAACGGAGGTGCCAGCGAGGTTAGCCTGGGGGAGAGGAAAAGGTTGTTTACCAAAAAAAAAAGTGAAACTGAGGAGTTTGGCCTTTATCCTGAGTACAACAGAAAGCTCCTGGAGGGTCCTAGAGCGGAGGAAGAACAAAGGCCACGCATTAGGACAGTGAACCTCAGAGCAAAGGGCAGGGGAAGCAGAATAAGAAAAGCAGACGGGCCAAGGAGACACAAGGGTGTTCCCAAAATTCCAGCTGGGATGGAGAGGCAGTGGAAGTAGAGGGGAGTTGAGAGGCCGTCTCCCCCAAGCACTTGCATGATTTCTCCCGGCTTAGGACCTGAACATAGATGTCGTTCACTCAGCCATTTACTGAGCACCTACTACGTGCTACACACTGGTCTGGGCGTTGGCCGCAAGGAACTGACACGCTAATGGAGAGACAGTAAAGAATAATAGAGTACATTATCTAACAGGAAAGAAGGTTAACACGTTAGGGGGTAAACGGGACAGGATAAGGAGGATAGCGCAGTTTCAACGAGCGGGTCAGGAAGGGTTTGTTGAGTAAGTGAATGTGAGCAGACCCTTGAAGGAGGTAAGGGAGCGAGGCAGGCAGCCCGCTGGGCCAAATGACCTTCATTCTCTCCTTCACGCAGGAATGGGTCATGCTGTGACCATAACTTCATTCCTTCGGTCAATAGTTCATTAAGCAAAAAAGAATGAGGTACAGTTTCAGGATCCCAATCATTAAAGAAAGAACAGGAACAGAGCTTTATTTATTCACCCTACCCCCGAAGTCTAGAGGTATGTGAGTACTCAACAGATACTGTTCAATCAGTGAATTCATCCATAATCAATAGCTTAATTTATGAGAAGCAAAGACCCCCCCCATTTCCCTGTAAGTATTAAACTTGATACAATTTGTCATATAAACAATGAATTGGAGGCTTTTTTTTTCACATGTAAAAGAACCACTCCTAATACGATCAGAACATGATTTCATTTTTACATTTTCCCTTCCAGCCCTTGTCTGTATGCTTAACTTACGGAGGTATGATTTCGTGTTTCGTAATCATAAGCCTAGGACTTTGAGACTTTTTTTAATGTTTGTCATATTGTAGGCATTTTTCTCCAGCAATTCATAGTCTTTATGATTATCACTGATAGTGGATGCACGAAGTCAGTTGTTTTCAGATTGCCAGCAAAAGCAACATTGCTTCCAATGTCCCTGGATTAAAGCAGGACAGGTAACGAGCTGGCTCCATAGCTCAGTGGTTAGAGCACTGGTCTTGTAAACCAGGGGTCGCGAGTTCGATCCTCGCTGGGGCCTCTTGTCAACTTCTATTTTTTTTTTTTTTTTTAATCCTCCCCTTCACGGACTACAAACTCCAAAATGGAAGAGCGGTTTCTGAAAACGTTACTTCTGGAGGATTAAAAATGACTCTTCCTGAAATGCAAATGATGGGCGTCCTTAAGGTGCTTTAGAGGCGACCCGGAAGAGAAAATCCTGGCCCGACACGAAGAGCAGGAAAAAGAAAAAAGAAAAAAAAAAAAAGCCGTCCTCGGCGACCCCAGAGCAGGAGACACGAGGCTCCACGGACTCGTTTTCAACGCCCCGCAAGCCGAGAACCAGCCGCGCGTTAGGAGAAGCTGGAAGGGGGAGGGGGCGTCCGCGGCGGGTTCAAGGGGCGGCGGGCGGGGCGGGCCCGGGACGCGGCCTGCGGGCGGGGGCGGAGCCGGCGCCGCGCCCGCGGTGACGCCGAGCGGCCGGCGGGCGGCGCTGCCGCGCCGGTTCCCGCTCGCCTCCCGGGAGGCCGGCGAGCGCGCGTCCCGCCGCCCGCCCCGCCCGGCCCGGCCCGAGCGCGGCCAGCGTGGCCGGGGCGCAAGCGCGCGCGGTGGCCGCCACGTGGCAGCCGCGCCCCCGCGCCCGGCCCGGCTCCGCGCGCCTGTCCCCGCGGAGGGAGGGGGAGCGGCTCCCGGAACCAAACCGCCCGGGGCCGCTGGGGGAGGCCGCCTGGGCAGCCGCGGGAGGCTTTCCCGAGTACGCGGAATTTCCCCGCCCCGGCTTTCTGGTCCCACGTTTCCGGGCTGGGGCTGAGATCGGACTAGCTGCAAAGTAGCCGCTAGCCCCCGTGGACGCCGAGGGTCCGAAATGTGATCGGCGTCGATTGGGTTGTTGAAAGAGTACAATTCACTCGGGTGTAGAAAATTTAGTACCAAAAAGAGAACCTAAGTTCTCCCATCAGTTAATTTTTGATTGCTGGCGTGTTGAAAGAATACCGGATGAAGTAAAATACGTAATTACATTAACCTTACTCATTTTTCTTAACGTGGCTACTAGAAAATTTGTAATTCGCCCCGGTTGCAGCTCCCGTGTGTTTCTTCCGTTAGGTGGTGCAGGTTTAGAGAGCCAGAGTCCTGTGACCTAAAGTTCAAGTGCATTCTTAACCTGCGCTCACACCAGGTGAACCGGTGGGCAGAGTCTCCTTCATCTGTGGGTCTCCCAGAGCCAGCACTGCGTTGGGCGAAAAAGTGAAGAATGGCAGTGCTTGAGGTGGAATTAAGTATCTCCCCAACCTAATGTTAAACTCCACAAGAGCAAGGGAATTTTTTTTTTTTTTTAAATTTTTGTTTGAGTATAGTTGGCACATGTTGTTCCGTTCAGGTGCACAAGTGATTCACCTTCTCTATGCTGTGCTCCGCCCAAGAGTAGCTACAGACAGTATGTCTGTCACCATACATAAAACATTATTACAATGTCATGGACTATGTTCCCTATGCTGTGCCTTTTATCCCCGTGATTTATCCATTCCGTAACTGAAAACCTACACCTCCGGTTCCCCTTCACCCATTTTGCCCCATGCACCCTCCTCTCCTCCCCTCTGGCTCCCACCACTTTGTTCTCTGTATTTACGGATGTGATTCTGCTTTTTGTCTGTTTTTTAGACCCCACGTATGAATGAAATCATACGGAATTTGTCGGAAGAGAATGTATTTCTTCAGTTGAGTTAGCTTTGAAAATAACAGAGCTGTTAGACTTTCCATCTCGGCTTGCAGGATTTTAGCTCTGGAAAAACACACTCGTGCTTTGGTTGGTTATCGGCCCTTCTGTGGTCGGGGTAGCTGCTGCTAGGGATGCTGCGGAGGTGACATGCTCAGAGCGCCCTGAGTAAATAGGCCCCCACTGGTGCGAAAAAGAAACTTCCATAATGATCACTTCTAGAAGGGTCAGCTCTTCACTGACACTGAATGCCTTTCTGCACAGCTATTTCAGATCCCCAAATACTGAAATTCCAAGACTGCTTACTTCGAGTTGTTTGGTCATCAAGTAACAGAATTAGTACGGAGAAAGATGCCTTTGAAGCATTCCAGTCCCTTCTCCCTCCAGCATGACCCGTCCTCATGCTTCCTTCCCCTTCCCCCTCCTCCAGCCGGTCTCTAGAAAGAGCAAGCATGTGCATGTGTGCCTTTTTCTGAACTTTCCTACACCTTGGCCTCCAAGGAAGCCCAAAACCATTTAGGCTATGACCTAGTGATTGTTCCCTCACGGGGCCAGCCTCTTTGTGACAGCTCGCAGGCATTGCCATCTTCCAGAAGATAAAGCCACTTTGCCAGAGAGGAATACGCTGCCTCTCCCCAGCTTCCTGGCATCTCAGGGATACCCATTCAGTTCCCTTCTCTAGACCTGCCAACCCTCCTATTCAAAACCCGTGTTCAGAAGGCCTGGACCCTGAAGGACACGGTCCTTTATTTTGACACAGTTCCCCCAGGGCTCAAAACACTTCCAGGTCAGACCCTATTTTTTGCCACATGTCTTTGAAGAAAGATTGTATTTTTTTCCTGGAATGAGGGAAAAAATGAGGCGAGCAAGCTCAAATATTTGTTCCAGAGGTAGGTCCAATCTCCCCGACTGACCTGGGATGTTCAGCCACCTTTCAACAGAGCGACCCAGGGTAGAATTCCTCCCACGTTTATGTTGGGGTCTTCATCTAAGAAGATGTAAAAAGTATAAAACACCAGAGCTGGTGAGATCCTGAGGTTTATGTCTATCCCAGACAGTGTTCATAAGAGTTCCAAAGGTAGGCAGAAGTAAAACAAAAGCCATGAGATAGGGCAAAGGAAGTGGCTAAAAAAAGATCTAAAAATGATCTTCAGAAAATGACCAGTGTTTTGTATCTTTCATAAAGGCCAAACAAGAGAAAAGGAATCAAAAAGAGGCCTGATGTATTTAGATTTGGTTAGGTTAGCCTACAAATAAAGATTGCTAAAGGGAAAAAAATGGAATCTGTTTCTTTGGATCTAAAACAAATCTATGCAGGTTATGGAAAGTATACCAAACACAGTGGTTACATGGCCTCTGAAAGCCCTCCATAACCCCGGCATTTCACGATTTTGTTCTCTGTACAAAAACCAAATTTGGCCAAATTTGCCAACACTGTTCTGGATGATTTGCAGGATTTGAAGAACTTCTCAGAGACGGGGATCATTTCCTCCCTTAACTCTTTTACTCCTCAAATACCCGGGTGAGAGCTACCAGCCCTCGCTGAGTGCCCTACAGGGTGGCGGGTGCACAGGGTATTGACAGGGGTGTTGGCTCCTGTCCAGCTGATCAGTTCCCCGTCCCCTCCCTGCTGTGGTCTAGGGCAAGTAGCTTAAGCTCACGAAGAGTCACTTTCCTCCTCTTCAACAGAACATTACATGGCAACGCATAGGAAGAAAGGTTTTGAGGTTTCGGATAATGTATATAATCTTGGCACATAATAGGTACTCAAAATGTAGTCACGTTCATTCTGCTATTTGCCAGGGCAAATTAGTAGGTGCCAGAGTTCAGAACGTAACCTGTCCTTATTCGGTCTGTGAGATGCAGCCTGGGGCAAAGGACAGGGACAGGCTGGAGGGTCTTTCCTTAGAAATATGTCTTTTCAGGGGCGCCTGGGCAGCTCAGTTGGTTAAGCGTCAACTTCAGCTCAGGTCACGATCTCACAGTTCGTGAGTTCAAGCCCCATGTCGGGCTCTGTGCTGACAGCTCAGAGCCTGGAGCCTGCTTCGGATTCTGTGTCTCCCTCTCTCTTGGCCCCTCCCCTACCCCTGCTCTGTCTCTCAAAAATAAATAAATGTTAAAAAAAGATTTTAGAAAAAGTAATATGTCTGTACAGCCCTCCTCTGGGACCTGGGGTGAGGTCACACTGATGGAACACACCAGATTTCTTAATGCCAGACAAACATCCAAGAGATCAAAGGATACATGTCTGTCCGAGCAAGTATTGATTTATTACTTTGGGTTGTAGGCATTTGTAAAACAAAAGACATCCAGTGGGAGTCCAAGGAGGCTTACCGACCAGTGCGCACAGTTAGCCAGGTGCACTGGCATTGTGGGATCTGGTCTCTCCATAAAAGCAGACAAGGAGCATCCGTTCAGATAGCAAGAGTGGAGAGGACAACCACACCGGCCCTAAGTCAGGCTCCCTCTGCCTGCCCACTTCTGACTCCAGCTCCCATCCACCTAAAGCCCAAGTTCAGCAGCAGGGGCTCCCATGGGGCGAGGCGATTCTCCCCTGGCACGTCCCCCGGCCAGCCACCCTGACAGAAAAGGCCGACGGAGACTTCTGCCGGCTCGGCTCTGCCTGACCCTGCCACTGTGGCTTTTCCGCCTCATCTTCCTCTTGCCCTGGGAGCCTGGGGACCACACTCTGGCTCTCTTCTTTGTCCCAGGCCCTCGAAATGTCTTCCTGCTGCTTGTGGGAGAAGCTGGCTTCCTGGAGGGGCCTTTCAGAGATGAGCTCCCGACTGGCCAAGAGGCTGAGGTTGCATTGGACAATTTTCTAGCAGCTTTCTCCGATTGTTCCTTTAGCAAGTCCAAGACTGTCTCTGGGAAACGAACATTTATTTAGTGAGAAACAGAAGTCCTGGAAAGTGGCTCTAAGGGAAACACCACCCAGGGGGGCCAACATGGCGGAGAAGTAGGGGGATCCGTACTTCCCTCATCTCTCAAACAAAGAAGGGCTGAAGCCAAAGGACTTTGAACCCCAAGAGTTTGGGAAGAAAAGAGACTGAGTCTACCAGGGAAACATCCTCCAGGAAACCTACGACTGCATGAGGGTTCTTCAATATACAGTCTTTAGATGGGCACCTAGCTGGTTCAGTGGTAGAGCATGTGACTCTTGATCTCAGGGCTGTAAGTTCAAGCCCCATGTTGGGTATAGAGATTACTTAAAAGTAAAATCTTTAATATATATATAAATTCTTATATTTTTTTAATTCCCTTAACTGGCCTTGATCTAAATATATTACTTTTTTAATAGGGTCACTCCAGTGATTCATGGCTCTGGAATAGTTCCCTTAAGATAGTATGCCTCCTGGGGCACCTGGGTGGCTCAGTCAGTTAAGAGTCCAACTTTGGCTCAGGTCATGATCTCATGGTTCATGAGTTTGAGCCCCACATTGGGCTCTGCGCTGACAGCTCGGAGCCTGGAGCCTGCTTCCGATTCTGTGTCTTCTCTCTCTGCCCCTCCCCTGTTCTCTCTCTCTCTCTCTCTCAAAAATAAATAAAAACATCTTAAAAATTAAAAAATTAAAAAAAAATTTAAAAAAAATTATAGAGGATAGTATCCCTCCTCTATAAGTCTTTCCAGAATCCCTACTCTACTCACTCTCAGGGTCCCCTCAGTCTCCTGGCCATTATACCAGAACCTCAATGCTATATTTATTTCTTTATTTGCCTACACTACATTTGCCTGAGCTCCTACAGGTCAGGTTCACTGCTGTAGCCCCAGGGATTAGCACGGTGACTGCCGCAAAGTCAATGGTAAGTGAACGATGCCCAGTGAATGACTGATGAGTGGATAGAGGACAACAGGTCTCCTCAGAAGCAGGTGCCACCCGGTATGCATACTCCAGTATACAGAGAGGTATAGACTGAGCCACGAGTTACACTCCTCATCCAGAGCAGAAGCCCTCAGTGGGGAACAGACCTCCCACCCTGGGAAGATTGGAGTGTGTTTGCAGAGGGCACTGTGCCTGCATCTCAATGCCAAGGCCTGGGCCTGAGACAAAGACAGACTCACTGGCGAGTGGCCTGAACCGGACCCGCTTACTCCTGGTTTTCACCGGCACTGCCTTGTACTTGCACTTGCCTGGCGGTGCTCGCCTAAAAACAGATAGAAAAAGTGGGGACACAAGATTCTGAAGATGGGACCAGGAAATCAAGGTCACCAGAAGGTATACATTTGCAAGAACTGGATTCAGCTCTCCTTTATCCATGAGGATGGGGCAGATGTAGGAGAAAATATATGATGAGCTCAGATAGACAGGAGAAAGAACAAGGATATCACAGGGACATCATGGGCTCTTGGAACAGAGGGTAGTGAGGGGGTCAGGGGCAAGGGCATGATGACAGATAGAACTGGGTTCAAAACCTGGGGACCATGAGCAAGTAAACCTTGATATGTATCAATTTCCACATCTATAAAATAAAAAAGTAATAGTATCTATCCTCACAGGGAGATCAAATATGAGCTGTGTACTTGGCATACCATAAATGATTGATGTCACTTTTTTTTATTTTTTTAACGTTTATTTATTTTTGAGAAACAGAACAGATCATGAGTGGGGGAGGGGCAGAGAGAGAGGGAGACAGAATCCAAAGCAGGCTCCAGGCTCCCAGTTGTCAGCACAGAGCCTGACGTAGGGCTGGAACTCACTGACCTCAAGATCATGACCTGAGCTGAAGTTGGACACTCAACTGACTGAACCACCCAGTCAGCCCGATAAGTAACTTTTAAAATTATTTTTTTAATTTATTTTGAGAGAGAGAGAGAGAGAGAGCAAGTTGGGGAGGGGCAGAGAGACAGGGAAAGAGAGAATCCCAAGCAAGCTCCACAATGTCAACACAGAGCCTGATGCAGGGCTCAAACTCACAAACTTAAGAGATCATGGCCAATGGGGCACCTGGGTGGCGCAGTCGGTTAAGCGTCCGACTTCAGCCAGGTCACGATCTCGCGGTCTGTGAGTTCGAGCCCCGCGTCAGGCTCTGGGCTGATGGCTCAGAGCCTGGAGCCTGTTTCTGATTCTGTGTCTCCCTCTCTCTCTGCCCCTCGCCCGTTCATGCTCTGTCTCTCTCTGTCCCAAAAATAAAATTTAAAAAAAAACGTTGAAAAAAAAATTTAAAAAAAAAAAAAAAAAAAAAGAGAGATCATGGCCAAAATCAAGAGTTGGTTGTTGGCTGCTTAACCGACTGAGCCACCCAGAAGCCCTAAAATTATTTTTTAAGGAGATTTAAAAAGAGAAAAAAAGGATACTTGGAACAGTGCCCAGCACATAACAAGTGCCCCACAGATGATGATCATGATGGGGGTGATGGTGAGGGCTCCTGTCCCAGGCCCCCTCCGGCTGGCTGTACCTCAGGCAACGTAACTTACCTGAATACCCTCACAGATGGGAAGCTGTGTTGTGGCTTTTGCCCGATCAGTTGGTTAGTCTCTGAGCCAGGTCGGCAAAAGAGCAAAGTAAACGATATTCACCACCAAGTGAATAAATACTGCCAAAAGGGTCAGGTGGACACTAAAGGCACTAGACAACCGGTTTACGACACTTACCTAGGACCTTGAGACCTCCACCAAACCCAGGGGACAGGGCAACAGTACTCACTCAAGGGGTCACAAGTACACACCCAATTGTCAGATGATCCCAGACAGAAGTTTGCAGAAGCATATCAAAAAAAAAAAAACAAACAAAAAAAAAACAACAGGAGCCATAGGTCTAGACCTGTCATCCCAGAAAGGCTTGAGATCTTCATTTCTAACCACAAAGAGACCATTTCTCAAATATTTCATAAATTCTACAGACACGTCGCCCTACACATTCGTTTGCCCAATCTGCTTTTTATCTACGGCACAGATTTGCTTCATTGATCATTTCTGGTAATTCCTGGGGAGTCAGGACTATTTTTATGATCTGCCATGAAGATAAGGGCTGATAGGAATGCACCGAAGATGGGCACTGGGGTGGCTCAGTCGGTTGAGCACCTGACTCTTGACTTTTGGCTCAGGTCACCATCTCGTGGTTCATGGATTCAAGCCCTGCATTGGGCTCTGCGCTGGTGGAGCCTGCTTGGGAGTCTCTCTCTCTCTCTCTCTCTCTCTGCCCCCCCAAAACAAATAAATAAAAATAAATAAAACTTTTAAAAAATGCACCTAAGAAGGAAATGAGACCAAATCTTACCTTGATGGGTCAACAAACTTGTAAATAGATCCGTGTGGTAGGTAGGCACTCGGGTAAGAGGTGGCCAGGAAATAGAGCTCCCCTGAGGACACAGAAACACACAATCAAGAACAGGACGTGAGGCAGGGCTGAGACACAGAGCTGGGTGCACAGGAAACGGTCCACAGGGGGTGGAAGCCCTGAAATCGAGTGAGCCCCAGGAAGGGAACCCCAGAATCCTGTCGCTGGGCCTTCACTGGATTGTGAGCTCCCCAAGGAGAAAGTCCTTCTCTGAGTCCTCAAAGACTAGCTGAGAGTGTATCCCAACAGGGGTACATTTCTGTTTACATTCACTGGACCAAAGGTTTCCCCTTATCTCTTGGCTGTCAGAAACTTCACCTTAACCAATCTCCATTTCCTTCCCCATCTATTTACTACTGACAAGGATTCTCTGTGGAACCCCAAAATAGCGATCTCCAGGCTAAGGACCATTTATTAGTCACCTCACACTGCCCCTTCTTGAGTCCACGGGCGCCTCTCCCCACCAGCCCTGCCTCACTTTTCCATTACCACCTTCTTTCCTTGGTCTTTGGGTCCTGCGTTTCCCCGGACCCTCCCACTCTTCAGTCTGTCCTCCTGGCCTTCTCCACACCCTGAGAAATCACCCCTACCCATGGTCACCTTCACCTCTTTGAGGAGGAGACCTTGTCCCTCCCGTTTCCTCCAGTGTGAACACTCTCCACTCACTGTGACTACCTCACTCTGCCTCTTCTCACGCTTACCTGTGAGGGACAGATAGGATAGGGTTGACGAGAACAACAACGTTGGCGTTGCAGCCACCTGACTGAGTTCTGAGGACACCATTTGCTAGACGTTGTCTTGGGAAACTCTCAACCTGTGTAACCCTCACGTGACCTATTCATTTGTACAATGGGGCTAATGATCCCCCCACATGACTCTTAGGTATTAAATTAGAAAGCGATCATCAGCCATTACTCCTTACACCGTAATATTTGTGCCACTGCCCTGGACTGCCCTCTCAACTTCATGGAAGTAAATGTCTACTAAACTGCAAACTGGAAAAGCCTAGAACTTTAGAGAGCTCTGAGTTATTTCAACAACCTTCTTCCTTGAATTTGTGGAGGATGGTGACCAATGTCTGTCTCGAGCCGGATGTGAGGCTTACGGTCTTCACAGAGCACCCCCTACCGCTGCCTAGTGGACTTCGGATTTTGTGTGCTCACGAACTGTTTTATCATCTTGTCCTACAGCCAATTTGCCTCCTCTGATTGGATATCCCGGGCACTTTCCATTAGACAAAGGAGGTGTCTACCAAGGGCCTGCCTGTACACGGGGTGCCCTCATGCAGGAGCCCCTCGCAACCACACCTGCTCTGGCTGAAAACCCCACGTTGTGGCATATTCTCTACACAATATGTAAATTGTATGTCCTAAACATGCCAGAAACTCCCCATTGTATTTTTAGGGGAAAACAGTGCTAGAAGCGAATTTCTGTAATTTTTTTGAGTTTATTTTGACAGAGACAGAGACAGAGAGAGAGCACATGCAAGCAGGGCAGAAAAAGAGCAAAAATCCCAAGCAGGCTCCATGCTGTCATCGCAAAACCCAACTCCGGGCTCGATCCCACAGACCATGAGATCATGACCTGAGCCAAAATCAAGAGTCAGACACTGAACCAACTGATCCATCCAGGTGCCCTCCAACTGACGATTTAAAAAATGCATTTTAGGACAGAAAAGAACTATACACACACAAAAACTATAATATGCCACGTAAAACAAAATGCATGTGATGTCAATTTATTGCAAGCATTAGTTCTTCGACCAGCCCTCTTGAGAATGCACTTCAGTGACCGACATTCAGAGATCCAGCCCAGGGGGACCCAGCAACGGGGGCGCCCCGTGCCCACCCCGCCCTCCATGGTGGCCAGCTGTCAGCTAGAACATCTGGAAAACACCGCCACAGTGGAGGCAGAGCTCTGGTTCAACCAACAACGACGTGTCTACAGCTGGTGACTGATAACAAAATAATGACATACTCAGATCTAAAAAGATGTCCTTCAGTGGGAAAGGCTATGGCATGAGCAGAAAATCTGAATCACTCCGTACAAAAACACAAGAGCAAGCAACTCTGGAAGAAAATAAACTTGCCTTGAAAACAGCCCTCCTGGCTTCAAGGCCGCCTTGGGCAAGTCTGGCTTGGGAACACCCTGGCAAGTCCACTCGAGAAAATTCAGCCAAGGACACTCAGTCTTGTTTGCCAGATGTACCGACTGGTATTCAAACACTGCCTGTTTTTCTCCTGCGAGAAGCTTACAGGCACAGCAAACCAAACCGCCAAAGCCACGGTTTCTGAGGCCTGAAAAGGAGCCAGCCACAGGAGACAGCAGCCTGGGATGCCAGGGCAGGCCCGCCCCCGGGGCTCTAGCCTCTGGGGAGAGGAAGCTCTGGCCTCGGAGGACTCCAGCCTCGCTGGGGCATCAGCCTCCAGAGGCCCCGCCAGGCCTGTGGCTTTCCCGTCGCCCTCTTTGCACTGAGCACCATCCTGCCGGTCTGTGGTTTCTCTCCTCTTGCGTATGTTTGGACTTCCAATTTGGAACTCACTTTGCTCTATTAAGAATGCTTGGGGGCACCTGGGTGGCGCAGTCGGTTAAGCGTCTGACTTCAGCCAGGTCACCATCTCGCGGTCCGGGAGTTCGAGCCCCGCGTCAGGCTCTGGGCTGATGGCTCAGAGCCTGGAGCCTGTTTCCGATTCTGTGTCTCCCTCTCTCTCTGCCCCTCCCCCGTTCATGCTCTGTCTCTCTCTGTCCCGAAAATAAATAAACGTTGAAAAAAAATTAAAAAAAAAAAAAAAAGAATGAATCCTCTAAAATATCCTCTGCCTCTCTAAAATATTCATCTCAAACTATTTCTCATACGCTAGGAAAAGGTCCAGGAGCTGACTAGATTTCTTAGCGTCTTGCTCAAAGGAAAGTCTTGCACGGGCACCGTAGGGCTCAGAGCGGGAAGAAACCCATTACTGAGGAAACCTGCAAAGCTCTGGTTTTCACTCACAGAGAATCCCAGGTCTGGAAGGGGCCCTGAGAGACCACTTTCTTCTCTTCCCTGACTCCGAGCATGGCTAGAGGCAGTGCCCAATACCAGAAAGGTCACAGGCCCTGTTCTCCTCACAAAGTAACATTTTAGCTTTCAAAATGTAACAAAGCATAGGTAAAGCTGAAATTCAAAATCCATTTTTTGATTACAAAATTTGGGGAAATTTAGTAGAGCAGAGTCTCTCTCCGTCTTTGTGTCTCATAGGTGCCTACGCGTCTGGCTTTGCTGATGCCCTTAACAAAGACCTTGTCTGTCTAGCGAATAGCCTCCCACCTAGCTGTTTACCTTTTCCCCAGGTCTCTCAGGAAAGAGATTCTCCCTTGCACACTCCCAGCAATTACCCCACAGGCTCCTGGCAGGGTCAGCAAAGAGCACAGCCGGCCGGGGGCCCATCACCACAGGCGCTCTCTCCCAGGCAGCAACAGCAGGACAAATATCAGTGTCCACGTGGTCTGCCCCACGGCTGGCCCTGTCCACCTTCTTGTGACTGCAGATTAGAATGAAATCAGGGAGGGGGACATGAATCTCCTTCATGATCAAAAGACCGGAGCGTAAACCTTGATTCGCTCCTCCTGCAGTCGGTGTGGGCCCCAACCAAGAAGGGGTAGGTTCTGTTGCATATTCAGTCTGTTGCCTCACTGGACAAATAGGCTTAATAATTACATCGTGGTGGTGTTGCAATTACTAAGTAACATAAAAAATGTAAAGTGCTTAGGATGATATCCGGTACATTATAAAAGTTGACTCAGTGGTAGTAAAAATAGGGGCACCTGGGTGGCTCAGTCGGTTAAGCATCCAACTTCAGCTCAGGCCATGATCTCACGGTTCGTGAGTTCGAGCCTTGCATCAGGTTCTCTGCTGTCAGCACAGAGCCCGCTTCGGATCTCCTGTCCCCCCCACCCCCCCGCCCCCTCCCCAAGCGTGCATGTGCGCACTCTCTCTCTCTCTCTTAAAAATGAATACACATCTAAAATAAAATAAAATAATTTAAAAAAATAAATGGTAGTGAAAATAGAAGGGATGGTTGCTACTTAAATGAAAATAATAGTAACCGTAGTAATAATTGTTATAATAAATGTTTAGCTCACAATGCCCGTGACGATTTAAGTTCCAGTAAGCAGAAACAGAATAACCCTGTATATTTTTACCTGCTTCATCTTCAGCAAAAGAGATGATAAATTTGCTGTAGGTGCTGATCAGCCCTGGGAAGGCACAGGATTCAGTGCTGCCCAGGCAAATGTCCCGTTTCTTCCATTTCTTGGTTTTCCTATCTTCCTGCAAAGCCATAAGTCGACTAGATGAAAAATAAAACCTTTATTATAGGAATCCATAGTTTCACCCTGCAGATATTTTTCCTCCTGGAAACAAAGAATCTCTGAGTACTAGCACTGAGTCACCCATAGGAGAACAACACCTAGCCTCTCCCAAGAATCAAAAAGCTATTTCGAGATACCTTGGTCACCTGCTTGCGCTAGATGGAGAAGCTCATCTTCTATTATAGGAGGAGCCGGATGCTCAGTAAAGGTTGCATTACTACAAAAGACTAATCTAATTTCTATTAGTTTGCAACCTTTGGCTAGTTGCTCAACTAGCTGAGCCTCAGTTCCCTTATCTGTAAAATGGGGAATGGTAATAGAATTTACCACGGACAAAAGTTGCAAAGGTTAAGTAAGATAATATACATGAATATCTCCCCAGTGAGCTGGGCATATAGTAAGTGCTCAAAACTTGTAGCTATTTTCATTGTTATTATGTCTATGGAGTAGCAGGTAGATACTTTAATATCCCTCTATCATCTATTTGACCTAAAAGCAGGGTTTTTTAAAAAAGGAATATGGGTGTATCAGGGTTTCACATGAAACATTTTATGGAAACAAGACATGTTCAACCCCAGGTGATTCTGGTGCATATGCTTCGACTAAGAATCACTGAATATCAACCAAGTGACACGTAAGCAGATGGAGTTGTGGGGAAAACATAAAGAACAATTAAATCCCAGCGATCTAACAAGTGATGATAAAAGAACTAACCAATTACTAACTCTACCCAACCTCTGGAACCAAGAATTGCAGTATGACAATATTACCATCCTTCCTAATGAAGATGGGGGTAACAAGGACCAGATTTACCCTCTCATCTTAAACAGTCAAAAACGTAGACAAAATAGAATGACAATTTTTTAAGTTTATTTATTTATTTTGAGAGAGAGACCAGAGGAGGGGCAGAGAGAGGGGGAAAGAGAATCCCAAGCAGACTCCACACTGTCCATGCAGAGCCCGACATGGGGCTCAAACCCACAAACTGTGAGACCAAGACCTGAGCCAAAATCAAGAATCGGACACTTAGCCAACTGAGCCACCCACGTGACCCCTAGAATGACAGTTTTTAAAAGACCCTGGAGGGGCACCTGACTGGCTCATTCAGTAGAGCATGTGACTCTTGATCTCAGGGTCATGAGTTCAAGCCCCACATTGGGCATGGAGCTTACTTTAAATAAGTAACTAAATATAAAAGACATTGGAGATCAGACAACAAAGGGCTATGTTCCCTATGAGATGGGAAATAAACAAGGTAACCCCCTAAAATTGTCCCAGTCTACTACCTTGAAAAAGTTTCCAGCTTGAGGAAGGAAAACACAGGCAGAGCCAGCAGACTCCTTGAGTTGAAAAGACAGTAAGTTGAAAAGAGTCCAGGAAGACCTATATAGGAAGAGTATGCAGGACAGATATCGGAGAAAAGAGGGAAGCACAGAGAATAGGCTCCCGAGATCTGCAAAGTGTCCCCCTCAAGTATTCATCAGTGTACTTAACAGCACATACATATGAGGAAACTACTTAAATCAGGGGGGAAAATTAGAAAGAAAAGCACCTGGCTCTTACTGAGGGTCAGGCACAGTGTAAGTATAATTCACAGGGCACTGAAAAGAGTTTGTAGGAAAATCCTGCCTCAATATTAAGGAATAGATAGTTCCAGAATAAGCACCACATTGGTTCTACATAACAAATATTAACAGCAAGACTTGAAAGGATCAAACTATTTCCAAGTAACTAAACTGTGTCCCAGAACAAAGCTCAAGAATATTTATGGACATACAAAAAATATTCAGCACCCACAATGTTAAATTTACAATGTCTGACATCCAATAAAAAATTACTAGACGGGTAAAGAAGGAGGAAAATACAAACCATAATAAAGAGAAAAATCAATCAAAACTGACAAAGAATTGCCACAAATGTTAACATTAGCAGAGAAAAACATTAAAACAGTGGTTTTTACTATGATTCCATATATTCAAAAAGTTGGTACAGGCATGAGAGAGACACAAAACACCCAAATCAAGTTTCTAGAGGTAAAAAATTCCATCAGTGCAAACACTGGATGGAATGAATGGCAGATTAGACATTGCAGAAGAAAAGATTCATGAACTGAAGACATAGCAATAGGAATTATCCAAAATTAAACACAAAAAGGAATAAAATTTCAATATGTATAGATCATCAGTGAGCTGTGGGAAAACTTTAAGCAGCCTAATATACACATAATTTGAGAAAAAAATGAGAAGAAAAAACAGGGTGGGGAAACAGAAAAAATATTTGAAATAATTATAACCAAAAAATTTCCAGATTTGATGTAAGCTATAAATTCACAAATCCAAGAAGTTCAACCAAATCAAAGCACAAGAAGAAGAAAACTACATGAACACATATCATAATGAAATTGCACAAAACCAGTGATAAAGAGAAAATCTTAAAAGCAGCCAGAGAAAACATGGCAGATTAAATATGGAGGAACAAATTTAAGGATGACAGCAGATTTCTCATTGAAATTAAGACAAAGCAGAAGATAATGAACAATATTTTTAAAGAATTCAAGAAGGGCTTCTGGATGGCTCAGGCATCCCACTCTTGAAGTCAGCTCAGGTCCTGATCTCATGTTCATGGGTTTGAGCCCCACATCTGCACTGAGAGTACAGAGCCTGCTTGGGATTCTCTCTCTCTTCCTCTCTCTCTGCCCCTCCCCTGCTCTCTCTCTCTCTCTCTCTCTCTCTCTCTCTCTCTCTCAAAATAATCTTAAAAAAAAAAAAAGAATTAAAGAAAAAATAGGTCAACAGACTTCTATACCTAGCAAAAATATCTTTCAAAAACAAAGGGGGAAAAAGACACCAAAAGCAGAAAGGATTCATCACCACTGGACTCATTTTTCAAAAGATGTTAAAGGAAGTTCTTCCAGCATTGAAAAAAAAAAAATTACATCTAATGGAAATATACAGAAAGGAATGAAGAGTATTGGGAATAGTAACTATATTTGTTTCTTGCCACCACTGTCATACATTACCACTACTTGGCTTAAAATAACCCACATTTATTCTCTTACGGTTTTGGAAGCCAAAATCCTGAAGTGGGTTCCACGGGGGCAAAATCAAGGTGCTGGAGGCTCTAAAGGAGAATCCATTTCCTTGCCTTTTCCAGCTTCCAAAAGCTGTCCTCATGTCTTGACTCACAGTCTCATCATACCACTTCTGTTGTTAACACTGACTTCTATCTCTTCTATCTTCAGATTTCCATCTACCTCCTTCTTCTAATGATATCTGTGATTACATTTAGGACCCACCTAGATAATCCAGAGTAATCTCCCAAATCATAGACAGTTTGTTTGTGACCACAATCAAACTAAATTATAAATCAAACAGCAGAAAGCTCTCAGGAAATCTTCAGATATTTGGAAATAAATAACACACTTCAAACTAGCTTGTAAGAAAATAAGCCAAGGGGAATTAGAAAATATATTTAACTGAATGAAAATGAAAACACAATCTATTGAAATTTATGGGATGCCATTAAAGCAGTACCTGAGGGGAAATTTGTAGCACTAAACACACGTGTTAGAAAAGATTACAGTGTCAAGTCAGTGACCTCAGTTTCCATCCCGAAGCTGTATAATGTTATTTGAGTGTGGACTTGGATTAGTTGTAAATGTACATTGCAAACTCTATGCAACCACTGAAAAAGAAAAAAAAAGTATGAGTGATGTGCTATGACAGTGGAGAAACGGAATTATGTAGAATGCTCAGTTAAATCCACAAAAGGTAGAAAAAGAGTGAAAAGACAAAAAATAGGAACAAAGAACAAGGGCAACAAATAGAAAGCGGTAATAATTATGGTAGATACTAATCCAACTAAATCCATAACCACTTTGGTTTCTTTTTTTTTTTTAATGTTTATTTACTTTTTTTGAGAGAGAGAAAGGGACAGACTGCAAGTAGAGGAGAGGCAGAGAGAGAGGGAGACACAGAATCTGAAGCAGGCTCCAGGCTCTGAGCTGTCAGCACAGAGCTCGACCTCACAAACTGTGAGATCGTGACCTGAGCTGAAGTCGGACGCCTAACCGACTGAGCCACCCAGAAGCCCCGCCAGTTTAAATATTAATGGTCCAAATGCACCAATTAAAAGACAGAAGAAATAATAAACAAACAAACAAACAAACAAATAACAGAGATCGCCCGAGTGGATCAAAAACCAAGACCTGACTATACGTTGTCTATAAGAAAACATTAGGCCTGGACGGCTTCACATGGAAGAAACATGTAAGGAAGAAATAATACCTCTCTTCAACAAACTCATCCAGACAACTGAAGAGGAGGAGACACTCTCCAAATCATTCTATTAAAGCCGGCGTTACCCTGATGCCAAAATCTGGCAAAGATACTCCAAGAAAGAAAAACTATAGCTCACTATCCCTTCATGAACACAGATGCAAAATTTTCAAACAACGGGCTAGCATGTCAAATCCAACAATATGCTGAAAGGATAATACATCACGACCAAGTCGTGTTTCTTCCAGAAATGCAAAAGTGCTTCAATGATTTAAAAAAATCCATCAATGCAATCCATTATGTTAATTGCTAAAAATGAGAAAACCACATGATTTTCTCGCTAGATGCAAAGATGCATTTGGCAAAACACAACACCCATACCTAATACAAACTCTCAGTGAACTAAGAACAGACGGGAAACTTCCCCATCTGATAGAGGACATGTATAAACACCTACAACTGACATCATACTCATTGGTGAAAATGGAATGCTTCCCCCACTTCTATCCAATGTTGTACTGAAGGTGTAAGACGAAGCAATAAGTCAATAATAAAAGGATTTCGATTCAGGAAAAGAAAAGTATCTATATTCATAGACAAAATGATCTTGTACATAGAAAATCCAATAGAATCTACACACACACACACACACACACACACACACACACACACACATAATATATATAACAAATAGATAATAAATATAAAATAAATATACAGTAAAAAACTGGAAAAGCCAAAAATAGGAGAATAGATGATTAATTTGTGGTATATTCATGCAATTGAATATCACAAAGCAATGAAGGGGAAAAACTACTGATACATGTGACAACAGCGATGAATTTCACCGATATTCTTGAATGACAGAAGCCATACATGTACAAAAAAGAATACACATATATGATTCCACGTGTATTAAGTTCCAGAAGCAAAATTAATGTGTGATGCGAGTGGTTATCTCTGACTGATGTGCTTCTGTGTGTGTGTGTCAAGGAGAAAGGGGTGGTACTGACAGGCAATAGACAAGAAGGAAATTTCTAGAATGATGGAAACGTTCGGCATCTTGACATAGCTACAAGCGCATAGATTGTAAAACTTTATCCAACTGTGCTCTTAGAGATTGCATCTTACCACATGTAACTTAAATCCCAATAAAAATGTTAAAATTTAAAAAAACGAAAGGAGGGGCACCTGGGTGGCTCAGTCGGTTGAGCGTCTGACTTCAGCTCAGGTCATGATCTCACGGTCTGTGAGTTCAAGCCCTGCATCAGGCTCTGTGCTAACAGCTCGGAGCCTGGAGCCTGCCTCAGATTCTGTGTCTCCCTCTCTCTCTCTCTGCCCCTCCCCTGCCATGCTCTGTCTCAAAAATAAATACAAATATTTAAAAAAAAAAAAAAAGGAGATATTAATCCTCTCTTACCCACTCATGAAGTCCCCAAAGATGTAGAGGCCATTGAGATTTGGGGATTCACACCCACGGTAGACATATCCTCCGGTGACTGACTTCCCCACTGCATGGCCATAAGCATAGATGGGCAGAATGTCATCTGTCCAGGAACAAAGACAATGTCGTGGCTGACACTTGATAACTTCGAGGAATAAGTTGGGGCTTTCTAATGCAGTTGCCTGACTGAGCGGGGAACAGTTTATCTCTTGGTCTTTGGTAAGGCCAAGAGAATCACATTTATTTTTCTCAACAGACCAGCCACGATATTGGTGAGCTTCCCATGTGACTGGTCTCTGCATGCAGAGAGGAAGCCGAAAATTCCCCCACCTATGAGGCAGTGATCAGGTAATCGACACACCTAAGTTTATCCCCTAGGTTGACATGGCAGATACTCAGGTTTAAGGATTTGAATAACTTGTCTGTAAAGGGTCTGTAAGACTCCTTTGTAACCTAGAGGGACAAAAAAAGATTAAACACTGGTGAAGCACACCTTGATTATTGATGTTTAGGGATTGTATATGGAATATAGCACCTGAATGTATCTGGAAGGTCATTTCAGTGGGCTATTCCGATTGGGAAATAAATTAAAAACATACAGCCACCAATTTGCCTCTGTGAGTGGTTCTCAAGATAGTATGCCTGAGAATCATGTGGGTAATTTATTTAAAATCTCGATTCCCAGGTCAATCCCGCTCCTTCAATCCACCCAAGATTCAAACGCGTTAGGTTAACAAACATCCAGCATGCTCCTGGCCAACACTACATCCTGCAAGACAGACACAAGGGCACTTGAATGACCCCCCTGGTACAGCACATTCTCAGGTTCTATTCCTCCACCTCCACGTCCAGCCCCCCCAATTCATTCAAGAAATCACCCAGAGGCTTCTCACCCAGAGAGGCATTGTGACAAAGTTTTCGGTCATAACATTCAAACCCTTCCTTTGCCCTCCAGCCATAGTTTCCGCCTTTCACAATGAGGTCAACTTCTTCAAACCTATTCTGTCCCACGTCCCCACAGAACATCCGGCCTCGGCCCCAGCGTGTGATGGGGTCCCCTCGGTCCACGGCACAGCGCCACATGTTTCGGATCCCGTAGGCATAGACAGCAGGGTGGGCCCCTGGCTCAGCAACAAACGGATTGTCGCGGGGGACTCGATACCGCCTGCCATCAGAGCCTGCCCCGTTCACATCGATCCTTAACACTTTCCCCAGCAGGGAACTTCTGAAAGAAAGAGGGCCGGGAAATAGGCGCAGATTAAGTACCCCGAAACGGGACTGCTTGATCATCTGCTGGTATTATTTGTAATGTGTTTGAAGAATCTCCATACTGTTTTCCACAGTAGCTGCACTATTTTTCATTCCCAACAACAGTATGCAAAGTTTTCCATGTCTTCAGCAACACCTGCTGTCTTTTGGAAGGGCGGGGGTAATAGTCATCGGAATAGATACTAGGTGATATCTCATTGTGGTTTTGATTTGCATTTCCCTGATGATTTGTGACATTGAGCATCTTTTCAAATACCAGTCGAACATTTGTTTACAAGAGGAGAAAGTTCTAGAGATCTGATGTACAACATTGTCCCTACAATTAACAATATTGTATTTACACTTAAAAGAATTTTTAGGGGTGTCTGGGTGGCTCAGTTGGCTAGGCGTCTGACTTCAGCTTGGGTCTTATTTCACGGTTCATGACTTTGAGCCTAACATCAGGCTCTCTGCTGTCAGTGTGGAACCCACTTCAGATCCCTGTTCCCTCCTCTCTCTGTCCCTCCCCTGCTCATTCTCTCTCTCTCTCTCTCTCTCTCTCTCTCTCTCTCTCAATAATAAACATTAAAAAAATAAAATAAAAATTTTCGTTACAGTTAAAATCTTTTAAGAGGGTAGATTTTGTGTTAAGTATTCAAACTTTCAAACTAAATAAAATAATAAAATAGAAAATAAGGTAAAATAAAATGGCACAGGGCCAGAGATCGCCCGGGGGGACCTACTGATAGTCGATGCCAAACAACTGCTAGGAGTCACATGGGGAGACATGATTTTATATACACACATGATATTACCTGTGTATGTGCATGAACTGATTATATGTGTGTGTGTACACACACACACACACACATATATATACAGTCATGTCTATATGATATATGTGTATATGCAAAATGTTAAGACTTGACAGGTTTGGGCTCACAGAGAACTACTAGGCAAAAGTTTGATGTGACCCTGGCCCATGCAACCCAGAGCAAGCAAGCTGTAGTTTCCATTTTTAAAATGTTTTCGATGGAATGGTTTCTCTCAGGTTTGGTTGAACACTATGGATTTTTTTTTTAAGTTTATTTATTTAGAAATAGAGACAGTGCCAGTGGGGGAGGGGCAGAGAGAGAGGGAGGGAGAGAATCCCACGCAGGCTCCACACGGCCAGCACGGAGCCCGATGTGGGGCTCGAACCCACGAAGTCGTGAGGTCATGGCAGTGGGGCCAAAATCAAGAGTCGGATGCCTAACCGACGGAGCCACCCAGGCGCCCCCGAATTTTTTTTTTTTTAAGATGAAACCTTCACGAATTTGCACTCGTCCTTGCCCAGGCGCCATGCTAACCTTCTCTACAGTTCAATGTACGTGCTGCCGCCATGGGCACTAACAGCATGAATTCCTAAAAGGGGCTGGTTCTGTTCTTCCTCGTATAGCGCTGAGGTCATAGAAAGAGCTTTTAGAGTGGCTCTGAGGGCAACTGTGGTCTCTGGGACTCCATTTCCACATTTGTAAAGCAGGGAAAAGAAACACTAGCTTGCAGTGTGGTTATAAGGTAAGGGTTAAGGGAGGTATCTTGCACGGAGCATGTAAGGCAATTCCCCACACGCGGTAAAGGCATTTGACAGATGTTAGCTCTTGATTCTTAGAACTTTAATATTTTATTAGTAGGGATGATGGGACTCAAGTACTCGCTGGTGCAAAGGATCACATGACTTTTATCTAGGGCAGCAGGACCCTCATTGGGCTCTCTTGCACCAGATTGTCGGAGTATAAATTCTGGTCCTGCCACTTACTTGCTGTGCGGCCTTGGACAAGCTACTTTACTCCTCTCTGCCTCTATTTTCTGGGCTGTGCACATGACTATCATAATACCTACACTTCATAGGAACCATCCATCCCGTAAGTGTTTCTGAAGCGACCCTCACTCCAGGCACTCTTCTAGGTGATGGGGATACATCAATTAACAAAATAGATAAAAATTCCTGCCCTTGTGGGATGTTAGAATTACATTCTTTTTTTTTTAATGTTTATTTATTTTTTAAAAAGAGAGAGGAACAGAGAGTGCAAGCAGGGGAGGGGCAGAGTGAGAGGGGGACAGAGGATCCAAAGTGGGCTCTGTGCTGAGAGCAGAGAACCCGATGTGGGGCTCAAGCCCCCAAAACGCGAGATCATGACCTGCGCCGAATTCGGATGCTCAACCAAGCCACCCAGGTGCCCCTGGAATTATGTTCTTAAATACACACAAGGTATTCAGAACAGTACCTGACACACAGTAAGTATTATGTTTGTCGAATATATATATGAAACATTCTGAACTCGTCTCTGCATAGCATTCTGAGAGTTACATTCTGAGTGCATCCATAATATTCCTTACCACAAAGCACGTGTGCCTGAAATTTAGAGGACAGAAAACCAATTCTTCCTCCCACTTGCCTCAACAGAGGGGGTTACATCTTGCAGTAGGTGATTTGGATGAGACCCTCTGTAGATTCCATCTCAGCAAAAACGTACCAAGGGCTCACCCTAAAGGGGGTGGGGGGACAGATCCAACCAGCTTACTTGTTCTGAGCATTTCCAAACTTGCCGAAGGGATCCCCGGCCCGCCCTCCATCCCCGGTGAAGATGTACAGGTAGCCGTCCACACCGAAAAGAAGTTGCCCACCGTTATGATTTGAGGCTGGTTCTTCTATCTCCAAGATGACTCTGGAAGGAGAAGAAACCATGCATGAGGCTTTGATACAAACTGAAACTGCATCCTCTTGAGAGACCGAGAAATGGCTGGTCCCATCCAGCCAAGACCTGCTTCAGAGTTTCCAATGATCACAAAGTGTGGAGCTCTGAGACACCCCTTGTTTTCCAGTATGACTCCTTCATGGATCATTCTTCTTTCAGATCGTGATTTCACGAGCTGTGGACACAGCCAGGGTAACAATCACTCTTTTGGGGGGCTCGGCCTTCCTCTCTGCTCTACCGGAACTCTTAACCCCTTCCTTTGCACAGCCCAGCAGGGATTAATCAATCAGGTCTCCCAGCTCTTTTCGATCCCCCAACCTGGCTATATGGGAAAAGAGAGAGGAGGCAGAAAGGAAAGAAGGACAAAAGGCAGAGTGGTAGAGTGGAAAGACCACGAGCTTGGAGTCAGAATTAAGTGCTTTATCTGATTGGGCATCGATAGATCTATGGCCTTGTGCCACAGCTTCCTGTGAGGGTAGTTCCCACGTTCAAGCTAAAGGGCCTGGAATCCAATGGCCACACAATAATCAGAGGCCACTATTACGTTCAATATATTGATCTGATCTGTAATCATTTCTCAAGCCCTTGTGGCTGCTGGCCATTGCTTACAATTCTGTAAAAACAAGCAAGCATGGTTCTGATTAGGTAACTCTAAGGGATGGCTACACGCCACAAAGACCCTCGACTCAGAAGCCTAACTTGTCTGTCCTTGTTCTTCAACAATGACTCCTTTGTCAACATTAGAAGCCAGTGGCTCTGAAACCAGAAAAATTTCCCTCTATCGCCTCAGAGGACAGACTGGCATTATTTTGGGACACAGCCCAAAGTTGCCCATTCTCGTGGGCACATCTCACCTTTCTGATTTGGGGTCGGCTTTGTTGGGATCAGCCCGAGAAACCTTCATCTCACTGATCCGGATCTTTTCTACCTTCTTCCTGCCCAGACATGAATAATAGATGTAGAATCTGTGGTTGCGGCGGAATCTGGGATGGAAAGCCAATCCCAAGAAGCCTCTCTCATCCCCTACCCACGGGGTGGTCAGTACGATGTTCTTGAGGTCCAAAAACGGTCGTTCCAGGCGACTCCCGTCAGGCAGATAGACCCATACCACCCCCACCTGCTCGGCCACAAAGAAGCGACGGGTGCCGTCCCCCGCGTGGACCATGGAGACGGGGTTCCTCAGCCCGTTGGCCACCTCGGTCAGGCAGAGCTGGAGGCAGCCCCGGCCGTCCTCAGCCACCACCCCCAGGTTGCGGTTGAGATGGTCATTCCTCAAGACATTAGGGAAGCAGTAGTCCTTGTCGGGAAGGTTGAGGAGGTGACAGAAGTGGGCACTATCCTTTTCCCGTGTCTCCCGGAGGCGGCGGTCATTGGTCAGTAGGGAGATGGCAGAGTGGCAGTTCGAGTGGAAGGCAGAGCAGTAGTCGGAGCAGAGGCCAGGAAGGTTCCGGAGGGGCGTCTGAGGGTTCTCCGCATCGTAGAGATGGGCTGCGTAGGGTGAGCACTCCTGGAAAGAAACAGAAGCCCAGCTGGTAGTCGGACTGGCCACAGTGGGGCTGGTCCCAATTTGTGAGCAAGCAGAAGGAAGACGGTCTAGGACAGAATCCGGACTCTGGAGTTTCTGTTACCAGCTACTGGCAAAGCCCTTTCCTGGGGCCACATTTTCTAGCCAGTTAGTGCTTCTGGAAGGCAAAAAGAGGGGGAAATATTTCTCGCCCACTGTACTGTCTTCAGCATTTTAACTTAGTTCTTGACCCTGAAAGTTTTAGTAAGTGGTGGTCTTTTTCTTTCTTTCTTTTTTGAAGAGTACCAAATTTCTTGGAGCCTGGGTGGCTCAGTGGGTTAAGCGGCCGACTTCGGCTCAGGTCATGATCTCGCGGTCTGTGAGTTCGAGCCCCGCATTGGGCTCTGTGCTGACAGCTCAGAGCCTGGAGCCTGTTTCAGATTCTGTGTCTCCCTCTCTCTGACCCTCCCCTGTTCATGCTCTGTCTCTCCCTGTCTCAAAAACAAATAAAACATTTAAAAAAATTTAAAAATAAATAAATAAAGAGTACCAAATTTCTCCATCTTTCCCTTTAGTATAAATGCTGTATCTGCAAGGTTTTATGTCTTTATCCAAATCTGAAGCAATGTAGCAGAAGTTTCACATTTGTTAATCTGGGTGTTGGTTTTCTGTGCTTTCCTGTGTGGCTGAAATACTTTACAGCTAAAAATGAAATTACCAAAATGGACACACGATGTTATCACTCCCAGAAATTAGGCATCTAGCAATTTCTTCACTTATTTATTAAAAGTCTTGGGGCGCCTGGGTGGCTCAGTCAGTTGGGCGTCCGATTTGGGCTCAGGTCAGGATCTCACGGTTTGTGGGTTCGAGCCCCGCGTCAAGCTCTGGGCTGACAGCTCAGAGTCTGGCGCCTGATCCGGCTTGTCTCTCTCTCTCTCTGCCCCTCCCCCCCCCCAAATGAAAACATTTTTAAAAATTAAAAAACAAAAATCTTTAAGTGCTGGGTCGCCTGGGTGGCTCAGTCAGTTGAGCATCCAAGTCTTCATTTTAGCTCAGGTCATGATCTCAGGGTTGTGGGCTGGAGCCCCAAGTCGGTGTCTCAGCTCTCGGCCCAGAGCCTGCTTGGGATCCTCTGTCTCTCTCTCTCTCTGCTGCTCACAGACTCTCTCAAAAATAAATAAGCATTTAAAAAATTAATAAATCAGGATGAGAGAGCAGTGAACAGAGCGGGCTGTGAGCCGCTCACCAAGGGACAGTCATGCAGAAATTTAGAGTCTGTGCAGCTGCTTCTACTCAGTTAGCTCAATAGAGATATGGTTTCTCTATTAAGGAAAATAAGGCCCAGGAAGAGGTCCCCTGGAAGTCTGACACTGCTCTGGGCACTGGGGACAGGGAGCAAGAAGCACTGAGGCTTGTTCTAAAGGAACCTCCACCTGCCCCAGGGCAGAAAACCATTAAGGAAATGGCTTGTGCTGTTGTGACTCTGCCTTTGGCAAATATGATCAAAAGGGCAGGAGACTTGGAGCCTCAGCCTCTAGATTTGTGCCCCCAGCCCTGTGGCTGACCTTAAACAAGTTCTTTAAAACTCCAGACTCCTCCAGGCGCCTGGGTGGCTCAGTCTGTTAAGCTTCTGATTCTTTTTTTTGTTTTTGTTTTTAAATTTTTTTAACGTTTATTTATTTTTGAGACAGAGAGAGAGAGAGCATGAACAGGGGAGGGGCAGAGAGACAGGGAGACACAGAATCTGAAACAGGCTCCAGGCTCTGAGCTGGCAGCACAGAGCCCGATGCGGGGCTCGAACTCACGGACCGCGAGATCATGACCTGAGCCGAAGTCGGCTGCTCAACCGACTGAGCCACCCAGGCGCCCCAAGCTTCTGATTCTTGATCTCTGCTTAGGTCATGGTCTCATGGTTGGTGAGTTCCAGACTGCTTGGGATTCTCTCTCTCTCTCTCTCTCTCTCTCTCTCTCTCTCTCTCTCTCTTCCCCTACCCCACTCGTGCTCTCTCTTTCTCTCTCTCAAAATAAATAAACTTAAAAACAACAACAACACATTAAAAAACCCTCCTGTCTCCTTACCAGTACAATGGGGGTCAGAACAACTTCCCGCAGAAGCCTTTGCTGGGCATACACCGTGTGTGCGGAAAGAGGAGGGGCTGGGGAATTGTAATAAACAGACTCACGTAGGTTATTCTGATTCCTCCAACGCCTAAAACAGGAGAGCTGCTGAATTTGGCTTTCTGAGACTTCACCCAATAGGGAAAGTGGGAGGATGGGGAGGGGAGGGTGGAGACATCCTTACCAGGGGGTCTCTTGGAAATGAATAGTCTTAGTGCGGCTCCTAAGAGCCCGGCTTCTGCCCCAAACGGCTGGAGTTAAATTCTCCTGGAAACAGCGGAGGGGTGGTGCCTGAGGTCGGAGACTGCAGCCCTGGGCGATGCCACCCAGGCTGGCTGCTTTGTCCCCAGCACGGGAGTTGGGGCAGCCGGTGCGCCCGGGAATGGTGGCAGCGGGAGAGCCTGTACCTGCGCCGACATCGCCCGGGAGGGTGTCAGATGTCAGGTCTGCAGGGGGGCTTCCTGCCTCTTTGCCCCCAGCGCGTTATTACAGCCCCCACCCCCGCACCTTTCATCTGCTCTCCAGTGCGACTGTCCCCTGCACCCTGAGCACCTCTCTCCAGGGTCGGTGTGTGCTGCCTGCACCGGCAGGGGGGGATGCCCGCCAGGGACGTGCACTCTGGCCCCCGGAGAGCCCGGAGAAGGACTCTGTGAGTCCTTGCCTCCCGGCTCCACGATGCTGGGGAGGGCCTCCCACCACCCCACCTCCATCATCACCCCGAGGCCCCCTGGCACAAAGGACCCAGACAAGGACCCCAGCAGTTGCCTCCACTCCCTCCACCTCCTCCCTCCTCCCTGTAACCACCACCTGTGCGTGCTGTGCCCCGCTCCCCGAGCAGCGCGGAGGGACCCAGACAACGCAGCCCTGAGAGCTCCATGAGGGACACCCACCTCCTCCTCCTGTGTGACAAACCAGAAGGGCCAGCAGACCCCAGGGGAGACTCTTGGAGCCCACCCCAGCACCCCCTGGCCTCAGTGCACCCACGCAGAGAGGCAGATGTCAGGTGCCCACGGAGCCCTCCACCCAGGACCCACGCCACCAAGCCCAGCACCCCGCACTTTGCTAAGCCTCCCCCCCTCACTGCGCTGAGGGGTTAGGCTCAGGCCCACCTGGCAGAGGATGTCCTTAATATAGCCACCACACAGCTCGTGGCCCTTGAGGTCAAGGTAATCCATGATGACCCTGTACCGGGCAGCAAGGCGGTGGTCCTTTTGCTGGTCACAGCAGCCGAAGGACTCATAGTCTGAGCAAAATTCGAGGTGCAGCAGGGGCTGGAAGGGGGGCCCGTAGTCCAGGCACTGGGGGTGTCCCTGCAGCAAGCCCACCTGGCCCAACAAGAATGTGAGGCAGAGGTGGAAAATGCCAGAAGAGGTGGGGAGGCTGGGGGCCCGGGCAATAGATGTCCTCAGCATTCTGGGCTTGGGAAGTCTCAGGCTGCTGTGTTGGCTCAGGTTGGCTCCCTGCTGTGCACTAGCTCCCTCCCTCTCCCCACCCCCAGGCTGTTTTCTTCCTTCCTCCCCACCCCCCCCCCCCACCTCCCCTCACCAGGTTCCCTGAGGTGGTTTCTGAGCAGTGTCCCTTCCGCGGTCTGGGTGGCCAAGTGTCTCCGTGAAAACAGTGAGAGGTGTCCCTGCCCCTTCCAACCCAGACACGAAGCTGGCACCACGTTCTGCCCCCTACTGCTGAGTTATTGGGGTGCGTGGCTGCTTAGGAAGAGGCACAATGATGTATGTCCTTGGCAGGCGTGCTGTGATTCATTAAAACTGCTAAGAATTCCTGCAGTGGGGGTCTGGGGGGAGGGCAGGAAATTCACAATTTGTTTACAGTTTCTTCACAAGCTAGAGACCAGGACATATTATGTGGTTCCAGACTTCAGACTATGAAAGGGCAAGATGCGAGAGAGGTCCTGTAGTGCTGAATGGCATCCACTGGACCTCGGGTGTGGATCTGGGAGGATGGGGGGTCGGTAGGGGGAGGCAGGGGGAGCTTATGGTTCCTGTGATCCGGACAGCTCTATATTTGCCGTGGCTGGAAGAGAGGACATTCCATGAATCTTGGATCCACAGCAAGGAGTAAGAAGAAAGGAGACAGTGAAGGAAGCGGGGAGTGTGGCCTGGTACAAACAAGGAGTCGGCAAGGGCTGTTGGGACAGTGTCTGTCCTCTTGGGACAGTGTCCTCGGGAGGCACACAACACAGGGGGGTCTTTATTTTTGCCAAGTCCATACCTGCTCTCAGGGCACACTTCCCCACTTAGTTTATGTTTCAACATTATCATTTAAGAATGTGTTTTGTTGGGGCACCTGGGTGGCTCAGTCGGTTAAGCGTCCAACTTCAGCCCGGGTCACGATCTC
This sequence comes from Prionailurus bengalensis, assembly GCF_016509475.1. Taxonomy (NCBI): domain Eukaryota; kingdom Metazoa; phylum Chordata; class Mammalia; order Carnivora; family Felidae; genus Prionailurus; species Prionailurus bengalensis. The sequence goes on from NC_057360.1 coordinate 58,981,399, forward strand.
ACAGTCTGTGAGTTTGAGCCCTGCGTCAGGCTCTGGGCTGATGGCTCAGAGCCTGGAGCCTGCTTCCGATTCTGTGTCTCCCTCTCTCTCTGCCCCTCCCCCATTCATGCTCTGTCTTTCTCTGTCTCAAAAATAAATAAACGTTAAAAAAATATTAATAAAAAAAAAAGAATGTGTTTTGTTTTATACATGTTCTTGGCACATGACAGGCCTTTGATAAATATTTCTTAAATGACTGAAGGACATGGAGTCCCAAACTCACACAACCCCAAACCCAGACAGAGGCATGAACCGGGGCACAAGCCTACAGAGGCATTAGGTTCTGAGTTCACTTTCCTTCTGGTGCTTTCCACGATTCTCCACTATCCTGAAATTTCCTCACTGGCAAAAAACTGCGCTTTGAAATACAGATGAAATCAAAGACTTTTCTTGGCCTGGATCCACTTCTAAGGAGGGATCCCACTCACCACTCCAAACAGCCTTTCCAGGATGTCAAGAGGGGATGAGCCTCAGTCTAATGGGTGTGTGTTCACAATGCTGTGGATTGTGAAGGCCCAAAATGGCATTTAAAATACAAACACACTACATTTCGGGGCACCTGGGTGGCTCAGTTGGTTAAGCATCCAACTTCGGCTCAGGACATGATCTCGAGGTTCGTGAGTTCGAGCCCCACGTTGGGCTTTGTGCTGACAGCTAGGAGCCTGGAGCCTGCTTCGGATTCTGTGTCTCCCTCTCTGTCTGCTTCTCCCCTGTTCATGCTCTGTCTCTCTCTCTCAAAAATAAATAAACATTAAAAAAATAATAATAAATAAAATACATAAAAATAAAATACAAACACGACATCTCTATAAGTAAGGGACAATTCAGGAGGGAGTGGTTAAGAATCATCAACAACACACCCCTGCTTTCCTGTCTGTACTGTTCAAGAGCATCCCTAGTTGAATGCTGCTTTTTAAAACATAATACAGGGGCGCCTGGGTGGCGCAGTCGGTTAAGCAGCCGACTTCAGCTCAGGTCACGATCTCACGGTCCGTGAGTTCGAGCCCTGCGTCGGGCTCTGGGCTGATGGCTCAGAGCCTGGAGCCTGCTTCCGATTCTGTCTCCCTCTCACTCTGCCCCTCCCCCGTTCATGCTCTGTCTCTCTCTGTCTCAAAAATAAATAAAACGTTAAAAAAAATTTTTAAAAAAACATAATACAGCATCCGTGATTCATTGATGACTGTACTGTTTCCATGGGGTTGTTTGCTGAGAGGTTAGATAATGTCACCCTTCTGGAAGCCTTGGGTGGGACGAGTAAAAAACACATGGACCGATTTCAACCAGTGGATTCACACACCATGCCTTCTCAGACATGGGAGGTAACAGTCTGACCCCACGAGGAGTAGGAATAAGTGCATTCTCTCTTTCCACGTGGGACCTGAGAGTACTTCTGGATCTTTCATTGACATTTATGTCTCAGTTTTCCCTTTGCCACAAAAAAAAAAAAAAAAAAAATACTGAGTTTAAAAGGAATGCCTCCTTCTTGGGAAATAATTCTTTTTTAAAAAAGTGTTTGAGAGAGAGAGAGAGAGAGAGAGAAAGAGATCATGAGTGGGGGAGGGCCGAGAGAGAGGAGACAGAGAATCCCATGCAGCAGGCTCTGTACTGTCAGCACAGAGCCCGACTCCGAGGTGGAACTCACGAACTGTGAGGTCATGACCTGAGTTGAAATCAAGAGTTGGACACTTAATCACTGAGCCACCCAGGCGCCCTGGAAAATAATGCTTAATGGCTGGGTTTACAGAATTATAGCACAGTATTAAAAAAAAAAAAAAAAAAAAAACAGAAAACACAAAAACAAGGTGCTTGGGTGGCTCAGTCAGTTAAGCACCTGACTTCAGCTCGGGTCATGACCTCATAGTTTGTGAGTTCGAGCCCCGCATGACACTCTGTGCTGACAGCATAGAGCCTGCTTGGGATTCTCTCTCTCCCTCTCTCTGCCCCTCCCCCATTTGCTCACACTCTCTCAAAATAAACAAACTTATATTTTAAAAAACAAGAAAACAGGGGCGCCTGGGTGGCTCAGTCAGTTAAGCGTCCGACTTCAGCTCAGGTCACGATCTCGCAGTCCGTGAGTTTCAGGACCCGCGTCGGACTCTGGGCTGATGGCTCAGAGCCTGGAGCCTGCTTCAGATTCTGTGTCTCCCTCTCTCTACCCCTCCCCTGTTCATGCTCTGTCTCTCTGTGTCTCAAAAATAAATAAATGTTAAAAAAAAAAAAAACATTAAAAAAAAAACAAAACAAGAAAACAAAAAACCTTGGACATAATAATTCCTATCTACCCAGGACATGTAAATCCAAATCAGATCTTACTGTTTTGGGCAAAGATGGATTTCAAAATTGACAGGGAGAGATTGGCTAGCAGGTCCCATCAGACACAGTGACAGCACAAATTTGATTTGATTATTAAAAGATTATTAAAAGAAATTTGATTATTAAAAGATGCAACATTTCAGATGGGACTACATAATATTTTAGACATAATAACATAATACAGGTTATTAACTATACAGTTACTAATTTTACCATAGATATTTATCATCATGCACAAAGCATGATACTGAAAGAGAAACATTTAACAGAAAATGGATGCACGAAATGAACTTTTTCAAGGAGTTTATGCTCTGAGAAGAAAGGCTAAAATAAGAGTCCAAATAATCCTAGGCAGATGATATTCAGACAACAATAAGGAAGGAACAAACTGCCCGTAGGAATCCCAAGGAAGGAGAGGGGGTATCAGACTGGAGTGGCTAAGAAAATCCTAATGAAGATGGAACAGAGTATTCAGATGAAGTCCAGGTGGAGAAGAAGAGAAAACCAAGTTTTGACTGTTAGGTGAGTTTAGGAGAAAAAAATCTAGAACTGCAAACTGGGACCAGATTGTGTAGCAAAATCACTTTAGCTCCAACCTTGGAGGCAAACAGAACATTTAAAAAAATATTGTTATTCGTCAGCTAGGGCTGCTGTAACAAAGTATCACAAAACTGGGCGGCCTGAACCACAGAAATGTATTGTCTCACACTTCTGAAGGCTGGAAGATGAGGTCAAGCTGTCAGCAGGGCTGGTTTTTCTCTGGGCTGTGAAGAATTTGTTTACAGGCAATCTTGTACCCTTGGCTCGAGGACACATCACCCCAATTTCTGTCTTTTTGTTCACATGGCATTCTCTGGGTGCATGTCTGTGTCCAAATGTTCCCCTTTTTATGAGGAAACCAGTCATTTTGGATTAGACCCACCCCAACGACCTTATTTTAACTTGATTATCTCTGTAAAGACCCAATCTCCAAACAAGGTCACATTCTGAAGGATTGGGGGTTAGGACTTGACCATATCCTTTTGGGGATACACGATTCAACCAATAACAGCCACACACACACACACACACACACACACACACACACACACACACTTTCATATAGCAAGTGACTTTCTTTTTTTTAAGTTTATTTTTTTAGTAATCTCTACACCCAATGTGAGGCTCAAACTCATGACCCTGAGATCAAGAGTTGCATTTTAAAAAGTCATATTGAGAGGTTCAGGTCTGGTGTTCATTCTAGCATCATACCATGCAACAGAAAAGAAAAAAATAGAAAAGGAAATGCTCTAGGGGTACCTGGGTGGCTTGGTCGGTTAAGCGTCTGACTCTTGAATTTTGGCTCAGGTCATGATCTCTTTGTGAGTTTGAGCCCTGCATCGGGCTCTGCACTGATGGCACATTCTCTCTCTCCCTCTCTCTCTCTACCCCTCTCCCGCTTGTCCCCTCTCTCTCTAAAATAAATAAACTTAAAAAAAAAAAATAGATGTTCTAGCCAGTACCTTCTCATGTAAGTTCGTTTTCTCTCGAAGTTTATCTGTCTTCACGGCCACAGCCTAACTGCCTTCTCACTGTATGAAAACGAACAGGTGTGTTTGAGATTAAGGAAAGTATTAATAACTCTTCATTTGTATTATGCATTACAGTTCACAAAGTATTGTCTCCCACTTCATCTCATCTGATCGTCACAAAAATTCTGAGGTAAGCAGGGGAGATACTCTATCACGAACGTATAGACAAGTGAATTAAGTCTCAGCGAGGTTCCATGAAATACTTACGGTCCTGCTTTGGGTGAATGGCAATAAAATTTAGGTGTTCTGAATTACAGCCCAGATCTTGTTCATTCCTTTAGGATGATGTATCAAAACATGAAAAGTATAGCAATCACTTTAACTTGTTTTCTTCACTTAGAAAAATCTGTGTCAGACGCAGCCTGCCAATTAAGGAGTATATTGACTGAATGAAGATCCCGGCACGGTGATAAGAATGTGTGAATTCTTGGTATAGGCATAATAGGAGGTAATAAATAAACAACGGACAGTGGGGTCTCTCATCGTGGGGCTGACAAGGCGGAAACAAATTCAAGATCTGCCTCTAGGGGCGCCTGGGTGGCTCAGTGGGTTGAGCGTCGGACTTCAGCTCAGGTCATGATCCCGCGGTCTGTGGGTTCGAGCCGCGCGTCGGGCTCTGTGCTGACGGCTTAGAGCCTGGAGCCTGCTTCAGATTCTGTGTGTCCCTCACTCTCTGCCCCTTCCCTGCTCATGCTCTGTCTCTCTCTGTCTCTTAAAAATGAATAAACATTAAAAGAAACAAAATTTAAAATATATTCCTCTTTATATTTTTATTTTATGTATTCTTTTTACTTTAGAGAGAGTGTATGTGGGTGAGAGGGGTAGAGGAAGAGAGAGAATCTTAAGCAGTCTCCATGCTCAGCTCGGAACCTGATGCAGGGCTTGATCCTATGACCTGAGCCGAAATCAAGAGTTGTACACTGAACCAACTGAGCCACCCAGGTGCCCCTAAAATATAAATACTCTAATGCAATCCAGCAGATAAAGCCTTTGTGCTATAAATATGGATAAATAACTAGACCCCAAAAGGCTACACTTACCCCTTCATTAAAGAATGGTTGGCCTGGTTTTGTGTTCATTTCTTTGGTTTAATTTCCTTTGTTGTTGTTGTTGTTCATAATAATAAATGTTACCACTTATTGAGAAAACCAGTGCACCAAGACTCATGCTAAGCACTTTCTGCCTTTCTCAGATCACCCTGTTTTACAGAATAAACGTGAGGCTCAGTTAGGTGAGGTGCTTGGTTGAATCCAGACTTTCTGACTCCATAAAGCTAGTTGATTTTTTGGTTTTGTTTCTTTTTGGTAATAGTGTCACTGATAAAATTCACATGCCATACAATTCACTCGTTCAAAGTGCACGATTAAATGCTTTTTAGTATATTCGCAGAGTGAATTCTGCAACCATGATCCCAAAGGAACCCTGTACCCACCCCTCCGGCTATCACTTCCGCCTCATCTTCTCATCCACCCCCCTCTCCTCGCCCTAGGCAATCTCTAGTCTACTCTCTCCATTTCTGTAGACTTGCTTACTCTGGACATTTCGTATAAATGGAATCAGATATTGTAGGGTCCTTTCCATTTTTTACAGTAGCCCCAAGTGCACAAAATGGGATAAACCACAACCCGTGGCTCATCACGCACTGTCAGTATTAGTCCACGGAGAGCCTGCCACTTAATTAAAAAACTAGACCATTAACAATAATTTACGTCCCTTAATGATGAGCTTTTCCTCCATCCTTTCCCTCTGCCCTCCCATTCAGAGGTAACCACTCTGCATGGGAGTTTTGTTTATCATTCTCTTGTTTTTCGTTTTTGTTTTTTTTTTTAATATATGTAGCTTCATCACAAGCTATATATACTTATAAGCATTTTAGTTTAGTTGCACTTTAGAGTTTGAACTCTATGTAGTCATGAAGTCATACACAGGGACACGTTTCTTTCACTATGTTACGGGGTCCCCTCTACATTGGTGTATAAATCTACAGTTTATTCATTTTTCCTTGTGCGACCATCACAATTTATCCGCTCTCATGCCACTAAGCATTTGTGGGTTTTTTCTAGTATTCCCAGTCTGTTGGTGCACACGTACAAGCATTTCTCGAGTAAACACTCAAGAATAGTATTGGTAAATGGTACCAAAAAAATCCAACCTATTTCTTGTATTTTATTCCCCATCATCTTAATTTTTGCTGAGTGGGTCTGAACTGGAATTCCACTATGCTCTTGATTTGCATTTCTCGGACTTAGGTGTTTGTGGTCCAAGTTTACCTTCTGTGAAATACTTGTTCATGTGTTTTGTCCATTTTTTTCTATTGGGCTCTTTCTCCTGTTCTTATTGATCTGGATTTATTTTAATCCTGTCAGTTTGTGTTGCAAATACTTTCTTTTTTAAGATTTTATTATTTTTTAAATAATTTTTTATGTTTATTTATTTTGAGAGAGAGAGAGAGAGAGACAACACGAGCAAGAGTGGGAAGGGGCAGAGAGAGGAGAGAGAGAATCCCAAGCAGGCTCCATGCTGTCAACACAGAGCACAGTGCACGGCTCAATCTTGAGAACACCCAAGCAACTGGGCCACACAGGTACCCCTTTAACATTTTATTTTTCAGTAATCTCTGCACCCAATGTAGAACTCGAACTCACCTCACCAAACTCCACACCCGAAAAACAAATAACCCAGTGAAGAAATGGGCAGAAAACATGAATAGACACTTCTCTAAAGAAGACATCCGGATGGCCAACAGGCACATGAAAAGATGTTCAACATCGCTCCTTATCAGGGAAATACAAATCAAAACCACACTCAGATATCACCTCACGCCAGTCAGAGTGGCCAAAATGAACAAATCAGGAGACTATAGATGTTGGAGAGGATGTGGAGAAACGGGAACCCTCTTGCACTGTTGGTGGGAATGCAAATTGGTGCAGCTGCTCTGGAAAGCAGTGTGGAGGTTCCTCAGAAAATTAAAAATAGACCTACCCTATGACCCAGCAATAGCACTGCTAGGAATTTACCCGAGGGATACAGGAGTACTGATGCATAGGGGCACTTGTACCCCAATGTTTAGAGCAGCACTCTCAACAATAGCCAAATTGTGGAAAGAGCCTAAATGTCCATCAACTGATGAATGGATAAAGAAATTGTGGTTTATATACACAATGGAATACTACGTGGCAATGAGAAAGAATGAAATATGGCCTTTTGTAGCAACGTGGATGGAACTGGAGAGTGTGATGCTAAGTGAAATAAGCCATACAGAGAAAGACAGATACCATATGGTTTCACTCTTATGTGGATCTTGAGAAACTTAACAGAAACCCATGGGGGAGGGGAAGGAAAAAAAAAAAAAAAAGAGGTTAGAGTGGGAGAGAGCCAAAGCATAAGAGACTGTTAAAAACTGAGAACAAACTGAGGGTTGATGGGGGGTGGGAGGGAGGGGAGGGTGGGTGATGGGTATTGAGGAGGGCACCTTTTGGGATGAGCACTGGGTGTTGTATGGAAACCAATTTGACAATAAATTTCATATATTAAAAAAAAAAAAAAAAAAGAACTCGAACTCACAACCCCGAGATCAAGAGTCACACGCTCTACCAACTGAGCCACCCAGATGCCCCACAAATCTTTTAACAGACTACATTTAATTTTCTTAAAGGTATCATTTGACAGGCAAAAGGTCCTAATTTTAGTTTAGTTATTTTGCCTGTCATCTAATCTAGATCAACTATATGAGGAACTGTTTCTCAGGCAGTGGACAACAGACAGCACAAGACCGGGATTACCGAAGAAGTGGAACTCATAAACTAAGTTCTACACAGTCTGACTTCTCCACCTTGGAACAACCTCTCCCGAACAGCGCACTGGGCCGGAGTCCCAAGCAAAGCACGGCAGTCCCGCTAAGCCAGTGAGCCGGAGATCAGAGCTGCGGGCAGCTGAGCAAGGAGGGAACTGAGCGGTGGACTGCGTATCTTCAAAAGCGTGTGAAGCCCTTGAGTCCGTGGTTGATGGCTACACTGTCCATAGACTGAAAGATGGGTGTATTTTAGCAGAAAGCATGAACTCAACTATTGCACAATTTCTGTATTTCAGAGGCTTTTAAGAGAAACCAAGACTTTAAATTATCTTTATTTAGTTCCTGTTATCTGCTGTCTAAAATCGTCATGATGGGTGTTCACTTAAGATTTGTTAAGTATTGGGGCGCCTGGGTGGCTGTTGGTTGAGCTTCCGACTTCAGCTCAGGTCATGATCTCACGGTTCGTGAGTTCGAGCCCCGCGTCGGGCTCTGTGCTGACAGCTCGGAGCCTGGAGCCTGCTTCAGATTCCGTGTCTCCTTCTCTCTCTGCCCCTCCCCTGCTTGTGCTCTGTCTCTCAAAAACCAAAAATAAATTTAAAAAAATAAAAATAAAAGATTTGTTAAGTATTCATTATTATCCTAGGCATTGGTTGTATTTTTCATTCTTCATAGCAATCCAGTGAGAGAAATCCTACTATCTCTCAACTACAGGTAAAGAAACTATGAAAGCTCAGTAATTTGTCCAAGAAGTCACAGAACTACCTAATGATAAACCCAGAAGTCAAACCTAAGTCTCCCGAGGCCCCTACCCTGGGCACAGGAGCCCCAAGATACTATTTCCCATACAACAGGCACACTAAGTCAATAGCTTTCATGAATTTCCATTCAGTTCTACTCAATATTTATTTCTTTAATGTTTATTTATATTTATTTTCGAGGGTAGGGAGGGGTGGAAACAGAAAGAGAGACCATCCCAAGCAGGCTCCGCACTGTCAGCACAGAGCCCTATGAGGGGCTCAAAGTCACAAACCGTGAGATCATGACCTGAGCTGGAATCAAGAATCGAACGCTCAACTGACCAAGCCATCCAGGTGCCCCTTCTATTCAATATTTAATGCGCTAGAAATTCTGTTGAGGGTTGCCGATAAAAGATTATTAAGTTCAGATAATGTACTATTAAGAAGGACAGGGACGCCTGGGTGGCTCAGTCAGTTAAACGTCCAACTTTGGCTCAGGTGATGATCTCACAGTTTGTGAGTTCAAGCCCCATGTCGGGCTCTGTGCTGACAGCTCAGAGCCTGGAGCCTGCTTCGGATTCTGTGTCCCCCACCCCACCCGGCCTCTCCCCTGTTCGTGCTCTGTCTCTCTCTCTCTCAAAAATTAACTAAATGTTGGGGAGCCTGGGTGGCACAGTCGGTTAAGCGTCCGACTTCGGCTCAGGTCACGATCTCGCGGTCCGTGAGTTCAAGCCCCGCGTTGGGCTCTGGGCTGACGGCTCAGAGCCTGGAGCCTGCTTCCGATTCTGTGTCTCCCTCTCTCTCTGCCCCTCCCCCGTTCATGCTCTGTCTCTCTCTGTCCCAAAAATAAAATAAAAACGTTGGAAAAAAAAAATTAAAAAAAAAATTAACTAAATGTTAATAAAAAAATGTACAAAGATAACATAACAATGTGATGATTTGAGAAGAGGCTGTGAGGGACCAGTGAGGACACAGAGGGGAGACCGACCTACGGAGCCCGGCAGAGGACAGGCTTTGCTGGAGCTACTAGGCTCTGGGTTGCGAATCCCCTCTACTCTCTTCCTTGCTGCCTAGCTCAGGGCTCTGCGGGTCACAAACACTGACGGAACTGGGAGGCAGTACACGCAGTACAGAGCGCGTGCTCTCTGGAACCACAGTGGTCAGGTTAGGGTCCTGGTGCCACCATCTATGAGCTGTGACTTTGTGCAAGTCACTTAACCTCTGAGACCCCCCTTCCTTCCTGGGTAAAACAGGAATAACTCGTAAGATTGTGGGGACAGTAAGACATCATGTAAAGCCCAAAGTGCTTGATAAATTTTAGCCATTATTATTCATGAAACTGACTATAGTGGACCTAAAAATCACAGTAGATTCACACCGCTCTCACTGCATCGTGCAATATGATCATTGGGCATGAAAACCCTAGCAAGTTAAGCTCTGTGTGGAAACCAAGAACCAAGTCTACTCGTTTCTCTTGCATTCCCACCTCCATTTGCCAGAGATCATGAGAACCCGTAAATCCTACTTAACAGCTTTCGACTAAAGTTTCAGAGAGGAGATGCCCTGACAATCTCGGCCTGAGCTTTGAGACCTTGCCCATGTCATCCGGGCATGTCGTTCCTGTAGGGCTGACCTTCCACAGAAGGGTGGGTGGCCAGCCCCCAGCAGTAAACCTGGTCCTACCCATGTGGTCACTTGAACTTGGTTTATGTTGGTCTGTGGGGCACCTACGTGTTTCACATGTATATTAAAAGGATGAGTATTTATTGAGTCATCTTACTAAGTATAAAATATTGAACCAAGCTACTGACAAGGGATAATTTGTGCTATTTTCTTGCAGATGGTTTAAATTTTCTTTTTAATTTTTTTTTAATGTTTGTTTTTGTGAGAGAGAGAGAGAGGGAGAGAATGTGGACACACAAGTCGGGGAGGGGCAGAGAGAACGAGACACAGAATCTGATGCAGGCTCCAGGCTCCAGGCTGTCAGCACAGAGCCTGATGCGGTGCTTGAACTCATGAACCATGAGATCATGACCTGAGCTGAAGTCACACACTTAACTGACTGAGCTACCCAGGAGACCCTTGCAGATGGTTTAAAGCCAGTGGGGAAAATGTGAGGTTTGCCATCTAAATACTGGGGTTGTTCTAAAGTTAGTGAGCCTTCACGGAACTCAAATACAAGTTATCTGAACCGTAAATGTGCAAGAGCTGAGACAGTTTCGAAGAAGCACTCGCTCTACCAGTTACCACAACATATTACATAAAGCGCCAGCTCCTATTCCAGGAACGCTGTTCTTGGCTTCTGAGCCAAGCTTTCCCGTTGGGCTGTGTGACCCTGGGATACCATCTCACTGGCAGATGCTTCTCCACTGTCCAGCTGCCTACTGCCACATCCCCGTTTCCAAGAGAAAGGTAAGGGGCACAGGAGTTCCAAAGCATGTCTCAGATTGCTGTGCTTGGCAAAACAACAACAGACTAGAGCCCTTTGAAGTCAGGCCAACCCTCTACCCGCTCTGACCCAAATTAGTCTTCTAGAGTCAAAGGTAGCTCTCTTGTCAGAAGGTCACTTAGCCCCAAGCCCCCATGTCTTAATACCCCCAAAACAAAGAGAATTCCTTTCCTAAATCCTTCTCTGTTTCCAAAATTCCTCAAGAGAACTCATGACCAATATATTCCTTATGATGGTAAACCTAATGTGGATCGTTTAGAAACTCCAAGAATAGAAATCCACTTAACAACACTGCAAGTTATGTTTTATTATACAACAGTCAGAAGGAAATTATCTGCAGACAGCAATAACTGCCGTAGACCTGTATTCTCTAATTAAACAAATATATTTCTTATTTGAAGGTTTATTTCTTAATAAATATTATATTTAATGGTACAAAAAAGAAAAATATGCTATTTACAAAGAACAAAAGCAGCAAGGCTGTTTCTTTTTTAGCTATAATTACAATAAAAGAAAATACAGAAATATAGAAAATATAGAAAAATATAAAAATATAAACTACATCATAGATACGCCAATTAAATACATTCAGTAACACCTACCGAGCTACTAAATTTCTGTAGCTATTCATCTTAAATAACTAATATTCAGTATCAGAGTCCTGGATTTACAATACTGTGTTTTTTCACAGATTTCCTTATCCGCCTTATTTTTTTCCTTAAGACTTGATGATCTTGTTTGCAAATATACTGAAAGTATCTACAACCTACAACAAAAAAAACAAACGAAGCAAAATCAACAAAGAGTTTTAATACTTATCAAATTCTTCAAGTATATTTCCACATTTTGAAAATTTTACTTCAACTCTGGCATACTAACGATTATGAAAATAAGATGGATTTGTATTATCTATACCAAGGTATCCTGAGCACATTCTAAGAGCTATCACCAGTGAAACGCACACTTTCTACATATGAAAACGTTTCTGATTGGTTGCTAATTAAAGCACATACTTTAGCTGGTTCCACCCTGCCTCCTAAGCCCCAGTTAAGGTGATATGCATATTATACATATATTCACATATTAAATGAGACTTCGCCAAAAGCAAATTACTACAAATTCCCTTTCAATGTCAGCTGGTAAAACAGCGGAAGAGGCATCTGTAACAATACAAAGGTTCTCTGTAAGAAAACCTTGATGTGAAGGATTAAAATGAACTCCTCACAGGTCAGAAGAAATGAGAACTTAGCCAGCCGTTCTAGCCATCCAGAGAGCAGCTGGATGGTGATGGGGCAGCTCTGACAAAGGTCTTTTCACAGTCTTACAATGCCATCGGTTCACTGGTCAAGTATTTCAAACATGAATCAAATTTCTATTAAAAAAAAACTAGACTGGGTGCGTCTGGACGAACGTCTAAATCTTGATTTCAGCTCAGGTCATGATCCCAGGGTTGTGGGATCGAGCTCCACACTGGCGTGGAGCCTGCTTGGGATTTCTTCTTTTCTTTTCTTTTCTTTTCTTTTCTTTTCTTTTCTTTTCTTTTTCTTGTCTTTTCTTTCTTTTCTTTTCTTTTCTTTCTCTCTCTCTTTCTTTCTCTCTCTCTTTCTCTTTCTTTCTCTCTTTCTCTCTCTCTCTTTCTCCCTTTCTTTCTCTCTCTCTCTCTCTCTCTCCCTCTTTTTCTCTCCCTCTCCCTCTCTCCCTCAGCCCCTCTCCTCGACTCACGCTTTCTCTTCAAAAAAATAAATAAAAATGTAAACTGGGTATTTTAAGAGATTTTTTTAGGGGCACCTGGGTGGCGCAGTTGGGTTAAGCGTCTAACTCTTGATCTCGGCTCAGGTCATGACCTCACAGTTCATGAGTTCAAGACCCATGTCAGGCTACGCATTGTCAGTGCAGAGCCTGCTTGGTATTCTCTCTCTCCTCTCTCTCTGCCCCTCCCCGACTCCCTTCCTCTCTCTCTCTCAAAATAAATAAACCTTAAAGAAGAGAATTTTTTTTATATTTGACGAGTGAGACCATAAATAAATCACATAAGAACTAATTTCATTATAGTCTCACCATACATTCATCTTCTCTGGGAAATTGCTAGGATATATACTGTACCTACAGTAACCATTATTCCTGAAATACTATGCCAGAATTACTAACGTTTTATTAGCCAGAAAGCAGTGCTGTGATGTTAATGTAATAATCTGTATTTCCAAACACATCTACCACTTTAGCAAAAACAAAATACTTTGTACACAGATTTCTGCTTCCATCTAGAATATAGAAAGATAGAAAGAACTCTGATCTCACCCTAACACAGAGAAAAAGCCAAATAACCTACAAACTCCTTCCTCCACCAGAAGACGTATAGTCACAAGGACAAAGGGCCTGGCTTGCCTTACCAGAGCATGGGAGGAAGGGCAGCTACCAGACCCTGCTCTCAGCATGAAGTAAAGGCAGATGGTGACCAGAATTTGAATCCTGTGATAGAATGGGGATAACCAGAGCACGGACAAAACCCAGCTCAACTCCTGAACAGACTGACTCAACCCCCACACTAACACGGGAAAAAGAAATGTACCCATTTTCAGGCATGATTATGCCTGATATTCACAGAGCACTTTTGAATTTATAAAGCACTTTGATGTGACGCTCACTTGATGCTTACAACAATCCCGTAGGCAGCATGGACAGGTGTTAGGAAGCCTACTCAGAGAGAGGGTCCCAAAGGTTAACTGTTTGATCTAAGTGACAGGAAAAGGTGACAGACTGGAAAATCAGTCCAGACTCGGCTCAAACACAGACCCCTTCAGATATCTGTACTAGATGCCTCTACGCTCATAAGGAAGTAGAAATCTCAGTCTGAATCCCATTTCTGTTCCTTGGCATCAGTGTGTTAAGAGAGAAATCTTACAATTGTTTTCCTATTTATTTGTCCTTTTCCTCTTAGGAACCAGCATTTCATTAACCCTTGTAATCATCTGAAACACTCACTGAGAATACTAATTCCAAAATAAAACCAACGATCTCACAACCGAGCTGAAGAATCTCTTTAGGATACTCTGAACTCTCTAGCAACAGACTGCTTACTCATGGACACGGGTGACACTCACTTTTTCTCTGACCTACAGTTTCCCTGCTCCATTGGCACCGAGCGCTGAGAGTTTTAACAGCCAGCATGTTCCACGAAGAAAAGATCAATTTCCCTTTCTTTAAGAGGATTTTTAAATAAGTTAATAGGAGGTATACTCTTTTTACGGGAGAAATGTTCCCTCCGAACCAGAACAGATAAGTAAGTATAATGCAGAGCTATTATCAAACAATAAGGTCAGCAAAGAATCTTTTTCTATTTCTAATACTGTCAAGTGGACAATGTCAGTAAACTTTCTATGCGGTTGTTGTGGAAACAGTCTGCATCCTCTATCTTAATTGGCCCCTAAAGATACGCAAATTACAGCATAAAAAGCAAGCAACGCAATCAACAAGATGACATCAGCTTCCAGTCCACGGACAGTCCTTACAAGCAGATCACCTGGCCCCAACTCAAGGTTCATTTTTCCATTCACCAGTTATCCTCTCCAGCATCTAATGTCCTTGGGCACTGTACCAAGTAAGCTGTGACATGAATGAATGGTCACACTTTGTCATTTCAAAATCGTCCAAAAGCTACGTCTACGTAAGAAGAAAAAAAACCCCATACCTTTTCCTAACAGTATTCCAGCTACCAAAGCCTTCTCACAAGCCAAAGCTTTATCTTCTTTCCAATCGCTTTTTGCCCAAAAGGAGCTGAAGTGAAAGCTAGGCCACCAGGTTTTCCTGGAGTTCCACTCTTCTTGGACCCAGGGAAGGTGGTTCCTGGAAAACAAAAATGTCAAAAGAGAAGGTCAGTGATGGAGATGGACCTATAATGGCAGCATATGAACTTAAGAAGAGTCTGTGGAAGGGAGCCTGGGTGGCTCAGTCGGTTAAGTATCTGACTTCAGCTCAGATCATGATCTCATGGCTCGTGGGTTCCAGCCCCGCATTGGGCTCTGCACTGACAGCATGGCACCTTCTTGGGATTCTCTCTCTTTCTCTCTCTCTGCCCTGCCAGGACTTGCATGTGCTCTCTCAAAAATAAATAAATAAATAAACACTTTTAAAAAATGACAAGGGCCACTCCTTCTTTTCTCAAAATGGTATTATGATCAGAGGGATAGTTTTAGATATCCAGCTCACAATGGACTTAAACATCTGCGGTATGGATAACTGACGATGATCTTATGAGGCCCTAAAAAGCCCCACAAAAAATTATTGAAAACCAGCTGGGAGAAAAGCAGTTTCCATGTGATCTTACAAGATGATGACACACAGATCACCAAGAGCTTTACAAACAGCCTGGCGGAGAGTGGGAATGACCCCTTTTTGTCATCATTTCCAACTTGGAAATACGCACATTCTTTAGTACTGCAGTGGTAAGGTACAGTACTTATTTGGACACAATAAAAGAAATCTTTTTTTCTTGTAATGTTTATTTGTGAGACAGAGAGAGAGACAGAGCATGAGTGGGGGAGGGGCAGAGAGAGAGGGAGACACAGAATTCAAAGCAGGCTCCAGGCTCTGAGCTGTCAGCACAGAGCCCAATGTGGGACTCGAACCGATGAACCATGAGATCATGACGTGAGCCAAAGTCGGACGCTTAACCGACTGAGCCACCCAGGTGTCCCCATAAAAAAATCTTAATGGAATTTTTGTATGTTTTACCTATGACCTTATTTCCTTGCTTCTGATGTACCCAGAAGAAACAACTGAAGACACAATTCAAGAAATCAAAAAACACAAGCAAAGAATGATATTTAAACATTGACAGACATCAGCTACAATACTGGGAAATTTTACTGATGCTGAGCCAGTAATAAATACTGCTTCTTTTACTTACCCCATTAAAGTCTGTCTCAGATATTTTGCCAAATATTTCCAAGCAGTTATATTTTTAGTGCATCCAGCAAAATCTAAGACTCCAAATAATACTTCCAGCCCAAGTTTATGGTGGTCTTTTTTTTCTGCAATGGTCACAACAATTAGAGTTTACACAAGATACTGAAGTGCACAAAGCTAAAAATATATATTCAGTTGATAAAATATTACTGAATTGTAAGCCTTCTAGTTTGGTTAACAGTTTAAAATAATTCATTCTGTTCATAGTCTCCTGTGATAAATCTGAAATATTCAATAATTCACTAATTTAGTCTTTGCTAATGAAGTCAGAGTGGTGAGTCTGATTTCTAAATGAGCTATACTTTACTGAGAACATTAAAGCACCTGCCCTATGTAGGCATTTTATATATGTTCTCTTCTAACAGGAGAGGGACTGACACAGTCCCAGTACCTATTGGACTTAAGCTGATTTCCTTCTATGAAGAAGTTATGTTCTGGGGTGCCTGGCTGGTTCAGCTGGTGGACTGCATGACTCTTGATCTCAGGGTTGTGAGGTCAAGCCCCGTGCTGGGCATGGAACCTACTTAAAAAAAAAATGTTCTTTTCTATACCGAGCTGAAATGCAACAGAGATTAAATGAGGTGAATTATATTGAAGCCATTTCTCTTGTGTTAAATATTGCCTCATATTCTACAGCAGGGGTCAGAAAACTTTTCCTAATAAAGGGACAGTAAATATTTAAGCTTTGTGAATGATATGGTCTATGTCACAACTACACAGCTCTGCTGTTGTAGTGCAAAAGCAGCCACAGACAACACATAAATGCTCCAAAAGAACCTGATTTATAAAAACAGATTAGGGGTGGATTTGGCCCATGGGTCACAGTTTGCTAGTCTACAGCTTATCTGCACATGGAGCTACAAAATAAAAATTATTTACCTGATTTTCTCAGTAATCTATGGAATTCTAACATGAGTTTATGAGATGGTACAATCTGATACAAAATCTGGAAGAAAAAAATAATCTTGTAAATTTTACACGTGATAACAGCATCCCTCAAATTTCAGCTTAGTTTCAAATAAGGTCCTTATTGCCTAATACGCCCTCAGTAAATGAATCAAGGATTTAAAACATGTTTTGCTCTTGTCCAGTTTCAATTTGGGTATAGAAAGGTGTTCTATGTAAAGCTATTTTTAAAAATCCCTGTCGGGGCGCCTGGGTGGCTCAGGTGGTTAAACGTCCAACTTCGGCTCAGGTTATGATTTTGCAGTTCGTGAGTTTGAGCCCTACATTGGGCTCTGCTGACAGCTCAGAGCCTGGAGGCTGTTTCAGATTCTGTGTCTCCCTCTCTGTCTGCCCCTCCCCCACTCATGCTCTGTCTCTCTCTCTCTCTCTCTCTCTCTCAAAAATACACGTTAGAAATTTTTTTTAATAAAAATTTTAAAAAAATAATAAAAATGCATTTAAAATGGTCTATTTTATGTTATATATATTTTACCATTAAAAGAAATTTTTAAGCAATGTCCTATACAGTAACAACCCCAAACATGAAACAGGGATAAATTTAACAAAATATATACAATAAAAACTATAAAACATTTCATAGGGGAACAAAAGACCTAAATGAATGGAAAGACATATGATGTTCACAATTTGGCAACCTCCACACTGTGAAAATGTAAATTTTCTCAGAATTGATCTATAGATTGAAAATCCCAGCAAGACAATTTCTAGCACTAGACAAGCTGATTTAAAAATGTATATGGAGGGGCGCCTGGGCGGCTCATTTGGTTGAGCATCCGACTCTTGGTCTCGGCTCAGATCATGATCTCACAGTGTGTGGGACTGAGCCCTGTGTTGGGCTCTGCACTGAGGAGCCTGCTTAGGATTCTCTCTCTCTCCCTCCCTCCCTCCCTCTCTCTCTCTCTCTCTCTCTCTCTCTCTGCCCCTCCCCTGCTCATGGTATCCCTCTCTCGAAAAAAAAAAAAAAAAAAAGAAAAAAAGCATTAAAAAAATAAAAATAAAAATGTATATGGAAAGGGGAGCCTAAGTGGCTTAGTCAATTGAGTGTCCGAATCTTGGTTTCAGCTTGTCATGATCCCAGGGTTATGGGATCGAGCCCATGTTAGGCTCTGTGCTGAGCGTGAAGCCTGCTTGGAATTCTCTCTATCTCTCTATCTCTCTCTCTCTCTCTCCCCCCCCCTTCTCTCTCCAACTCATGCTCTCTCTCTCTAAAGAAATAAAAATAAAATACTTAAAAAAATTAGCTGAAAATCTATCATAGACCTAA
The DNA here is from genome assembly GCF_016509475.1 of Prionailurus bengalensis. Lineage (NCBI taxonomy): Eukaryota > Metazoa > Chordata > Mammalia > Carnivora > Felidae > Prionailurus > Prionailurus bengalensis. The sequence continues at coordinate 58,999,496 of NC_057360.1, forward strand.
ACACAAATTTGTACTACTTCTAGAAAAAAGAAAAAAAAACATAGAAGAGAATCTTCATTATCTTGGGCTTGGCAAAGATTTCTTGGACAAAAAGTAGTAACTATAAAAGAAAAAATGCATAAATTGTACTTCAAAATTAGAGATTTCTGCTCTTCAAAAGACATTGTTAAGAAAAAAAAGGCAAGCCACAGATTGGAAGAAAATATTCTCAGTCCATGTTGTGAATCCTATGTCACATGCCTTAGGTAAGAACAGATTATATAAAACTATCAAAGCCATGAGAAGACAAATTACTCTCTAAAAAAAGAGACAAAACGTTTGAACAGACACTTCACAAAAGATGATACAGGAGTAGCCAACAGGCATATGAAAAGATACTCAACATCATCAGTCATTAGGAAAATGCAACTTAAAACCACATGAGACACCACTGCATATCCACTAAAATGGCTACTAATTCAAACGATTGACAATACCAAGTGTTAGTGAGGAAGTGAGAAACTGAACCTTCACATACTGATGGCGTGAATGTCAATGGTATGGTCACTTCACAGACCGGTGGGGCAAAAGGCAACAAAAGCAAAAAAAAACAAGTGGGACTACACCAAACTAAAAAGCTTCTGCACAGCAAAGGAAACCATCAACAGAATGAAAAGGCAACCCAGTGAAAGGAGAAAATATTTGCAAATCACCTATCTGGTAAGGGTTTAATATCTAAAATATAAAGAGCTAATACAACTCGAAAGCAAAAAACAAAGAAAAAGGTACAAACTTCCAGTTATACAATAAACCTAAGTCCTGGGGATATAATATAGAACATGGTGACTATAGTTAATACAGTATTGTATATTTGAAGTTTCTGAGAGAATAAATCTTAAAAGTTCCCATCACAAGAAAAGTAGGTTGTAACTGCGTGGTGATAGATGTAATTGTGTGGTGATAGAATTACTGTGGTGATCATTTTGCGATACATACAAATACTGAATTGCTACACTGTATATCTAAAAATAACATACCGTTATACACCAGTTACATCTCAATCGGAAAAAAAAAAAAACAGTTGGGCAGTTTCTTATGAGGTTGTTTCAAATTTTCCAGCAATTCCACTCATACAGTTACCCAAGAAAAACGACAATATATATGCACACAAAGCCCTGTACGTGAGTGCTCACCTCAGCATTCATAGCAGGCAAAAAGTGAAAATACACCATCAAGAAGTGTATGTGTAGAAATGGAACACTACACAGCAGTAATGAGGAACAAATTACGGACACCCACAATAACACGGATGACTCTCAAAAACACGCGGGGCAAGACAAGCCACACAATAAAGAGCACATATTGCAGGTTTCACGTGTATGAAATTCTAGAAGAGGTAAAATTAATGTGTAGTGACAGAAGGCAGATCATTATCTGCCTGGGGCCAGAAAAATGTGGGTAGATAGGCTACAAAAGGGAAATCAAAGATGTTCTGAGAGGATGGAAATGTCCAGCGTCTTGATCATCATGGTGGTTACGTGGATGTATGTCTCTGTCAAAACGCCTTCAAGTGTACACTTAAAATAAGTGTCTTATTGTGTGTGAAAGGTTCCATAAAGCCGATTTTCAAAAATTATCAAAGCAGAACTTTCCAAGAAGGGTGGCAAAGGGTTTCTGCCCTCAGTCTCACTTGGGCAGGGCGATGGGGGAACGGCCGGCCGTGGCAGGATCCCCTCAGGGCAGCACCTCAGGGCGGGATCCCCTCTGTCCACCTCAGGGCACCATCACACAAACAGAGTGACTTGCTAGGAGTGCCAGAATCTGCAAGTTGGAAGGCACGACCTAAGGATGTTTTGAAGTTTCTTTTTTTTAGTAATCTCTTTACCCAACATGGGACTTGAACTCACCACCCTGAGATCAAGAGTCACACGCTCTTCCAACTGAGCCAGCCATACGCCCCTAAGGATGTCTTAAAGTAGATCTCCGACCCTGTTCAGTCATTGAAATAAACATTTTATACCTTCAGCACACTTATCAGTTTCTCTCTTGGTGCCTTCTCCCTCTTTAGAAAGTTGTATAAGTAGACGTGAGCATTTGGATTTGACGGGAACTTTTCATCATAGGCATAATTGGTGAGTACCTCTCGGGCTCCATCTTGATCCCCATAGAACTCCAGCATCTGTATAAAATAAGTCACGATATCTTTGCTAAATTCTGTAAGACAGCTGTGCGAAAGATAATGCACAACTGGACTTTGTTGATGGGTACAAAAACTCACTAAAACGACAAACAGTACTTCCTGTACCGGGAATGACAGTAATGGCAGTTTTTGCTGTCACCAGCATACGTTACAACCTCTGTGGAACACAGATCACTTACAACAAAGGCCCACATGGGTTCCCATTTCTTCCTGATCACATTTTTGTTACTGAAAAATGCAGCCACTTCAACCTAGGAACTGTTCCTGAAAGAAACGAAGGCCTCAAAGCAGGGCCCACCGACGAGCGAGAAAGACCCCACGAAGCAGCTAACCTCAGTGCCGACATGACTTCAGCCACAGAAGGAGCACATGGGGGCTAGGATTCCTTCCCTTTCGTTCCCACCCACACAGGGGAATTCCCAGATTCACTGGCACGTGGTTTCAGAGAGTACCTTTTGACAGCATAATTATCACGTTAGCGTTTATGTAACTTTCAAAAATTCTGAAGATTTATTCCCAGTGCCAAGCCCCCCCCCCCCCCCCGCCCCGTCCTTTCACAGCAACTCTGAGATGACACAGCACCCTGACGAACTTCCGAAAAGCCATTATTCCTCATCCCACTTTATGACCTAGTTTCAGATTTTTGTCCCCTGGTCTTCTCTAGTCCACGAAATATAAAATATCTTTCTGCTTGGGAACACCTGGGTGGCTCGCCTGGTTAAGTGTCTGACTCTTGATCTCAACTCAGGTCATGATCTCAGGGTGGTGAGTTCAAGCCATACGTTGGCTCCGCACTGAGCATAAAGCCTACTTAAAAAAGCTACAACCAACTTTTTGCTTTCCTTCTAAATTCAATAAGAATAGTAACGAATTAACATTTACAAATTATATTGCTATTAATTTTATAAATATTCGACCATGACCCATTATTCTGTGGTGAGGGGAACAAAAACAGTAACATTTACAGGATATTAGTAAAACAAAAATGACTCAGACCAAAAAGACGTATCATATTCCCTCTTTTAAATTTTTTTAAAAAATTTTTATTTATTTAAAGACTTTATTTTTTTAAGTAGTCTCTATGCCCAACATGGGGTTTAAACCCACAACCCTGAGATGAAGAGTTGCATGCTTCACTGACTGAGCCAGCCAGGTGCCCCTCTCTGTCTTTTTAAAAAAAAACAAAACAATTTTCTCCATTTAGTTGCCTTCTGACCAATAAAAATAAGGCTTATAACAAAATGAAACGAATAAAACTTTATGAGAAGCCTACGTGCCTCTACATAACTCTTCACAAAAGGGTCCCAAACTCCAGGAGTTTGAATCAAGGCACCAAGGTTTACCGATGTCTTCCAACTGTGGTTGAGCATAGTCTGGGACGCTGTGTTGTAAGCATAATCATCTTCATCTGTTCAGAGATAAAAGATTTTTGAAAGTTATTCACTATCGAGGACACTCCTGATAGTAACAGCAATCAATGAACTATCCACAGGAAAAGTTCAGGCCCTGATGGCTCCGCCAGTAAATCCTAACAAACATTTAAAGAATAATACTACATCTTCACAAACTCTCCCCGCCCACCCCCAACTCCCTCCCTCCCTGCCAACACACATAAAAGGAACAAAAGGAAGTGTGGTCAGGAAGGCATACCTGGGGAGCTTTGAGAATGAACCTAGGTGGTAGCTACCTGGATATTTGTTTTAAATCATTCATTTTATCACACATTTGTGTACACACTTTTTCTGCATGTTATATTTCACAGTCTTAAAGGTTTAAAAGGAAAGTTAGTCTAGGGGCACCTGGGTGGCTCAGTCAGTCAAGCGACCAACTTCAGCTCAGGTCACGATCTCACCATTTGTGGGTTTCAGCCCCGCTTCGGGCTCTGTGCCTGTGCCACAGCTCAGAGCCTGGAGCCTGCTTCAGATTCTGTGTCTCCCTCTCTCTCTGCCCCTCCCCCACTCGTGCACGCTCACGCGCTCTCTCTCTCTCCCCCTCTCTCAAAATAAATATTTTTTAAAAAAACTTAAAAGAAAAGTTAGTCATCCAAAAGTGACAGCTAACAGAAACAAAATACTTTTTATTTTTGGCCAAAATAACAGCCCCTCCGCTTCCCCAAAATGCATAGGTATTCTCCTCCCAGAGGATCAACTAAATATATATCAATATGGACCTGAATATGAAGTGATAAAGGGAAAATAGGTTAAGAAACTACAAAGAATTTTAAAAGCAAAAAAAAAAGCACACCCCTGAGTCAGTAGAAGTGGACTGTGAATTTACCGTGGAAGGGGGTCTCCAGTCACCAGTGCGTCAAACCCAACCAGGAGAGGCCAAGAGCAACAGAGAAAAATCCCAAGCCAATACTGAGCATTCGTTCAGGTGTTATGTTCTCATGAGTTTAGTTACACAGAACCAGTCCTAACCTTTCTTTATTAAACAAACATCCAAAGTTAAAGATGATCTAAAGAGCTCCACACATTATGTCATCTTTATGTCTTCTTGGTAGCGAACAAGCCGTCAGCTGCAGAAAGGTCCTAAATCATCTACCCGTGGAAGAGACCGTGCAAATGCCATGTTCCTACTGCTTTTATCATCAATGTTTGTTTGAATTCCACCTAACCAGGAAGGTTAGAAAAAGGCAAATACTGACTTTAAAACTCATCTAATCAATTAATATCAATAAGCCTTTTTTAGTTCTTTAAGTTTTATTTATTTTGAAACAGAAAGAGAGAGTGTGTGAGCAGGGCAGAAAGGCAAAGGGAGGGAGACAGAATCTTCAGTAGGCTCCACGCTCAGCACAGAGTCCAGGCAGGGCTCAATCCCACAACCTGGGATCATGACCTGAGCTGAAATCAAAAGTCGGACACTCAACCGACTGACTGAGCCACCAGGTGTCCCTCAATAAGCCTTCAAAAAAAAAAAAAAAGAAAATTATACCAGGCATTATGTCAAGGTTAACCAAAGAAATAAGGGATATGTAACCTCAGAAGACTGATTAGTCTAGAAGAAAGAAGAGATACAACATAAAACAGACATGAAAAAACTTAGGACAATTAAAAAGCAAGAGGTAAAGAGTCAAATGATATAGGTCAGACATAGAGCTATGAGGTTTATGGTATGAGAATGAGGGGGTCTAACGAGTCATGGAAGGGCAGATGGCCTTCTAGACGGAGAGGAAGCATGAAGACTGGACAAGATTATCACAATGAAGACAGCTTTTCACGAGTGTCTTGGGAGAGATCATACTCAGAAAGAGGGAATGGAATTCTGAGATTAGTGAACCTGCATATCCAAGAGACCAAGGGAATACTACGTACATATAAGTATCATAAGGAATCACTGCTTATACATATTAGCCAATATATACGGGGACTGAGATTTGGATGGAGGATGAGAAAATAAAAAGGGTTAATCCTAGAGAAGCTATGGAGGAAAACTACACAAGAGAAGGAAGATGCAGAGAATTAAACACAAATCCGGGGACAGGAGAGGTAACATCACCACTGGAAACAAGAGAAAGGGAACTCTGAGAAGTAGGGACTTGCAGCCAACTCCTGGTGTGGTCAATCAAGAAAATCATGACCTTTGTACAGAAACAAAACAACTTTACCTTGCCCTATTCTCTAAGCATATTAGAGAAGAATATGAAGAATATGAATATGAAGAATAACATCGTAAAACAGGGGCACCTGGCTGGCCCAGTTAGAAGGTCGTACAACTCTTGATCTCAGGCTGTAGGTTCAGGCCCCACACTGAATTTAGAGATTACTTAAAAATAAATTTCTTTTTTAAAAAAACGAACATTATAAAACAAACTAAACTCCATTCTAAACACACAGGAAAATGGGACGCCTGGCTGGCTCAGTCAGTAGAGCATGCAGCTCTTGATCTTGGGGTTGTGGGTTCAAGCCCCATGCTGGGTATAGAAACTGCTTACATAAATAAACTTTAAAAAAATAAATAAGTAAAAATAAATTTAAAAAACAAATAAATACACAGGAAGAAATGTTTATTATATGCAATAATGTCTACTAAAAAAAAAATTTGTACCCTTTCTTGAAAATACTTAAAAAAACAATAAACTGGGGCACTCGGGTGGCTCAATCAGTTGAGTGTCCAACTTCGGCTTAGGTCTGATCTCGTGGTTCATGAGTTCAAGCCCTGCACCAGGGTCTGCGCTGACAGCTTGCTCAGAGCCTGGACCCTACTTCAGATTCTGTGTCTCCTCTCTCTGCCCCTCCCCAGCTCACGCTGTCTCTCAAAAATAAATAAATGTAAAAAAAAAAAAAAAATTAAAAAAACAATAAATCTAACATGGTCATGGACTTAATTTATGCATCACCTAATTTATGTCTGAAAAGTATGATATATCAGAAATATTACAAAGGATGATCAAGAATTTTACATCAATAGATATGTCTGTTCTCTGCAGTATCTGGAAAGAGCCAGGCTTCAAAGTAGGGGAATGAGGTTATTCCTTAATATCCTGTTTGTCTAGGGGCACCCAGATGGCTCAGTCGGTTAAGCATCTGACTCTTGATCTTGGCTCAGGTCATGATTTCATGGTTCCTGAGTTCAACTGCCACACTGGGCGCTGCACTGGTGCCGCAGAACCTGCTTGGGATTCTGTCTCTGCTTCTCTCTGCCCCTCCCCCACTTGCGTGCTCACTCACGAACACTGTCTCTCTTTCAAAATAAATAAACTTAAAGGAAAAAAAAAAGATCCTGTCTGTCCCTCTGATTCGGTCTCATAGCCATAAAAAGTACACTCATCTTCGCTCACCAAGATTAGACAATTCCATCTTCTTTTTAGACCAAGTATAATACTGTAAAAGCCCTTTATAGGCCTGAATAAGGTTGATTAACACTTCCTGGGACGATGACTTTTCACCGTATCTCCACGTCTCTGCACGACTGAGATTTCTGTTTGCATCCTCAAGCATTCCATGATGCAGAAGGTATAATGCATGTTGTAAGGAGATCTGCAACAATAAAAAGAAAAAGCCCACTGACAAACAGGTCATTAGATATCCGTTCATCCAAAACTTCAGTAAATATATATGCTGGGGCTAAATCCTTGGTAGTACATAGGTGATGTAACAATATTGTCTCTATCATCAAAAATGTCAATTTAGCAAAGAGGAAAGATACATGAAACAATTAACATTATGCAAATGGGAGCTAAATTATGTAAACTCACAAAAAGAAAGCAGTGTCATTTAGTGAAACAAACAGACGCTTTCAAGACAGATAGTCCTGGCTCAGATGCTACTTAAAGCTACGTAAACCTGAGTATGTTACTTGGCCTGAGTCTTACCTGTTAATATGGAACAATTATTATTAACCCTTCAGAAGGATGTTATAAAGATTAAATGAGATAATACCTGCATCCCACCTACTGCCTAGTTTGGTCCACAGCAGGTGATCAATACATTATTTTATAGATGTCATAGAAGCTCAGAGAAAACATCTTAAAAAGGACTACTGAAGAATGTCATTGGTTCAAATGGAAAAGTGAATGCATACTATAGAAGCAAGAAGAACTACACAAAGAATGAGCATCACAAGTAGGGAGGATATTAAAGAGGGGAATAACGGGAAGTACAGTTAGTCATGTGAGTAGAGTCAGAGTTCAAGGCCTTTGTCACAAACTACTTCAGTAATTTCTCAACTGGTCTCTCTGATCTTGTCCCTCTAAAATCTGCCTTCCATGGGGCTGCCAAAGAAACCCCATCTTGACACTCATTTGTGTGAAACCTTCAATGGCTCCCACTGCCTACAGAGGAAAAACTAAGCTCCCTGGGGATGGCACAGAGGACCCAACCGACTTCCCCTGGCTTCTACCCAAGTGACTTTTAGAGTAACTGAAGCACTGGATGCAGGGCTATCAAATTCTCATCAATCCCTGCCTTGCCCGCCCAGCTTTTCCTCTGATCTGCCCAGTAAACACCCACTTGTTTTTTCAGCCTCAGCTGAAGCATCGCTTCTTTCCGTGACTCCCCTATGCATTTAATCCCAGCCCTCTGATTCCAGAGCTGACCATTCCCTCCTTCGTCTTCTCACTGTATCTTGCGTTTCTACTCTGGTACCCATAATTGATTCCACATACATGCCCGTCTCCCTCTACTGCAAGGACTATGTCTAGCACATTATCTGGAAAATAGCAGAAAGTGTTTTACAAGAAATGTTTTACTGCCTATCTTAATTATCACCCTCGGACTCTGGAGTATGAAATACGGTTCCTTTCAGGTTTCTTTACTTCAACTGAATAGATTCTATGGGCTTAAAAGAACCCAACCAATAATTTAGTTAAAATTCGACCCTCCCTCCCCAATCAAATGGCTAACCAGTGTCTTCCTGAAAGAAGAGAGGGGAGCACACACCAAGACAGGCCATTTCTTTTTCCAACCGTTCAGCTGGAAAGTTCTTCCTCAAGCAGAACCATAAGCTGCTTCTGTTTAAATTCCACCCGTAGCATACCTGAGCTACCAGAGAATAAGATCGCAAGAGAGCACCTGGCACGTAAGGAGAAACTCCGGAAATTTTTTCTAATTAAGAAAAGAATCCTAAACTGGGAGAAATCTTTCTTCAAAATAAGAAAGCAGTGAGAATGTAAAATGGTGCAAAGTTAAACGTAGACTTGTATCTTTGTATATTTTATATTTGCTTACATACAGATTTACATACATTTTATACGTATAAAACGTGACCCAGCAATTCTACTCCTAGGTATATACCGAAAGGAATTCAAAACAGGAACTCAAAGAGATACTTGTACACCAATGTTCACCACCAACAATGGATGAATGTGTGAACAAAATGTGATAGGTACATACGATAGAATGCTAATGAGCCATAAAAAGCCATAAAAATTTCTAATGCTTGCCACAACATAAATAAGTCTTGAAAACACGATGTTGAGTGAAATAAGCTAGACCCAAAAGAACCAATACTGTTTGATTCCACTTATGTAAAATACCTAGAATAGATCAGGGTGTCTGGTGGCTCAGTCAGTTAAACATTCGGTTCTCACTTTCAGCTCAGGTCCCAATCAAGTGGGATCAAGTCCCCCGTAGGGCTCTGCTCTGCCACTGACAGTACAGAGCCTGCTCGGGACTCTCTCTGTCCCTCCCCCAGTGGTGCACGGGCGTGCACTCTCTCAAAATAAATAAATAAACATTGAAAAAATCTAGAATGTGTAAATCCATAGAACAGCAAACATATTAGAGGTTACCAGGGGCTGGGAAGAGAGAATGGGGAGTAATTCCTTAGCGGGCATAGAGTTCATGTTTGGGATGATGAAAAATGTAAACCACTGGCGATGGCTGTGCAACCCTGTGAATGTCATTAATGCTATTGAATTGTACACTCAAAATGGTTAAAATAACACATTTTATGGTCTATATATTTTACCACCATAAAAAAATTGGAAAATAGAAAAAGTAAAAACAAAACAAAAAAAGAACCACAGAGTAAATATTTCAGGTTTTGCAGGCCATATGGTCTGTCACAACTACTCAATGCTGTCATTTGTCACACTAAAAGCAGCTGTGGCAATGAAATGAATGGGTATGGCTGTGTTTCAAGAACTTTAGAGATACTGAAAAAAATTAAAAAGCAAAGCATTTTAAAACTTCATTGAAAAAGTACTCTTTTAGTTAAATGTATACCACAGACAGGGAAGTGTCTACCATTTTGGAAACATCACAATGTTTCTGGATGAGACTCAATGTTTTTGGATGAGGCTTTAATAAAAAAAATCTAGAAAGGGAGCTCTGCCTACACATTAGGACCATTAAAACATTTTTATGAATGGATCGGAGAGTTAATATGCTAAAATGTCCATACTACCCACAGCCATCTGTATTTTTTTCCCTGCACATTCTATAATTTATTTATTTTTTATAATTTACATCCAAGTTAGCACATGGTACAACAATGATTTCAGGAGTAGATTCCTTAAGCCCCTTACCCATTTAGCCCATCCCCCCTCCCACAACCCATCCAGCAACCCTCTGTTTGTTCTCTACATTTAAGAGTCAGAGCCATCTATAAATTCAGTGTAATCCTATCAAAATTCCAGGGTCATTTTTCACACAAGTAGAAAAAACAATCTTAAAATCTGTATGGAGTCACAAAAGACCCCAAATAGCCAAAGCAATCCTGAGAATGAACAATGCTGGGGCATCACACTTCCTGACTCAACTACATTATAAAGCTACAGGTGCCTGCATAAAACAGGCACATAGACCAATGAACAGAATCAATAGCCCAGAAATAAAGCCACACATATATAATCAACCAGTTTTTGACAAGGAAGCCAAGAATACTCAATAAATAGAGAAAAGACAGTCTCTTCAATAAATGTTACTGGCAAAATTAGATACTCTCAAAATAATGAAATTCATCCTCTATTTTCTACTACTTACCAAAACTAACTCAAAATGAATTAAAGACTTAACTACTCAGACACGAAACGATAAAACTCCAAGAAGAAAACATAAGAAAAAAAGGTCCTTGACACTGGTCTTGGCAATGATTTTTGTCACCAAAAGCAACAAAAGCAACAAAAGCAAAAATGAACAAGTACGACTATATTCACCTAAACTGCTTCTGGACAGCAAGAGCAACCATCAACAAAATGAAAATGCTATGGAATGGGAGAAAACATCTACAAGTCATGTATCTGACGAGGTTAATATCCAAAATAAATGAGGAACTCAGACAGTTCCATAGCAAAAACCCCAGCGGTGCCTGGCTTGTGTCTCTTGATCTCGGGGTCGAGTTTGAGCCCCACGTTGGGTGTAGAGATAACTTAAATAAATAGAACTTAAAAAATAAAAGAACATCTTGTTTTAAAAATCCAATAAAAAGAATGAGTAGAGTGGGAATGCAAACTGGTGCAGCCACTCTGGAAAACAGTATGGAGGTTCTTCAAAAAATTAAAAATAGAACTACCCTAAGACCCAGCAATTACACTACTAGGTATTTATCCAAGGGATACAGGTGTGCTGTTTTGAAGGGACGCATGCACCCCCATGTTTATAGCAGCACTATCAACAATAGCCAAAGTACGGAAAGAGCCCAAATGTCCATCGATGGATGAATGGATAAAAAAGATGTGGTATATACCTAAATGGAGTATTACTTGGCAATCAAAAAGAATGAAATCTTGCCATCTGCAACTACGTGGATGGAACTGGAGGGTATTCTGCTAAGTGAAATTAGTCAGAGAAAGACAAAAATCATATGACTTCACTCATATGTGGACTTTAAGAGACAAAACAGATGAATGTAAGGGAAGGGGACAAAAATAATATAAAAAGAGGGAGGGGGACAAAACAGAAGAGATTCATAAATATGGAGAACAAACTGAGGGTTACGGGAGGGGTTGTGGGAGGGGGGATGGGCTAAATGGGTAAGGGGCACTAAGGAATCTACTCCTGAAATCATTGTTGCACTATATGCTAACTAATTTGGATATAAATTAAAAAAAAAAAAAAAAAGAATGAGCAGAGAACTTGAATGGACATTTCTCCAAAGACATATTATTGGCCAACAAGCACATAAAAAGGTATTTGACATCACTAGCCATTAGGGAAATGCAAATCGAAACCAGAATGAGATATCATCTCACATCTATCAGAATGGCTATTATCAAAACAGGAGATACCAAATGCTGGCTAAAATGTGGAGAAAATGGAACCCTCACACACAGTTGGTGAGAATATAAATTAATACAGCCACTACAGAAAACAGCGTGCAGGCTTCTCAGAACACTAAAAGTAGAACTACATATCATTCAGCAATCCCACTTCTGGGTACGTATCCAAAGGAAATGAAATCACTATCTTAAAGAGATATCTGTACTTCCATATTCATTGCAACATTATTCACAATAGCCAAGACATGAAAACAACCTAAGTGCCCGTCTAATGGATGAACGCATAAAGAAAATGTCGTATGTATCTACACACACATATACACGATGGAATATTATTTGATAATAAAAAAAGGAAATCCTGTCATTGTGGCTAATGTGGATGGACCCTGAGGGCATTATGCTAAGTGAAGTCAGTCAGAGAAAGACAAATATTGTATGATCTCACCATCTACATGTGGAATCTAAAAACACTGCACTCACAGAAACAGGGAGTAGAATGGTGGTCGAGGGGGTGGAGGAAATGAAAGATGTAGGTCAAAGGGTACAAACTTGGCGTTGTAAGATGAGTAAGTTCCAGGGATCTAATGTAGAGTATGGTAACTATAATTAATCACACTGGATTGTACACTTGAAAGTTGCTATGGGAGTAGAACTTTAATGTTCTCGCCACAGCAACAACAACAAGGTGGCAGTGTGAGGGGAAGGATGCGTTAACTAACCTTACGCTGTAAACATTTCCCAGTATACACGTGTACCGAATTATCACACTGTATGCCTTAGACTCACCCAATGTTATAGGTCGATTATACCTTAATAAAGCTGGGGGGGGGGAAAAAACCACTTTCACATATTCAAATTCCCAATTTGTTTTAGCCGTTTCCTTTTTCTAAGAGCATGAATTCCTAGAGAACCCAAATGAATTAAGCAAAGAGGTTAGAATTTGGTCCAACGTCATAATAAGGCATAAGTGCCATCTCTTAAGGACTGGTCCTGGCAGCCGGAGATAAACAAAGACAAGGTATTTTGCCTCGGAGAACAAGGCAGGCAGCAGGAAATGGAGGAATAAATGGTTTTCACAATACTACTTCCTTTCAGGCTCTTGTATTTATCCTCTTGCCCTTTTTCCATGCCTTTTACATCATTACCTACCTCATCACTGAGAAGATTTTTTTAAGAATGAGCACTGTCAATGTCAATTCACGAAGCCTGCATTCTCTCACCTTTAAGTAATTCATGACACCCATGTTTTTCATCCTGTCAGCAAAGGTATTGAAAGTCTCCATGTTGCTTTTGGGATGATAAAATAGAATTTCACTTCCGAGCTTCCAAATAATCTGTCAAAACAGAAATTACTAATAAAAATGTAAAATCCTTCCCTTAACCAATTTCTGCCTAAGGACCCTATCTTTTTTTCTGCTTACAACCTATAATTCGTTTTCCTAGATACCACTACTATCAACATTTTACTATACTTCATTTCACCCAGTAAAACTAATTATATCTCATGCGATAAAGTTTTTCCATCCATTAAATAAAAATACCAGATCGCTGTAATAGTGCCATTTTAAAGTTAGTAGTCTAAAGAAGGCACGCAGCTCAGATCCATATTGAAAACAGAATTTCTAATTGGCATAGGGGCAAGAATGTTAAAGTCAGAAAACTTAGTTTCTGTTAACCCTGGCCTTTTCACCATTCTTGGTCTCATCTGCAATATGAGGGCAATGAACTAAATGTATCCTGAGATCTATAAAGCTCTACAACTACTGACTACATTTAATCTATATTTAGAACTCCAACTTAAAATTTTTCATCAGCTACAGTCAAATTTTAATGAAGTATTATTTTCTCCCCAGAGCACCAAAACTTTGGTAACAGAACCTGGAGCGCTTCTTGGAGTAAATCTCTATTTCTCTTACCCAAATAAAATATTTCATTACTGATTAAAAAAAATTTTTTTTTAATGTTTGTTTTTGAGAGAGAAAGAAAGAGAGAGAGAGAGAGAGAGAGAGAGAGAGAGAGAGAGAAAGTGTATGGAGGAAGTAGGGGCAGAGAGAGACAGAGACACAGAATCCAAAGCAGGCTCCAGGCTCTGAGCTGTCAGCACAGAGCCCGATGCGGGGCTTGAACTCACCAACCATGAGATCATGACCTGAGCCGAACCCAGATGGTTAACCAACTGAGCCACCCAGGCACCCCTATTTCATTACTGATCTTAAAATAAATTTAAGAGAATTTTAAATCAGTTCTTTCTGTGACTATATATATTAGTTGTTTGGTATAATCCTAATACTCACCTTTCCAACTCAGAAAGAGAAATCAAGATTTCCTTTGTAGAAAAACCAAATTGTAGTATTTTGGAGCTTATAGAAAATTTGTAGACTGTAACAGTTGTTCTTAGACCCAGTTGTGTATAAGAATTACCTGGGACACCTTTTAAAAATAAACATTCTAGGGATTCAGAGTCTGATCAGTATAGGGTAGAGCACAGGAATCTGTATTCTCAACAAAAGCCCTAGATAATTCAAAAAGAAGCAGACAAGTGTCTGGAAACCACTGATTCAAATCCTTCATTTTATAATACAAATTCTTGACAAAAAGAACCTATAACTTGTCCAATGTTTTATAGATGAACATAGCTTTGTCCATAAACTAAATTTTCAACCAATAGGTTTTTTTCTCTCAGATTTTTTTGGGCTTTATTAAATATCTACCCGATGCGATGGTTACTATATTAGTAAGAGCTATTTGAGAGCTTCATGTGAAGTTATTTATGGATAAACTATATTTTACTGAACAAATTTAAAAGTATATGCCAGGCCCTGTTCTAGATCCCTCTGCTCAGGAAATTTACATTCTATTGTACAGAGACAGACAATAACCCAGAAACAGAATTAAATCGGCAAGTATGGTGGAATAAGAATGGAGCACACTAAGGGGGTCAGGAGTGACAGTTGGAAAGTGGAGGGGGCGGCATGGAGTTGCATTTTAAACAGTCACGGTAGGCCTCACTGAAAATGAGACTTGACAGCTATAGTGATATAGGTGATATAGTGATATAGAAGGACCTTTTCAAGTAAAAGGAATAGGTACAGCAAAGGCAATCAGGCAAAAGTGCACATGGTCTGTTCAAGCAAGAACCAGGAGATTAGGGAGGCTGGAAGAAGAAAAAAAAAACAGTATTTGAGTAACAGGAAATGAGATCAGAAAAGTCAAGGGGGAAAGGGAATGAGCAGATCATACAGAACTTGCAGGCAATCATTAGGACTTTGGCTTTTACTGAGTGAAACGGGAAGCCATTACAGAGTTTAGCAGAGAAGTGACATGATCCATCCTGTGTTTTAAAAGGATCATGCTGCAGGGGCGCCTGGGTGCCTCAGTCGGTTAAGCGTCTGACTTTAGCTCAGGTCATGATCTTGCAGTTCGTGGATTCGAGCCCCGCGTCGGGCTCTGTGCTGACAGCTCAGAGCCTGGAGCCTGCTTCAGATTCTGTGTCTCTGTCACTCTCTGCTCCTCTCCCTCCCACCCACTCACCCACTCTCTCTCTCTCTCTCAAAAATAAACATTAAAAAAAAAAAATTAAAAAGATCATGCTGCATCATTAGTCACTAGGGAAATACAAATCAAAACCACAACAGGCTACCACCTCACAACCACTAAGGCAGCTACAATCAGAAAGACAGACAATAACAAAACCTGGCAAGGATGCAGAGAAATTGGAACCTCATAGATTACTGGTGGTGACGTAAAATGGTGCAGGTACTTTGGAAAACAGTCTGGTAGTTCCTCAAGAGGCCAAACACAGTTACTGTATGACCCAGCACTCTGTTCCTTGGTACATACCCAAGGGAGATTTCCACAAACATCCCTAACAAAAACGTGAATGTTCATAGCAGCATTACTCATAATAACTAAAATGTGCAAATAACGCCCATGTCTAACAACAGACGAAGGGACACACAGAACAGGATGGAATGTCACCTTCTAATACAAAGGAAAGAAGTACTAATAAAAACTGCAACAAGAATAAATGTGAAAACACATTCAGTGAAAGAAGTCATGCACAAAGACCTTATATCATAAAATCCACTTCTCTGAAATGTCCGGAAACGGAAAGTAGATGAGTAGTTGCCAGCGGCTGGGGAGTGGGGGAAGGAGGGACGGGGCAGAGAGTGACTGTGAGTGTATTCTTTTGCGGGGTGGGGGGGGAGGAAAACGTTCAAAATTTAGATTGTGGTAATGGCTGCATATCTCTGCAAATATATGAAAAAACATTGAATTGTACCATTTAAATGTGGGAACTGTATGGTGGTTTATTTATAAGACTATTTTTTAAAAAGGATAACCCTGGTCGCTCGCTATGCTGAAAAGAGACAAGGGGGTGCCGGAGGGCAAGCAGTCATCTACGGGAGACGACAGTGGTTTGGGTTGACGTGCAGTCACGCAGCTGGCGAGAAGTATTCAGACCGAATTCTGAAGGAGAGCCAATAGGATGTGGGGTATGAAAGAAAGGGAACTTCAGAGTCGGGCCCCAGCGATTAGATACTTAAAAAACCATCATCTGAGATGAGGAAAATTAGGTTTGATGGTGAAGATCAGAAGGTCCACTTTAGGTACGCTGGTGTGATACGACTGTTAGACACCCGAGCACTGATGCGGAACAGACAGCCGGACAGAGGAACGTGGGCTTGGAGAGATGGCAGGGCCGCAGATACACAACTGGGAATCGTCCGGCATACAGACCAGATTTAAGGCCATTTAAGAAGAGGACTAAGGACTGAGTTCTGGGGAACTCCCAAGTCAAAAGACCAGGGAGCAGACGAGCAATCACAGGAGGCTGAGGAAGGCCTGTGAGGCAAGAGAGAAAAGTGAGAAACAGTGTCCTGGAAGCCAGATGAAGAAAGCTTATCACAACACAGGAGGCAGCGATCTACTGTCTTCAATACTGCTGACAGGTCAAGTTACTTGAGCGCTGAGAACTGGGCACCAGATTTAGCAACCTGGAGATCACTGCTGACCCTGACAAAGCAACTTGGTAGAAACGGTGATGCTGGTGGGCAGAGGGGCCTAACTGGAGAAGGTTTGGAGAGAACAAGTATGCACAACCTTTCAAGGAGTTTGGCTGAAAGCGGAAGTGGAAAAACGGCACACATCTGTGGAGAAAATAGGGGTCAAGAGATGATTTTAAGACGCAAGAAACAACACGTTGGTATGATGATAGGAAACATCCTCTGGAGAGGGAAAAATAACAACACATGGAAAGGAGGGAGAATTACTAGAAGGAAGGAAGGAATAGTGGGGAATCTGAGAATTCAGAGTTCAAAATATTTTTAGTTTCCTTCAAAATCCTAATAAGTAGCCCTTCCTGGGTGGCTCAGTAGGTTAAACGTCCGACTTCGGCTCGGGTCATGATCTCACGGTTCGTGAGTTTGACCCGAGTTGGCCTTTGCACTGACAGTGCGGAGCCTGCTTGGGATTCTCTCTCTGCCCCTTCTCTCTCTCTCTCTCTCAAAATAAATAAATAAACTTAAAAGATAAAATAAAATCCTAACAAGTAAAAAGATGTGCAAGAAAAAACGTCCCAGTATAAATTCTCCACCCAAAACCACTTTCAGTAGCTTTTAGAAAAATCAATTTGCGATCCTTGCAAAAGCTATTCTGGGTGGCGCTCAAGGGGCAGAAACTCTCTCGGGTAGCTGTAATCTCCTCCCACAGGCTCACACTTCACTTACCTCGGGTGCAGCCTGCCTCTTGTGGCTGTCTGAATCTTCCAGGATCTGGAAGTAACTGTGCATGTACCCTGCAGCTTGTGGCCACTGGTGCTTCAGCAAAGCTTCTTGGATACGATTCAAACAAGCACTGGTTGTCTGAGCAAAATCCTTCTCCTTTTTTCCTCCAGTTTCTACAGATTAAAAAGAAGTCTTTACCCACGGTGATCCCAATTCAAGTTTTAAAAAAGTCCTTTCTGATAAGCAGAAATTTTAACAAGCAGGACAGGAATTATTACTCAACCCAGCCCGGCCCTAATATCAAAGCTAGCTTCCCTTGAAACAAACTCTCGCACGCTATTTTTACTAGTCTCAGCAAATGGAAAAGAAAAACCTGACTTGATGTTCATGGGCTACCGGGGTACCAGAGCTTCCAGATCAGATCCAATCATCCTTTCATTTTGCACCAAACAATCTGGGCCCCAAAAGCAAGTCCCAAGTATTTAGAATGGGTAAAAATCATTAGGGTTATCCTAGACAAGCATGTCCTGTATTAACTACCAGTATTCTGAAAACTCTAAGAGGTGGGCTTTCATTATTCAAGGACCGAGTTCCAGTAACTCAATGACATTAAACACCAATGAGATTTAACAGCTGAAGACATTAGCGTTTATATCTCTAAAGGATCAACAATCCTCACCTTAAGAACATCTGGGCTTAGTTACAACTGTGTTTTAATGTTTATTTTGGAGAGAGAGAGAGAAAGAGAGAGGGAGAGAGAGGGAGAGAGAGAGCGAGCTAGCACACGCACGTGTGAGTGGGGCAGAGGCAGACAGAGAGAGATACAGAATCCCAAGCAGGCTCCAGGCTCCAAGCTGTCAGCATAGAACCCAATGCAGCGCTCAAACCCACAAACCGTGAGATCACGACCTGAGCTGAAGTCAGAGCTTAATCGACTGAGCCACCCAGGCACCCCACAACCCCGTTTTAGGAGTAACGGGTGGCATACTGACACCTCCTCTTTCCTTCCCACACCACCACAGGACCCCGCTAGGTCAGTGGTCCTCCCGTGGGGTACCCTGACCCCCGGGAATACAGAGAGACTTACAGGTACTGGGCAAAGACAGTTTCAGAGCAATTGACTTGCAGATCTTCAACTTCCTCACATACTCACTCGTGCCTAAAATTAATCTCCTAGAGAACCATGCTACAGTCAAGGCTTTACAATCAAAATCAATATATATTACCTGAAGGTGAAAACGTAGGTGTAACTATTGGGACACTGACTGACTCTAACAAACCCTTTGGCAAGTCAGGTGATTTCCAAGTCTTTGCTTATCAAAAGCGTGGAAGGACTTAAGAATTCTTTATAACAGATCACTATGCAATTTTGTCATGAGTAATTCAAGAATTCAAAGACCTGATACATTGCTACAATTACACTCTATCCAATGCCATCTACTTACTCATGTAACTAAGGTTTCTCAGAATTACATCAATGAAAACAAAATAGAACCGAAGCTAAATCTTTTCTCATTCCAGAAATACATGCCACTCTTTCACGGATATATCAAATCATTGGGAAAAAGTGATAACCTTATTTATTTTATTGAAATAAAGAAGTCATGGGGCACCTGGGTGGCTCAGTCGGTTGAGCGACCGACTTCAGCTCAGGTCATGATCTCACGGTTTGTGAGTTCGAGCCCCGTGTCGGGCTCTGTGCTGACAGCTCAGAGCCTGGAGCCTGCTTCGGACCCTGTGTCTCCCTCTCTCTCTGCCCCTCCCCCACTCATGCTCTGTCTCTCTTTTTCTGTGAAAAATAAATAAACATTTAAAAAAAAAAAAAAAAGAGGGGCGCCTGGGTGGCTCAGTCGGTTGAGCGTCCGACTTCGCTCAGGTCACGATCTCACGGTCCGTGAGTTCGAGCCCCGCATCAGGCTCTGTGCTGACAGCTCAGAGCCTGGAGCCTGCTTCAGATTCTGTGTCTCCCTCTCTCTCTGGCCCTCCCCCCGTTCATGCTCTGTCTCTCTCTGTCTCAAAAATAAATAAATGTTAAAAAAAAAAATTAAAAAAAAAAGAAAGAAGTCATAAAAATTTACTTTTAATTAAATTTTAACACAACTTTTTAAGTTTTTTTTTTAATGTTTATTTAGTTTTGAGAGAGAGAGAGACAGAGACAGTGCATGAGCGGGGGAGGAGCAGAGAGAAAGGAAGACACAGAATCCAAAGCAGGCTCCAGGCTCTGAGCTGTCAGCACAGAACCCAATGCGGGCCTCGAACCCACAAACCGTGAAATCATGACCTGAGCCGAAATAGGATGCTTAACCAACTGAGCCATCCAGGTGCCCCTAAATTTTAACACAACTTTTAATACTTATGTTGTTAGCATCAGTTTTGTAAAACCATAAATTATGATGTCTCACTCCAGACAAAATCTCAGTACCTAAAGTCCTATAGGATATTAACAAAAAATAATTAAATGTAGATACACAGTTTTATTGTAAAAACAAAAGTATGAAAAGAAAACAAACAGTATAAAATCTTCATCAATTAAAATCTTTTTCAGGGTGCCAGGGTGGCTCAGTTGGTGGAGTGTCTGACTTTGGTTCAGGCCGTGATCTCACAGTTCCTGAGTTCAAACCCCACGTCAGGCTTGCTGCTGTCAGTGCACAGCCCAGAGGGGATCCCCTGTCCCCCTCTCTCTGCCCCTCCCTAGCTTGTGCTTTCTCAAAAATAAACATTAAAAAAATTTTTTTTCATAAATATTTTTAAATGGATGGTGAAAGGCATCACATTCCTATGCTGCTTAGATTCCACTGGATATATTTGTAAAAGTAGTAAACTTAATTTCATTTAAAAATGCCAAAATATGTTGGAAATTAGATCTTTTGCAACTATTCAGCTTACAATAAACACAATTTTTAGATGACACCTTAAAACCATGCAAGGCAGTACATAATTGAAAAGAAAATAAAAGGGTACTCAAACAAAACAGGTTTCAACACAACGGCTCTACACTAGGGTTTCTCAAACTTTTTAAAAATACTTACAAATCTCGTGGAGATCCTACTGCTTGCTATTCAGTGTGGTCCTGGAAACAAAAGCCTTAGCATCACCAGGGAACTTAACAGAATGCCCGACCCAGCTCTCTGAATAAGAAGCTGCATTTAGCAAGATCCAAGCAGCAGCTGGTCCGGGAAACTGACAAAACACCTTTTCCCTAAAACCTCATTTATTTACCTAAAGGAGGACCGACTTCAGGCCAACCCCTCAAGTTTTCACTACTCAGCCTGGAAGTCAGGACTTTAGACTACTGTCCTTAAATTCTTGGAAAATTCCCCTTCTGTCTTGCAATTCAGCCTAGTTACCTCAGGAATACCTCTCATTTCATTCTCTTACGAGCAAAAGATCATCCTATTTGTTGCCGATACACTTTCAAAAATAACTGCCTAGGAAAAGAAATTCTGACATGAAATGAGCTACAATAGAGAACCAGCACCATCAGCCTATCTCTACTGCCCTTGAAAGAATCTGGAAACTTGTCGGTCAACAAATATTTTTTGAGCACTATTTTGTGCCAAGTACTACTCCAGGTACTCGACACAGTTTTTTTGTTTGTTTTCTAAAATTGGGGCTCGAACCTACAACCCTGAGAGCAGGAGTTGCACACTTCACCAACAGACAGCCAGGTGTCGCGTAACGTATAGTTTTAATTCAGATTGGCCTCTGCCTTCAAAGTTTTTATTCTAAAGGGCATACCCTTCAGAACGCCAATAGATATTTACTAGAATAAAAAAATTAATAATTGCTGGGCAATTTTGTTTTCCTAGTATGGTTATTTATCACTACAATGTCAATATTACCTGAAACTATTGTTCACTGCAGGCATAAAGTATTTTGGGTTTAACAGGCTATTCATAACTTCTAAAACATTTCTAAGCATGTAAATTCTGGTGTTAAACCTATCTGCTTTCAGACTGACTCCAGTTCTCTATAGAACCCTGATGACAAAAACTTGCCCAAGTATATCTTAACCAGCAGGAACTTGAGATTACTAGTTCCCTATCAGACGGGGAAGTAGCATTCACTCTTAAGTACCAACCATTCAACGCTAGCTTAAACCATGTATGGTCATTAGCAAAATTAAAATGAGAAGAGAGGAAAGAAACTATTATTTTTCCAACATTCACTATATATGAGGCTCTGCACTAAGCACTTTACATATAATACCTCATTAATAAAATTATATTTCGGTTATCAGAAGTATAAGCTTTGAGATCAGATAGACCTGGTTTAACTCCTGATACCAACATCTGGAGTTTAACTTCTTCAAGATTCATTTCCCTCAACTCTAAAACGCCCAGCAAATGGATTTACTGAGGATTAATTTACTGAGATAACTGAGATAATATTAAAACTGAAAGATAAAGAAACGGGAGCAAATTCTAGGAGCCAAAGAATCTCAGTCAAGGGGAAAGATAGCTAGTCTACGAGAGATGTTTTGAGGGTACTAAGTGCCAGTTCTCATATATTCCCAGAAGTACACCATCCAACAGGTCAATAATATACACATAACTGCTTCTTTTATATATTCTTACAGGGAATATACTCCACAGAAATATTCGCTTATATTTATAGAGAGAAAAGTTCTTTTTTTGGAACCTATTATAGACCAATCATATTAGGAATAATTTCAATGCAAAACAACAGAAATTTCTTAAAAACACTTCCTACATATGTACTCCTCACTGCCAGTGACCACATATTATTCATCTATGTATCCCAATATTTAGCCAATGCCAGGCTTCTAAGTGACTAATAAGCATTACTGGGGGGGAAAAAGGAATCTACCATAATACAGATTATCTGTTATGTTATTAGTTCAAAGGAAAACTAGGAAAGGGATCTCTGTTTTAAATGATCATTTTGCTTACGGCCTCAAAACCCAAATAGAGGCACATCTTGCAACTGAACTTACTTATTAATTTTGTGTCCATGCTGAATCTTACCATCTCCTTGCATTAAAGTTAAATGGCTAGATGTTATTTTACTTACCCACAGTGTCTATATGCTTTTGGAGCCAAGGAAAATACATTCCTGTACCAGACAATACACATGATTCCTCCTGGTCATCCTCTGTCTTGGACCTTATCAATTCTTCACTGAAATCACTCATACCTGTTCCAAACTGAGAATATCAGTTACCATCTGTACATCTCATTTCCTGGCCTTCTTAGTTACATAAAAAAAACTGCTACCTTTTTATCTAATAGATAATATTTGATCAGCAAAATTCATTCTACCAGGTAGCTCCTGCGTTTTATTTATTAACTTATTTATTTTTTGAGCAGGCTCTACACCCAATGTGGGGCTTGAATTCACGACCCTGAGGTCAAGGCCTTAGCTGAAATCAAAGAGTTGGACACTCAACCGACTGAGCCACCCTGGCACCCCCCAGGTAGCTCCTATAAAGTAAGAAATAAATTTAATTATGTCAACAACAGCCCAAATAAATGATCCATTCAAAAAAATTTTTTTAATCTTTACTACTATATTACAAGAACATACAAAGATAGATAAGATACTGCTCCTAATTTCAAAAAAAAAAAAACCCACAAAAACAAAAAACATCCAACTCAAGTCTAGAGGAAGATATAGCAAAATGACACATAATAATAAAACGATGCAAATACATAACAGTATTAGTAATTACCATATATTGATCCTTCTCTATATACCAAGCATATAAACTATCTCCCTTAATCCTTATAAAAATCCTGAGAGGACTATTATTTTATTTCATTTTCATGTTGGAAAAAAAACTGAGGGGCGTAATGAAATTATATAAACTGACCCAACATCATAAAAAGGTGAGGACAATACTCTAGAACTAGAGCATCAAACTACTTGTCACAGAGTCTTGGGTCTGCGTGGAGGACGGGGTCAGAAGACTGAACTGATGGAGGGAAACGAATCTAGAAAGACGGCCATATGCCAAGCGAAGAATGGACTTAATCCTCAAGATGCTCAGGGCTCCTGTCCCTCATTCCCCACATCCAATCGATTCTTTGGTCCAGCTGATACTAACGGCTGGAATTTCTCCAATTTTCCCTCTTGTCCGCAATCCTACACCACTACCCCAGTTCAGGACAGGACATCTTCAGACTGTGTCCTGATCACCGAATTAGCTTTCCAACTAGTTACCCCACCTCAAATCCTGCTACTCCAACATTACAGCCAGAGTACATCTTTTAAAATAAAATTCTGTGGTTTAGGCGCCTGGGACTGACATAACATCGAAATTTGCATCCGACGCACACGTACTTTAACGAGCCCTTACAGAAGCAGCTCTCCCAATTTCTCCAAATTCTAAAAAACTAAGTTGTTGCCATGCAGTTGCCACGGTACCCACAGCTTCTCCGCCCCTTTCGCCTTGTGCTCAGAAATAAAGGTTTCAGAACATCAGGAGAAAGTAGCAGCAGAACATGGGTTAGTCCTAGCACAGCCCTTCAGGTTCTACTTTGAATGCTTGCCATGATTGATGGACAAAAGAGGCGACACTTACCCGCCTGAAGCCGACTCTTCCCCGCAGCACTAAACGCAGCCTGGCTGCTACTCGTGAACTGCACGAGCGAACCCCCACCGGAAGCGGAGCTAGAGCCTGCTTCGTGTGAGCATGCGCAAACTCCGCCGCGCTCTCAGATGGCACGCAGACGCGGCTCCGCCCCTAACTCCTCCTTCTGTGGCGGAGGCGTCTCCCTTCGCCGCTCAACCCCGGAAGTGTCCGCGCGCAGCTGTCCTCCCACCGAGTTGGCTTTTCGTTTGTGTCTTACTCTGTTCCAGTTGGAAAATGGGAGACTTTAAGTGCAACTGGAGAGTGGGACGAGGGGATGGTGGCTGGTTGAGGTGAGCAATCGAAAAAGCAGAATGCAACATTACCAGAGTAATTCACTGTACTATAATCTTTAAATTAATTAAATTTTTTCTTGGCCCAAGGGCGCACTGCGCAAACCTCAGAGGCGTGGTTAGTGGTCCTGGCCAAGATAAATGTGCATAACCTCTTAATTGCTCCCTTGACATCTTTTTTTCTCTTCTTTTAAAGTTTTATCTTTGAATTTAAGTCATTTGGCACCCTCCCCCAAATTTGAGCAAAGAATATCATTTTCCCTCTCGGCTGAGAGGACTCTGGGGACCCATCTGGGGGCCGCTTTTCATGAGGAGCATTGACAAACTTACATGAAAGAGGGACAAAAGTAAGATGATTAAATGTAAAATGAGGGAAAGTTGAGTTCTGGGTAAGATGACCCTGGAGAGGCAGAGACCCATGGGAACACAGTATGTATCTCCACCAACTGGGAAGGTTGGTCTGTGAAAGAAGGTCAGACCATTTTTTCAAAGCTTCAGAGAACAGAACTAGGACTACGGAGGAAAAGTTACAAGGAGTTAGCTTTAAAGTCATTACAT
The DNA here is from genome assembly GCF_016509475.1 of Prionailurus bengalensis. Classification (NCBI taxonomy): domain Eukaryota; kingdom Metazoa; phylum Chordata; class Mammalia; order Carnivora; family Felidae; genus Prionailurus; species Prionailurus bengalensis. The sequence goes on from NC_057360.1 coordinate 59,024,505, forward strand.
CCATTTTGTTCATACTTAAGAGTGCACAAATAATGGCATAGGAATCTGAGTTTTCTGTACCCTGAAAGCAAATCATCTGAGCAGAATCAATGTTGTAGAATTGATGAAAGGGTGTAGTAAGGGTTTCTATAGGAATTCCTTAAAATGGCAGAAATACTTGATTCTGAATTTTCCTCATAAGCACCGTGCAGTAGCTATGATTTTGCAAGAAAAGTTCCAGGGGCGCCTGGCTGCCTCAGCTGGTAGAGCATGCAACTCTTGATCTCGGGGTGGTGAGCTTAAGCCCCACATTGGGCATAAAGATTACTTAAAAAGAAAGAAAAATTCCTACTGCTGCTTCTTGTGCTGTAACTCTTTGCAGTGCTCTGCCTCTGCAGCAAGGCTGACCTAAATGATGATGTGGTCCAGCAAAGCACACAAACAAAATAACACAGCCATAATCTTCTAGTCTCGAGGCTTGGTCCGGCTACAGTTCTTCCTTTGCCATGAAGTTGTTGACCTGAAAAGTAAAACAGCTTATTATTTTACCAGCAAAATGTGTTTATTGAGGACTAGCAGAGGAATTGGAATTTGGGACAAGGAAGCTATAGCAAAAGCCTTAGGCAAGTCCAAAGAACATAGGAAAGGACCACTCTTCTATAGAGGATAGGGGGAAGTTGAGGGGAGCTGTTATAAACAAGTCCATTGCAGTAAACTGGGACTTTGAAGTATAGTGGCTTCTCATTGGCTGAGTTGTGACAGTTTGTCACTGGCTGGGCTGTTGCTGGGCAAAGGGAAAATCCTCCTTTCTCCTACTGGGATAGTGAAGTAGGTTTCTTCCTATTGGGAATGCAAAGTAGTCTGGTCCTATTGGATCTGCAAAGGGTTGCAATGAGTGGTGGGGTCTGAGAGCTACCCTTTCTGGCCTCCTGGCTCCACCTTAAAAGAAATTTCCTTTAATGAGTTCTGCAAGGTTTAATTTCACCCAAATTCATGCTCTCACAAAGATGGAGAAGAAATTTCTTGTTTACCTTTATATTCTCATACAGTTTTAGGTAACTGTAGATAAAAGGAAGTTAAGAATGAATCTTTATATACTCTACCTAACCCTTCCCTTTCCCAGAGTACAGTTCTGGTATAAAATGTGTTGGTGAAGGATGTAAAATAAAAGTGACTGTACTATATCTCATCCAATAACGTAAACAAGATTAAAAAAAAGAAATAACATGGTAAAAATGCAAACATAAAACAAAGCACACAGAAGGTTTTCTAAACTCAATCTAGAAAGAAACATATTCTAAGGAACAGAAAGATGTCCTTACAGTTGCCTTACAGGGCTAAAGAGAATTTAATTTGATAATAACTTTTTAATTTTTTATTTTTTTATTTTTTTAATTTATTTATTGTCAAGTTGGCTAACATACAGTGTAGTCTTGGCCTCAGGAGTAGATTCCCGTCGTTCATCACTTACGTGCAACACCCAGTGCTCATCCCAACAAGTGCCCTCCTTATTGCCCATCACCCATTTTTTTTGTTTATTCATTTTGAGAGAGAGAGAGAGAGAGAGGGAGAAAGAATGTGAGTGGGGGAGGGGCAGTGAGAGAAAGGGAGAAAGAGAATCCCGAGCAGACTCCACACTGTCAGTACACAGTCTGATGTGGGGCTCAAACTCACGAATTGTGAGATCATGACCTGAGCTGAAATCAAGAGTCAGGTGACTGACTGAGCCACCCAGGCACTGCTGATAATGAATAACATTTTTTTAAAATTATATTTTAATTTACATCCAAGTTTTTCAGCATATAGTACAACAATGATTCCAGGAGTAGATTCCTTAATGCCCCTTACCCATTTAGCCCATCCCCCTCCCACAACCCCTCCAGCAACCCTGTGTTTTTTCTCCATATTTAAGTGTCTCTTATGTTTTGTCCCCCTCCCTGTTTTTATATTATTTTTGCTTCCCTTCCCTAATGTTCATCTGTTATGTATCTTGAAGTCCTCATATGAGTGAAGTCATATGATTTTTGTCTTTCTCTGACTGACTAATTTCACTTAGCATAATACCCTCTAGTTCCATCTACGTAGTTGCAAATGGCAAGATTTCATTCTTTTTGATTGCCAAGTAATACTCCAGTGTGTGTGTGTGTGTGTGTGTGTGTGTGTGTGTACCACATCTTCTTTATCCATTCATCCATCAATGGACATTTGGGCTCTTTCCATACTTTGGCTATTGTTAATAGTGCTGCTATAAACATTGGGGTGCATGTGCCCCTTCGAAACAGCATACCTATATCCCTTGGATAAATACCTACTAGTGCAGTTGCTGGGTCATAGGGTAGTTCTATTTTTAATTTTTTGAGGAGCTTCCATACTGTTTTCCAGAGTGGTTGCACCAGTTTGCATTCCCAGTGAATAACATTTTTAAATGTTTACTTATTTTGAGAGATAGCATGCATGCACACAGGAGCCAGGGGAGGGGCAGAGAGAGAGGTAGAGAAAGGATCCCAAACAGGGTCTGCATTGCCATCACAGAGCCTGACTTGGGGCTCAAATCTACGAACCTTGAGACCATGACCCAAGCCAACATCAAGAGTCAGATGCCCAACCAAGTGAGTCACCCAGGCACCCCAAAGTCAGGCTTTAGGTAACCAAACAGTTGGAGAGACATCATCATAGTCTATACTGTATCATAGCTGATAATATTAACAAGATAAAAAAGGAATGTGGCAAAAATGAAAGCAAAAAACAAAGACAGCTTACATAATGATATAGAGAAAAATATTTTCTAACTACAAACTCCTAAAATACATGGACTGGATCCCACCCCAGGCTCAGAATTGAGAAAAAAAAATTATATCCTCAAAGGCACAGCTTCATTTTTTGCCCATTTGATGCCCTGAGCCACTCATTAAGAAGTTCAGGCAATCTTGGGGCACGTTGGTGGCTCAGTCAGTTGAGCATCCAACTGTGGCTCAGGTCATGATCTTACAGTTCATGAGTTCAAGTCCCACCTTGGGCTTTGTGCTGATAGCACAGAATCTGCTTCAGATTCTCTGTCACCCTCTTTCTGCCCCTCCCCCACTCATGCTCTCTCTCAAAAATAAATAAACATTAAAAAAAATTTAAAAACAAAGATGTTCAGGCAATTTTGCTGGAAAGAAAGACCACAGGAAGAAAAAGTTTCTGAAAGATGAAACACCACACGGAGAGAAGCCACATGAAGCCACCAGTCTGCATCTTATCCAAACATATGAGGAAGGTCTTCCCAGACCTTGTGACCCAGATCTGCCAACAGCTGAGTTCAACTGCACAAGTGAGTCTAGTTAACAACACATGAAAGAGAGGTGAGTTGTTCTCACTGAACTCTATGCAAATTCCTGACTCACAAAATGTGAGCAATAAAATGGTTGTTGTTTTAAGCCACTACATTCTGGAGTACTTTGTTATGCAGCAGTAGATACCTAAAACACTGATATTGATCATTTGCATCTTCCATTTCTTTTTCTTCATCTGTCTAGTTAGAGATTACCAAATTATTTATGCTGTGATCAGAAAACAAACTTTGTCAGATACCAATATTATAAAAATTGCTGAGACTTATTTTGTCCCCCCCAAATGTGGTCTATCTTGGTAAATGTTCCATGGGCAGTGAAAAAGAATGTGTTCTACAGTTGTGGAGCACTGAATTCTATCAATGTCAATGGGGTTAAGGCAGTTGATAGTTTTGTTCAGATCTTCTATATCATTATTGACTTTTCATATAGTTTCACTATTTAATTACCAAGATAGGGGAGTTAAAATTTCTTACAATGGATTTGTGTATTTCTTTTGTCCTTTAGTATGGTCAGTTTTTCCTTTACATATTTTTATTTTTATTTTTTTATATGAAATTTATTGTCAAATTGGTTTCCATACAACACCCAGTGCTCATCCCAACAGGTGCCCTCCTCAATACCCATCACCCACCCTCTCCTTCCTCCCACCTCCCATCAACCCTCAGTTTATTCTCAGTTTTTAAGAGTCTCTTATGGTTTGGCTCCCTCCCTCTCTAACTTTTTTTTTTCCTTCTCCTCCCCCATGGTCTTCTGTTAAGTTTCTCAGGATCCACATAAGAGTGAAAACATATGGTATCTGTCTTTCTCTGTATGACTTATTTCACTTAGCATAACACTCTCCAGTTCCATCCATGTTGCAACAAAAGGCCATATTTCATTCTTTCTCATTGCCAAGTAGTATTCCATTGTCCTTTACAAAGTTTTGTTATTTTGAGCACATTAACTGTGTTGGTTCTTGTGTCTTCCTGATGAAATAATCATTTTATCATTATGAAAAATCCTCTTTGTCTCTGATAACACCTCTTAAAGTGAAATTTCTCTTATATTAATATAGTCACTGAAGCTTTCTCAGCTTACTGTCTGTGTTCTATATCTTTCTATCTTTCTACTTTTAACCATGGTTTTTTAAATGTGCTTCCCTTGTAGACAATAATTAGTTGGATCTTCCTATTTTTAATTCAATCTGACAACCTCTACCTCTACCTATTAATTGGTGTGTTTATCCACTTATATTAACTATAATAATTTATTTTATTGAAATTAAGTCTGTCGTTTTGATATTTGTTTCTAATTTGTTCCATTAGTTTTGTGTTCCTCTGTACTTCACTTACTGCCAGTTTTTGGATTAATCAAATGTTTTAGTATTCCACTTGAATTCCTCTGTTGGCTTTCAACTGTATCTTTTTGCTTTATTGTTTTAGCAATGTTTTTAGGAATTATGGTATGCATTCTTAAGTTACCAATATTCCTAGAGTTAAAATTGTGATACTTCACATAAAATGAAAGAGCCTTTCACCACCACCTGCAAATCTTTTATGCTTCATTGTGTTGTATGTTACATCTACATTCATTATAGTTTTTGCCTTAAATGGTCATATGTCCTTTAAAAAATTAAGAAATGTGTATGGTGTCTTTTATATTTATCTATGTTTACTATTTTTAGTGCTTTCATTCCTTCTAATAATCTTAAAATAGCTGCCAGAAATTCTTTCCATTACCACCCACATATGCATGTTGCTTCTCCCAATAAGATGTACAGTCTAGAGGGGCCTGGGTGGCTCAGTTGGTTAACCATCTGACTTCAGCTCAGGTCATGATCTCATGGTTCATGAGTTCGAGCCTCGCATCAGGTTCTGTGCTGACATCTCAGAGCCTGGAGCCTGCTTCAGATTCTGTGTCTTCCTCTCTCTCTGCCCTCGCCCTGCTCATGCTCTCTCTCAGAAAATAAATAAACATAAAAAAAAAAAAAGACGTAGAGTCTATTTCTCCTTCCCTTGAATCTGGGTGTGTCTTTGACTTGCTTTGATGAACAAAATATGCCAAAGACTGATGCCATGCCAGTTCTAGATATAAACCTTAAGAAGGTTTGCATCTTCTACTTTTATCTTCTAGAAATCTAGCCAGCATGTAAATAGGTTTGGTCTAGATTATTGAATAATAAAAAAAAAAAAAACCATTTGGAAAGAGAGAGGCCTATCCCAGCCGTTTCAGCTACCACATCTGAGTCACCAAACATGTGAATGAAGCTATTTTGGAAGTTTTAACCCTGGCCGACTTCCCAGCTGAATGCAGCCACTTCGGTGAAGTAGGCCAATAACACCCAAATCTGAAGAACCACCCAGTTAAATCTAGCTAAAGCACAGAATAGGAAGAAATAATAAATGATAATCATTTTAAACCACTAAATTCATTACACAGTAAAGGAAATTAAAACATTATAGATCTCAATTTTCATCAGGTAAGTCATTGTCTTTAACCCTGAAGAAATTTTTTAACATTGTTTATGGTATAGGTCTATTGGTGTTGAATTTTCTGTTTTCATTCACCTGAAAATGTCTATTGTGTCTTCTGTTTTAAAGGATACTTTTTCTGGATATGGAATTCTGAATTGGCAATTTTTGTCTTCCCGTTCTTTAAGCCCTTCCATTGTCTTTTTAAAGTTTATTTATTTAGAGAGCAAGTGAGAAATCGTGGGGGAGGGGCAGAGAGAAAAAAAATCCTAAGCAGGCTCCATGATCAGCTCAGCACCTAATGTGGGGCTCAATCTCACAACTGAGAGATCATGACCTGAACTGATATCAAGAGTTGGATGCTTAATCAACTGAGTCACCCAGGCGCCCCTCTCTTTATTTATTTTAAAGTAAACTCTACCCCCAATGTGGGGTTCAAACTTATTACAACCCCAAGATCAAGAGTTGCATGCTCTACCAACTGAGCAGCCAAGTGCCCTGTCTTTTGATCTCTTGTTTCTGATGAGAACCAGCTATCATTTTTACCATTTTCACTCATGTGTAATGTATCACTTTTCCCTGGCTGCCTTCAAGACTTTTTCTTCCCCGTTTGGTTTGACTATAATGTGTCTAAGTATGGGTTCTGTTTTGTTTTGTAAACATTCTACTTGTTATCCACTGAATTTCCTGTATGTGTAAGGTTTTTTCCCCACTAAATTTGGGTTATTTTCAGCCATTATTGCCTCAAATATTTTTTTTTCATGCAGTTTTCTCTCTGCTCTCTTTCTGGGATTCCAGTTGTATGCATGTAAGTTCTTTTGATGGTGATACATTACTGAATCTTTGTTCATTTTTTTCTTTCTGATTTTTAAAGCAGATATTTCTACTGATCTATTTTCAAATTAACTCTTTGTTGTTTTTTCAGTGTTCAATCTGCTGATAAGCCCATTTAGTGAATTTTTCTATTTTAATTACTGTACTTCTTAGTTCTTGGAGTTTTTCTTAAAAAAAAAAAGTTTCACTTATATGCTGACATCCCTTATCTCCTCATTCATTGCAATGATGTCTTCATTTAAGTCCTTGAAAATATTTATGAATGTTACTTAATTTTTTTCCAAATCCCCAAATCCAGGTCATCTCACAGAAATTTTTTATAGACTGCTTTTCTCTTATGGTTCACATTTTCCTAAATCTTTGTATGTTTGATAATAATTGTATGTTAGATAATACATTATAGGGAGTCTGGCTAATCCTGTCTTCCTTTAAAGAATATTACATCTATGTATCATGCAAATTAATCATTGATTGGTCCTTTTGGTTATGTTAGCTTTGGTCTTATTATTTTCATCATGTGTTTATTTTGGTTTTATACTTGGCCCTAGCATATCCTTCTTACTTCTTTTTTTTTTTTTTTTTTTGCATGGTTCTTTCTCTTAAGGCTTGATTCTGGATTCTCAATTATGTGCCTAAAGTATTAGAGAAGTTGCTGCTCTTGGGCTGGGCTGCAAATCCAATGTCTCAGCACTACGTGACTTTTAGGATCGCTCTTCAGCCTTCCTCTTGCAACAGGCAAACTTGCCTGGCACATTTGTGTCCCTCCACCCCCACATATGTGCACACATGCACACACACATACACACCGACACTACAGCAGCTCAGGTATTCTAACCCACAAAATTCCAGCCACTTTAATAACTTTGACCCCTGATAATTTTCTCCTCATCTCAGGAAGGCCACTACTTTACTTGAACTTCACCTCCCTAATTATGGAGCTTACCCTGTGTGCTTTGTTCTCAAGTATGACAGTCACATGCTGCTTGTTTATCAGTGCATGAAGATTGTTCTAAGATTGTTAGAACAATCTAAGATGAAGATTGTTTTACGTAGTTTGTCTAGTTTTATGCTTTTTTGTGGCAGAAAGACAAGTGCAGTACCTGTTACTCTATTACAGTTCAAAGTAGAAGTACTATATTCCTTTTATCCTTGTCCATCATAGTGATAGAGACATTCACTCACGTCAAACTGCTTAGAAACTTTCGAATATCTCACAGATTCAACAAATATTTCATTGTCCATGGAGTCCAAAATCAACTTAAAAAGTACATTTAAAAATAGGTCTCTGAAGGGGCGCCTGGGTGGCTCAGTCAGTTGAGTGTCCAACTTCAGCTCAGGTCATGATCTCATGGTTCGTGAGTTCAAGCCCCACATCGGGCTCTGTGCTGACAGCTCAGAGCCTGGAGCCTGTTTCAGATTCTGTGTCTCCCTCTCTCTCTGCCCCTCCCCCACTCATTCTCATTCTCTCTCTCTTTCAAAAATAATAAACACTAAAAAAATTAAAACAAAATCGGTCTCTGAAAAATGAACTGGCCAAAATTTGCAAGGTAACCATACTGAACTAATCATAATTTTTACTCATAGCTTTATGAGTATAACATCTATAATCAGCAAAAATAATAAAACTTAATGGATAGACTTATAAAATGTTCTACAATCCAATAGACCGCCTTTTATGATACTTTCATATGTTAGATGATAGCTGTGAAATTATTACACTATTAATGAACAACTCAACTCATGGACTCACAGTTTTCAATAATGTTGAAAAACTGTATCAATATCTGTAGTCCCAAAATTTGATCCACCTCAAAATTCTCTAGAAAAGACATTTCTTTCTTTTTTTTTTTTAACGTTTATTTATTTTTGAGACAGGGAGAGACAGAGCATGAACGGGGGAGGGTCAGAGAGAGGGAGACACAGAATCTGAAACAGGCTCCAGGCTCTGAGCTGTCAGCACAGAGCCCGATGCGGGGCTCGAACTCACGGACCGCGAGATCATGACCTGAGCTGAAGTCGGCCACTTAACTGACTGAGCCACCCAGGCACCCCTAGAAAAGACATTTCTTAAATCTGGGCACAATGAACTTCACCAGGATTCTCCACCTCTGACATGACACCTGAAGTTTTCTAGTCCTAAATGCACACTTTACAAGGAGGAGACATTGGTCCCAGAAACTCACAGTTCCTTGATCTTATTTCATAAACCCATTCTAGCCATAAGAAAGAAAAATTATTTGTGCATATTTTCTCTTGACTTCTAACTTATAATCTACAGCAGCGGTCAGCAACTTTTTCTGTAAAAAGATAATGAATATTTTAGACTTTTCAGTTGATACAGTTTCTGTCACCACTATTCCACTCTCCTGTTGCAGCACAAAAGCAGCCACAGATAAATGTAAATGAATGAGAATGTCTGTGTTCTGAATAAAACCTTATTCACAAAAGCAGGTGGCAGACTGGGTTTGGCCTGTGGGCCACAGTTTGCCAACAGTTGTACCAGAGTACTAATTCATGTTTAGTCTCACAAAAGAGGTTTGGTTGGGATGTATACATATATACACACATAGAATTTTAATTTTTTAAGTTTATTATTTATTTTGAGAGTAAGAGACAGAGTGTGAGAAGGGAAGGGGCAGAGAGAGAAAATCCCAAGCAGGCTCCACACTGTCAGCACAGAGCCCAACATGGGGCTCAATTCCACCAAGCGTGAGATCCTGACCTGAGCTGAAATCGAGTTAGGCGTGTAACCAACTGAGCCACCCAGGTGCTCCACACATACAATTTTAAAAATACATATCCACCCTAGTGATGATTGTTGCATCCAAACAGAGATCTACTAAAACATAATTACTGATATCATCATACGTCTCAGTCCTTATGATAGTCACTGACTGTATATTGCTTCACTTGAATCCTCTAACATACAGTTAGTAGATGTTAACGCTAAGAAGTAATTTTATGTTCCATTGCAGAGAAACCTGATTATATTAGGGTAAATGAGATCAGCCATCATGAAAATGATACATATTTATCATAATTACTATCCTAATAATTCCACATACTGCATCTCAACCTATATTCCCCTACATTTTAATTAAGAAATGTGTTCTTTCATTAAGAAAAAAAACCCTCTACATTCATTCCAAATAATTCAAAATGTGACTATTAACAATACAATTTATCCAGATCTAAATTTAAGAGAAGACAGTGTGGAAGAGGGAACAAATGTGAGAAAGTGGAAGTAGAACAATATATGACCATTCTTGGAGGAAGAAAAATACAAATTCAGAAGTGTGAGATATCTAGTAAGGTGGTTTTAACTTTAATGACAAAAACAAACCAAAAAACCTGTAAAGCAAAATCATTGGAATGTACAGGGACTCTTTTTTTTTTTAGGTTGATATTATAATCTTTTTCTTTTAGCTGATAAGAGAAACCACAATACACGGGATATAGAATATTTACAAATATGAGCGTATTTTTTAAAGATTTTATTTTTAAGTAATTTCTATACCCAACACGGGGCTCAAACTCACAACCTCAAGGTCAAGAGTTGTATGTTTCACCTACCGAGCCAGCTAGGTGCTCCAAACATGGGTGCTTTTTACCCATCAGATTTTAACAAAAGTCTCAAGCAGTGTATCCCAAGTAGGAGGGTGGTACCATTCTTACAAAGGGGAATTTGGGAATGCATGGGGGCAATTTTATTCCGTTGCCGTGATGAAGATGATACTAACATTTCATGGCCAGGGCCAGAGTTGTTGTATACCCTGCAACTGGTTGGACTGTCCCACCCAAAATGCCAATACACCTCTAGCAAGAAACATTTGCCTAGACAAGTATCATGCTGTGGTCCCTTACCTGCAATTGTGTTTTTCTACAATTTAGCCTAAAGCGATAAGGGCTCTTGTGCAGTATCATTGTGTTATTACCCCTAAAAATGCCATTCTTGGTTTCTTTATGTTTGTCAACAATGATTAACTTGTTTTAAATAATTATAAGAAATAAATAATAAAAGCATGACTAGTGTAGGAACTTAGTGATGGCCATAGCTCATGCTTTTTACTAAAGATTTCAGATTCCTCTGAAGAGGCAATGAAATTTTTAGATATTCCAACAAAATCTCAACCTCTAATTGCAAACAAACAAAATTATTGGGGGGTTTGAAATAACTACCACTGTTCTTTCTCTTTCTGCAGAAATTCCAAAAGAGCTTAGCCAAAAATATTTTATATCCTGTAACAGATTTTTAAGGTTTGCTTTTCTTTAAGTGTGTGCAGATAATGTATAAATATATGGTATGGATCTGGTGTTAATTTTTAATCCCTGCTTTCTAGAGCTGTGCTCTTTTTAAATGTACCTACTCTGGGGGCGCCTGGGTGGCGCAGTCGGTTAAGGGTCCAACTTCAGCCAGGTCACGATCTCGCGGTCCGTGAGTTCGAGCCCCGCGTCGGGCTCTGGGCTGATGGCTCAGAGCCTGGAGCCTGTTTCCGATTCTGTGTCTCCCTCTCTCTCTGCCCCTCCCCCATTCATGCTCTGTCTCTCTCCCAAAAATAAATAAACGTTGAAAAAATAAATAAATAAATAAATAAATGTACCTACTCTGAATTGAGATGTGCCATAAGTATAAAATATACACCAGACTTCAAAGGTTTCATATGAAGTGAAAAATGTAAAATGTCTGGGGCACCTGGGTGGCTCAGTTGGTTAAACTTCCAACTCTTGATTTCTACCCAGGTCATGATCTCACCATCATGAGATCAAGCCCCATGTCAGGCTCCACGCTTAGCATGTGGAGCCTGCTTAGGATTCTCGCTCTCCCTCTCCCTTTGCCCCTCTGCTCCTTGCACACACATACACACACTCTCTCTCAAAATAAACAAATAAATAAATGTAAAATATCTCATTAATAATTTTTATATTGATTACACATTAAAACAATAATATTTTGGGTATACTGGTTTAAATAAAATGTATTATTAAAACGTATTTCATCTGTTTTGCTTTGCCTTTCTAATGTGACTTGTACAAATTTTAAATTATATCTGTAGCTGGCATCATATTGCTATTAGACAACATATTCTAGAGAATTCACAAGAAACAAGGGAACTATCAGATTATGTTTAGATTTTCTACTTAATCATTCTGGTTTAATATCATCCTTTCCTCCTCTTATATATTCCATTCCATTTCATATTCCATGTAGATTTAAATGGAATGAGCTTTCATACCTGCAGGGAACTCCTACACTTTCTGTATGCAATTGTTCGGTGTTCACACTTGAATAGTCTTCATAATGGTATTCGTGTTCCTGTTCCTAACTTTGTACTGCATGTATTCATTAAAATGCTGAAGATTCAGGAGATTTGCTTTGTCCTGAGGTGTTATCTGTAACAGGTCTGCTGTGACTGCATGTTACCCTGAAGAATAGATTTTCTCCCTCTCAGTTTTTAAAGTCTCCTCCAGGAGGCGCTTTTGAACTGCCAAGCACACCTTGTGGGGGATGTTACCTGCCCTCCTGATTTTTAATAAGGGAAGTTTCTAGGGAAGGTAGTATCAAAAAAGGTCTCCTTTGTGACAGTCACTGATTTACTGAGAATCTTAACCATCCCTGATTAACCATCCCTGTTGGCTAAGAGCCAGATATATTGCTGTTTAATTACTTAAACAACATAATCAGCCTGTTAATATATTATCTCATTTGCTTCTTAAAGAAACACTTGGTTTTAACAGTAGCCCCAATTTTATTGATGAAGAATCTAAGACTCAGAAAAATTGATGGCTTGCCTAGAGTCATGCGATTGGACTTCTCATACCTAGTTTAGTACTTCTGATTACATTATTCGCCTCTGCTGTTGTCTTCAGTAAGGAAGTAATTCATATCTGAAAACTGTAAATGGAGGAAGCCAAACAGTCTACACTGTGGATATTGGGTTGTATAGGCCCCACCCTGGAATCTGTTCTGCATTTGTTTCAAAGCATCAAATATTTGACTTCTGTGAAAATAGTGCCAAGGTAAATTAGGTGGAACCGGACACAGGAACTTATATGTCTGTATATTAGTGGCAATTTCAGATGTTTGAGTTTCTCTCTTTGTGCAATAGAAATTGGGATAATATTTGTCAGGACTAGACAAATAGCACATGCTGATAGGTATTCTTGCCTTGTATATGACTCACTCTCAGTACAACATACCCTTTGACATGACTTTGACATGGCTTTTGATTGTGGCGAAGAATTTAACCCTATTGGCCATGCCCAGCACAGAACTCCACTCCAAAGTGGAATTTGCTTTAATTCCACTTCAGTCATATGATCACTTAAAGTCTGATAGCTTTCTGCTTTTTACTCTATTAAGTCTAAGTTTTGTGCTTGATTTTCAAGGACTTGTGTAATCTGACCTACTCTGGCCACCAAATTTATCTCCCACTACTCTTCACTAGGATCATTTCACTCTGGTAACATTAGATCCCCTTACTGTCCTTTAAACATTCTGCCTCTTTTCTCTTATGTTGCTTTCTTCACTTGCCTTTTCCTTTCTTTTTAAAATCTAAATCCCACCTATTCACCAAGACCTAAGTCAAGTTCCACCACTATCATTTATTCTCCTCCTTCATTGAACTCTTTAGTGCTTAGAATTTGTACCTGTTTTGAATGTGAAACTGTGTTTTCATGTTAGCACTTACTGTGTGGCAGGGTTGTGTCTGCCTCCCATCCCCCCCCCCAACTTGTTACAAAGAGAGATGATTATTATTAACAAGAGAGATTTGTTTATCTTTTAGGAGTTTCCACTCTGAAGAATATAATAGGATCCAGAGTCCTCCCCCACCCTTGAGAATTAGAGCCAAGGTTGGGCCTCCTTCGGCACAGCCATAACAGGTGGACCCATCTCCTAGACACTGGCTACAAAGGATGACACTGGACACAAAAGAAGTCAGAACTCTGGGAAGAGAGAAGATCTCAGGATGCCTAGCAAGAAATGATACTGTGCAGGCTGATCTGACTGAGTAAAACAAAAATGTATTTGTTGCTTTTCTGACTTGCTGTTTTATAAATAATTGCAGGGTTTTCATGTTTAACTAAGACCTTTACTAGGATTTACCTGGTTTATAGATCTTCAGTTACCTTTAAGGATAACAGTATTTTATCTCTCTCGGTGAATTATTACAAATTATTTTTCTCGGTATAATTTTTTGATAACTCTGTTGAGATATAAATGTTATTTTTTTTTTTTATTTTAGAGAGAGCGTAAGCAGAAGGAGAGAGAGAGAATCTTAAGCAGGCTCCACATTCAGCACAGAGCCCAACACAGGTCTCAATCCCACGACCCTGGCATGGTGACCTGAACTGAAATCAAGAGTCAGACACTCAACTGACTAAGCCACCCAGGCTCTCTGAGCTATAAATGCTATTTAAAAATAAATGAATGAATGAATGAATGAATGAATGAATGAATGAATACTATTTAAGTATTTAAATTATAGGGGGTGCCTGGGTGGCGCAGTCGGTTAAGCGTCCGACTTCAGCCAGGTCACAATCTCACGGTCCGTGAGTTCAAGCCCCGCATCAGGCTCTGGGCTGATGGCTCAAAGCCTGGAGCCTGTTTCCGATTCTGTGTCTCCCTCTCTCTCTGCCCCTCCCCCGTTCATGCTCTGTCTCTCTCTGTCCCAAAAATAAATAAACGTTGAAAAAAATTAAAAAAAAAAAAAAATAAATTGGGGCGCCTGGGTGGCGCAGTCGGTTAAGCGTCCGACTTCAGCCAGGTCACGATCTCGCGGTCCGTGAGTTCGAGCCCCGCATCAGGCTCTGGGCTGATGGCTGGGAGCCTGGAGCCTGTTTCCATGATTCTGTGTCTCCCTCTCTCTCTGACCCTCCCCCGTTCATGCTCTGTCTCTCTCTGTCCCCAAAATAAAATAAAACGTTGAAAAAAAAATTAAAAAAAAAAAAATAAATTATACAATTTTCTAAGATCTGACATAGGCATACACACCTAAGACCATCACACACCCCCAGGTTTCTTTGTGTTCCTTGCCTCCCTGTCCTGTTACCAAGCAACAACTGTCATTATAGATTAGTTTGAATTTTCTAGAATTTTATATAAATAGAATTATAAGTATATATTTTTTGGTCTGGTTTATTTCACTCAGAATTGCCTTACTGTTGCCAGTATCAACAGCTCCTTATTACTGATAAGCAATATTCCAAAATTTAATATCTGTTTATCTGTTGATGGACACCTGGGTTGTTGTTTGGCGCTTTTTGTTTTTGGGGTTTGTTTGTTTGTTTGTTTTTACTATTACAAATGAAGCTACTATGAACATTTGTGAACAACTCTTAGTGAGGTCATTCTTTTATTCTTCTTGAATAAACACCTAGGAGTGGAAAGACTGGGTTCATTATAGTGGATGTGGTTTAATTTTAAAAGAAACTGCCAAACTGCCAATTATAACCAGCAGTGTCATGAGAAATCCAATTGTCCTCATCCTTGTCAACACTTGTATAAGTAGTCTTTCTAACTTTAATAATTTTAGAGGATATGCACTAATATTCATTGTGGCTTTGATTTGCATTTTCCTAATTACTAATGATGTTGAATATCTTTTCATATACCTGTTATCCATGTGTGTTTCTTCTAAGGTGAATTCTCTATTTAAATCTCTGGCCCACTTTTTTGCAATTGGATTGTCTTCTTATTTGTAAGTTGTGAGAGTTATTTATATATATTCTAGGTTTAATTCTTTTGGATATATGTTTTGCAAAATTTTCTCCTAGTCTGTGGCTTACTTTTCCATTTTCATAACAGTGAATATAGAAATGAGAGCAAAAGGTTTTTTTTTTTATGAAGTCCAATTTATTGATTTATTTCATTTAGAGTTTTTTGTGTTTTATTTATTTATTTATTTATTTATTTATTTATTTATTAAAACATTTTCTCTAATGTTTATTTTTGAGAGAGAGAGAGAGACAGAGCAGGAGCAGGAGAAGGATAGAAAGAGAAGGAGACACAAAATCCAAAGCAGGCTCCAGGCTGTCAGCACAGAGCCTAACGCAGGGCTTGACCTCACGAACCATGAGGTCATGACCTGAGCCAAACTTGGACGCTTAGCTGACTGAGCCACCCAGGCACCCCTATTTTTTGTGTGTATTTTAAAGGCTTGCCAAACCCAAGGTCACAAATATTTTCTCTTGTTTTCTTCTAGAAGTTTTATAGCTTTAGTTCTTACATTTATGTCTATGAAGTATTACCAGTCATCTTTTGTATATGTTATGTGGTAAGGGTGGAGGTTAGTGGACTTTGTCCATTTCATCCTAGTTGTATCATTTATTGGCATAAAGTTGTTCATGATATTCTCTTCATATTCTTTTAAAGTCTGTAGGATCTATAGCGATGCCCTCTCTGTTTCATTTCTGGTATTAAGTGTAGTCTTTTTTTTTTTCTTCCTACTCAGTCTGACTAGAGATGTATAAGTTTTTTTTTTTTTTAATTTATTTTGAGAGAGCGCATGCGCACACACACGCGTGCGCGCGCGCGCACACACACACACACACGCACGTGAGTGGGGGAGGGGCAGAGAGGGAGAGAGAAAATCACAAGCAAGGCTTGATCTCTCGAACTGTGAGATCATGACCTAAGCTGAAATCAGGAGTTGGAAGATTAACCAACTGAGCCACCTAGCTGCCCTGAGGTTTATAAGTTTTACTGAGATTCAGAAATGACCTTTTGGTCTCATTGGTTTTCTGTTTTCTTTTTGTTTTCTATTTTGTTGATTCCTGATCTTATCTTTATTATTTCTTTCCTTCTGCTTGGGTTTTAATTTGTTCTTATTTTTCTAGTTTCTTAAGGTGGAAACTGAAGTTGTTGATTGGAAACTTTTCTGGTTTTCTAATATAGACATTTAAGCTGTAAGTTTCCCTCTAAGTACTTTCATGGTATCGCACAAATTTTGATATGTTGGGTTTTCACTTTCATTCACTGTGAAATACTTTCAGATTTCCCTTTTGATTTATTCTTTGACTCATGGGTTATTTAAAAGTTTGTTACTTAATTTTCAAGATTTGGAGATGCTCCAGATTTTTTTTGTTATTGACTCCTAATTTAATTTCATGTGGTCAGAAAACATACTTTACCTGTTTTGAAAATTTTTAATGTATTGTTTTATGGCCCATGATCATGGTAAATGTTCCACAAACAGTTGAAAAGAATTCATATTCTACTGTTGTCAGGTGGAGTGTTCTAGAGACATCAGTTAAGTCAAATTAACTGTGTTTAAGTCCTCTATAACCTTATTGACTTTCTCCTTACTTGTTCTATCAATTATTGAGAAAGTGATATTGAAGGCTCCAAGTATAGTTGTGAATTTGTGCCATATTCCCATCGGATTTGTTTTTGCTTCATGTATTTTGAAGCGTTCTTATTAGGTGTATAAATATTTAAAATTGTTATATTCTCCTGATGAATTGATTTCTGTAAATTTATGAAACATTTTCCTTTACCCTGGTAATAGTCTTTGTTGTGAAATCTTTCTCTGGAAACAAAACAAATGACCAAAGGAGAAAAAAAGAGAAAGAGAGACAGATCAAGAAACAGATTCAATTATAGAGAACAAACTGATGGTTGGGGTGGGGGGTTGCCAAATAGATGATAGGGATCAAGGAGTGCACTTGTGATGAGCACAGGCTGATGTATGGAATTGTTGAATTACTTTATTATACACCTGAAACTAATATAACAATGCATATTAGCCAACTGGAATTAAAATTAACTGGGTGGCTTAGTCAGTTTAAGTGTCTGACTTCCGATTTTGTCTCAGGTAATGATCTGGTGGTTTGTGGGTTTGAGCCCCGCATCAGCCTGGGTGCTGACAGTGCAGAGCCCACTTGGAAGTCTCTCTCTCCACCCCTCCCCTGCTCACTCACATGCACATGCATGCATGCTCTCTCTCAAAATAAATAAATAAAGGGGCGCCTGGGTGGCTCAGTTAAGCATCCAACTTCAGCTCAGGTCATGATCTCATGGTTTGTAAGTTCGAGCCCCACATCGGGCTCTGTGCTGACACTCAGAGCCTGGAGCCTGCTTCGGATTCTGTGTCTCCCTCTCTCTCAGACCCTCCCCCACTCGCACTCTGTCTCTCTTTGTCTCTTGAAAATAAATGTTTAAAAAAATTAAAAACGAGTAAATTTGAAAAAATAAAAAATTAAAACATTAATTTATTTTGATATATTTTTAAATGTTTACTTCTTTATTTGTGAGAGAGAGAGCAAGGGAGAGGCAGAGATAGGGAGAGAGAGAATCCCAAGCAGGTTCTGTTCTGTCAAGCACAGAGCCCAGCTTGGGGCTTGATCCCATGAACTGTGAGATCATGACCTGAGCCGAAATCAAGAGTCAGACGCTTGACCACCTGAGCCACCCAGGCGCCCCATACTTTGTGTGATATTAATATGGCTATTCCAGCTTTGTTTTGTGTTAGCTTGGTTTATCTTTTTTATTTAAAGGGTGTTTTCCTTTTTTTAATTTTATTTTAGAGAGCAAGCACAGGGGAGAGGGGCAGAGAGAGAGAGAGAATCTTTTTTTAAAACTTTTATTTAATTTTTTAAATTTACATCCAAGTTAGCATATAGTGCAACAATGATTTCAGGAGTAGATTCCTTAATGCCCCTTACCCATTTAGCCCATCCCCCCTCCCACAACCCCTCCAGTAACCCTCTGTTTGTTCTCCATATTTAAGAGTCTCTTATGTTTTTGTCCCCCTCCCTGCTTTTATATTATTTTTGCTTCCCTTCCCTTCCCTTTATGTTCATCTGTTTTGTCTCTTAAAGTCCTCAAATGAGTGAAGTCATATGATATTTGTCTTTCTCTGACTAATTTCACTTAGCATAATATCCTCTAGTTCCATCCAATCTTGCAATGGCAAGATTTCATTCTTTTTGATTGCTGAATTATACTCCATTATATATATATATATATATATATACACACACACACACACACACACACACACACACACACACACCACATCTTCTTTATCCATTAATCCATTGGGCTCTTTCCATACTTTGGCTGTTGTTGATAGTGCTGCTATAAACATTGGGGTGCATGTGCCCCCTCAAAACAGTATACCTGTATCCCTTGGATAAATACCTACTGGTGCAATTGCTGGGTCATAGGGTTGTTCTATTTTTCATTTTTTGAGGAGTCTCCATATTGTTTTCCAGAGTGGCTGCACCAGTTTGCATTCCCACCATCAATGCAAAAGAGATCCTCTTTCTCCACATCCTCGCCAACATCTGTTGTTGCCTGAGTTGTTAATGTTAGCCGTTCTGATAGGTGTGAGGTGGTATCTCATTGTGGTTTTGATTTGTATTTCCCTGATGAAGATTGATGTTGAGCATTTTTTCATGTGTTGGTTGGCCATCTGGATGTCTTGAGAGAAACAGAATCTTAAGCAGGTTCCACGTTCAGTGCAGAGTCCAACATGGGGCTCGATCCCATGACCCTGGTATCATGACCTGAGCCAAAATCAAAAGGCAGATGCTTGGGCGACTGCATGACTCAGTCGGTTAAGCATCTGACTTCAGCTAGGTCATGATCTTGCAGTTTGTGAGTTCAAGCCCCACATTGGGCCATTGGGCTCAGTGCTGGCATCTCGGTGCCTGGAGCCTGCTTAAGATTCTGTCTCTCTCTCTTTCTGCCCCTCTCCCACTCGTGCCCTGTCTCTGTCTGTCTCTCTGTCTCAAAAATAAACATTAAAAAGAAAAGGGCAGATACTCAACCAAATGAACTACTCAGCCTCCCTAAAGTGTGTTTTCGTGTAGGAAGCATATAGGTGAGTTTTGCTTTTTATAAATTGAATCTGAAAATCTATGCCTTTTAAAGGAGTTTTTAGATCATTTACATTTAATGCAATTAATGATATGATTATGTTTAAATCTGTGGTCTTAGTATTTTTCTTCCTGTTTGTATACTCTGTTCTATGTTCCCCCTTTCCTCTTTTTCTCTCTCCCTTTGGATTAAACATGTGTTATTTCCTCCTCTGTTGATTTATTAGCTCTACCTCTCTGTGATTTTGTTGTTGTTTGTATTGCTATAGGGCCTTTAGCTTGTACACACCTTTAGCTTATTATAGTATACCTTCATGTGATATTTTATCACTTCCCTTATAGCTGTAGGTCTTTACAGCAGTATAGTTCCATTTATCCTCTTCTGCCTTTATCTAATTGTGGCCATACATTTTACCTGTACATATGTTGTGAACCTCACAAGATGTTATTATTTTTGCTTTAAATAATTATTTTTAAGAGATTTTTTTAAATAAGAAAAAATATTTTATATTTTATGTGCATTAAATAGAAACATATTTCATATTTACCCACACATAGATTTCTTGTATTGTTCTTTTGTTAGACTCAGATTTTCATCTGGTCATTTCTGTCTGCCTAAAGAGCATCAACATTTCTTGCAGTATAGGTATGGTAGTAATGAATTCTTTTAGCTTTTGTGTATCTTAAAATATATTCTATCATCTTTTTGCTTTGTTTTTTATATTTAGAAATTTGCTTTTATGTGATGGGAAATCTTTTTTTTTGTAATAGTGTTATTGATATATAATTCACGTAACTAAACAATTCATCTATTTGAAGTGTACAATTCAATGGATTTTAGTACATTCACAGAGTTGTGCATCACACAATCAATTTTAGAACATTTTGGTCACACCCCCAGAGAGAAATCCTGTACTCTTTATCTGTTTTCTCCCAATACACCTATCTCTTCAATCCCTAGAAAATCAATAATCTACTTTCTGTCTCTATAGATTCAAATATTTTGGACATTTCATATAAATGGAGCTATATTATATATGGTCTTTGTGGGTGGCTTTTTCACTTAGCACAACATTTTCAAGGGACATTTCTGTTGTAGTATATATCAATATTTTATTCCTTTTTTATTGCTGTTGTCTTGATAGACCACCTTTTACTTATTTTTTTATTTATTAACTTGATGGACATTTGGGTTGTTTCCAGTTTTGGCTATTATAAGTAATGATGCTATGAATATTTGTATATGAAGTTTTCTGTGGATATATTCTTTATTGCTATCAGTTACTTACCTAGGAGTGGAATTAATTAGTTATATGTTAACTCTATGTTTAACCTCTTGAGGAATTGCTAGGTTGTTTTCCAAAGTGTTTGCACCTTTTTACACTCCTGGTCATTGTATATTTTCTCCGGAGAAATGTCTATTTGAATTCTTTTCTGTGGGTTTTTTTTTAATTAGGTTATTTGTCTTTTTATTACTGAATTTTAAGAGTTCTTTATATATTCTGGGGCACCTGGGTGGCTCAGTACATTGAGTGTCCAACTTCAGCTCAGGTCATGATCTCATGGTTCATAAGTTCGAGCCCCACACCAGGCTTGCTGCTGTCAGCATAGAGCCCATTTCAGATCTTCTGCCCTCCCCCTCTCTCTCTCTGCCCCTCTCCTGCTCATGCTCTCTCGCTCTCTTTATCTCTCTCTCAAAAATAAATAAAACATTAAAAAAACACATAAAATAAATAGAAGTTGTTTTTTAAGAAAGAGTTCTTCACATTTTCTAGATACAAATATCTTTAAAAATTTTTTTTTAACATTTATTTATTTTTGAGACAGACAGAGACAGAGCATGAATGGGAGAGGGTCAGAGAGAGAGGGAGACACAGAATCCGAGCCTGGAGCCTCTGAGCTGTCAGCACAGAGCCCGACACGGGGCTCAAACTCACGGACCATGAGATCATGACTTGAGTCGAAGTTGGATGCTTAACTGACAGAGCCACCCAGGTGCCCCCTAGATACAAATATCTTATCATGTATATGAATGGCAAATACTTTCCTCCTTTCTGTGTGTTTATCTTTTCACTCTTTTGATGATACCCTTTGAAGCACAGAAGTTTTGAATTTGAAAAAATCCAATTTATCCAATTTATTTTTTCTTTGGTTGCTGTGCTTTCAGTGTCATATCTAAGAAATAATTGCATACGCCAAGATTTTTCCCCTATGTTTTCTTCTAAGATTTTTATAGTTTTAGCTCTTACATTCAGGTCTATGATCCATTTTTAAGTTAATTTCTGTACGTGGTATAAGGTATGGTTCAATTTCATTCTTTCACATACGAATATCTAGTTGTCCCAGCACCATGTGTTGAAAAGACTTCACCTAATCTTTGAAAAATATTTTTACTTAGTATACAACTCCAGAGTGTCATTCCCCACCCCCAACCTCACCCCCACTTTAAATATGTCAAACAACTGTTTGGCTTCTATTTTTCCAATGAGAAGTCTTCCATCATTTTATCTCTGCTCCTCTGTACATAGTGTGTCTGTTTTCTCTAAATGATTTTCAATTTTGTTTTTTAATTACCCCTGGTTTTAAGCAATTTAATATGCTTTGGTGTTTTCTTCATGTTTCTTGTGCTTGGGGTTTGTTGAGTTTTTTAGATCTGTGAGTTTTCAGCAAATTTGGAATGCTTTTATTATTCTTCAAACATATTTTCTGCCTCCCATCTCCTTCAGAGACCACAATTATACATATATTGGACTGAAGTGTGTGTACTGATGCTCTGTTCATTTCTTTCCATCTCTTTTCTCTTTCTTTTTGGAGAGTTTATATTGCCTTGTCTTCAAGTTCAGTAATGTTTTCTTCTGCAGTATCTAATCTGTTATTGATCCCTCCTATTAATATTTTTCATCACAGCCATTGTTTTGTTTACCTAAGTTTAATTTGGATCATTTTTACATCCTCTATGTTTATACTTTGCATGCTTATGCTTTTCTATAGCATAATATGTATATCCAATATACATAATATAACTGTGTTATATTGTGTAATAATTGTGTCACTTGTGAAAATTTCTATTGATTGATTTTCATTTTCATTATGCATTGTATTGTCCTGCTTCTTTGTATGCCTCATAATTTTTTATTGGATTCCAGACATTGTGAATTTACCTTGTTGGGTACTGGATATTTTGTATTCTTTTAAATATTCTTTAGCTTTGTTCTGGAATGCAGTCAATTTACTTGGAACCATTTTGACATTTTCAAGGTTTGTCTTAAAGCTTTGGTAGAGGAGCTTTCAGTCATAGGCTGACACTTTCCCCTTTTCTGAGCAGTCTACCTGATGCCCTGCTTATTACAGGTTTTCCACTCTGACTGATGGGAGCACAAACTATTCTCTACAACAGTTATTCTTCCTGTCCTCTCTGGTGGTTCTTTCCCTGGTCTCAGGTAGTTTTTTTACACACAGGTGCTTATCATTACTCAGCTGAAGACTTGAAAGCACCCTCTGCAGATCTCTGGAGCTCTGTTTGTGCAGTTCTCTCTTCTCCATGCAGCTCTCTTCTCTCCTATTCTCTTCCCTGCAAATTCCAGCTGCCTTGACCTCCCCAAACTTTCAAGTCTATCTCTTCAACTCAAGTAGATCACCGGTTTGAGTGTCCTTTCTCTGGTTATGGCCAGGAAACTTCACCCAGAGAGTAAGCTGAAGCAATCATAGCAGTCACCTCATTTGTTCCACTTATCTTAGGGATCATTGTCCTCTACTGGTTACTGTCCAATGTCTGAAAATTGTTTCATATATTTTGCCTATTTTTTTCAGATATTTAACATGGTGGGGGGGGGGAGTAAATCTGACCCCTGTTATTCCATCTTGCCTGGAAGACATATAAATATGTCAATAAATATTTTACACCATTCTCTGAACTCTGAGTGGTTTCATCATTGGCAATAAACTGGGTTCTTTCTGGAAACTTTAGTATTAGTCCTACTAGAAGTTCCTGGGCAGGCACCATGGGAAGTCTACAATTATATATGTTATTATTCTGCCTTCTATTTGTTTCAGATGTATTTCTCTTGTCTTCTTAAGCAGACTGCAAAATCTTTAAGATCAGGAGCCCTCCATGTCTTATTTTTTATGCCCCCCCAACATTTTTTTAACTCTTACTCAACCTTTACCTCAACCTTTACTCAACCTTTACTCAATTTTACCTGAAAATTCCATTTGAGGTGTTAATAATACACTTAGGATTAGAATTTATGTTAAGCATCAGGACCACATAACCAAATGCTATTAAAAATGAATGCCTACAGGAGCACCTGGGTGGCTTGGTCGGTTAAGCATCCAACTTTGGCTCAGGTCATGATCTCACCATCCATGGGTTTGAGACCCGCTTTGGGCTCTGTGCTGACAGTTCAGAGCCTGGAGCCTGCTTCAGACTCCGTGTCTCCCTCTGTCTCTGCCCCTCCCCTGCTCACGCTCTGTCTCTCTCTCTCAAAAATAAATAAACATAAAAATTTTTTTTTAAAAATGAATGCTTGGGCTCCTGGTGGCTCAGTTGGTTGAGTGTCTGCCTCTTGATTTTGGCTCAGGTCATGATCTCATGGTTCACGGGATCGAGCCCCACATCAGGCTCCATGCTGACAGCTCAGAGTCTGGTTGGGATTCTCTCGCTCTCCCTCTCTCTCTCTGCCCCTCCCCCACATGTACACACCTTCTTTCTCTCTCTAAAATAAATAAATAAACTTAAAAAAATGAATGCTGATTTATCCACTATAATTATATATATATAATTATATAATATATATAATTATATGTATAATATATTATATATATAATGTATATATAAATATATAAGTATATATATATAATTACAGGATAAATATACAGTGGATTATAGTATATATATATATATACACACATATATATATATACTATATATGGAAGTATATATATATATACTATATATGGACTACCACCATCACCCTCATTGTGGTCAGATGAGAAATTTTCTCTCCATCTAACTTGTTAATATCTTCTTAAGGCAATAATATAATAATTAAGAATACAGATAAGTGAAAACCTGGAAAATCAACAGACTTAGCAGGCAGTTCTTCACCAACTGAGAGCTCTCATCCTTCATGTAAAAGCATATCTGAATATTTGTCAAAGTAAATATTAGCAAAGTAATATGGAATTAGATCATTTTGGAATTTTGCCCTTTCCACCAATGAATTGTCATTAATTCTACTCTAAATAGAAATTTAAAAAATTAGAATTACTTTTATCTGCCTTATCTATTCTGGTAATACATAGGAAAAAAATACACAGTGATTTCATTCACTCTCTCCACAACAAATATGCCCTTAATCAACAATAAATGTATTCCAGGTTCTGTTCCATGTGTTGAAGATCCTGCTGAGGGGAAGACACAAAATACCTTGTTCTTATAGCATATTTTCTCTTGGTACTATTTACATATGGAGGCTCCATGTAGGTTAGTGGTGTAATATATTTATCATATGTGAGTTACCATGGGTTCATCTAATGAATCATTTGTTGAGTACCTCATACATTCCAGACATTTTTCTAGACATTTATGTTATAGCAGTGAACAAAACAAATTTCTTGCTCCCAAAGAACTTCTATCTGGGGTAGGAGGCAGTCAGATAAACAAATGTAAGGCTGGTAGCAGTGCTCTAAAGATAAGCAAACCAGGATGATGAGCTAGATAATCATGAAAGGAGCTCTATTTTATATAGAGTGATCAAGAATGGCTTCTCTAACAAGAAATAGTGTCATTACAGACACTGGATGAAGTGAGGGAACTAGTTAGGTGGACTGTTTGGGGAAACTGTTCTAAGTTGATGCAAAATTGCAAGTACAAATGTTTTTGATGCAAGAGCGGACTTGGCGAGTTTGAGTGGAACTAACACAGAAAGAAGAGTGTTAGGAAGTGGGGGTAAAAGGGATGAGCTAGGTCAGATCAAATAATACAGTACAGTCCATCATAAAGTCATTGCATTTTAGTTGGAAATGGAAAGCTGTAGTAAGGTTTCGAGCAGAGGAGAGAGATGACCAAATTTACATTGTGAAATGATCACTGTGGTTGCCGTTGACAGGGTAGACCTTAGGGAGGCAAAGGCAGAGCAGTGAGAAGGCTATTGTAACCTTTCAGGTGAGAGATGATGGTGGCTTGGCCTACAGTGTTAACACAGGAGATGGTGAGAAGTGGTCAGATTCTAGATGTATTTCCAATGCTTTCGCTGAGTGAATAAAGAAACAAAAAATGAATATATACTGTATGATTCCATTTATATCACATCCAGCAATTACAAATCAATCTATAGCAACAGAAGGTTGTTTGGAGATTGGCAGAAAAGGGGAGGGAAGATAACAAAGGAGCATGAGGACTCTTATCAGTGATGGATACATGATTTATCTTGATTATAATGATGGTCTCATGGGAATATACATATGTCACAACTTATCAAACTGTCCACTTTAAATGTGGGCAGTTTATCATATGCCAATTACATTCCAGTAAAGTTATTAAAATAAAGAACACCCAGGATTGGCTGATGGGTCGGATTGGGTGTGAGAGAAAGAGTTGTCATGAATGATTTGTAAGTTTTTGACCTGAGCACCAGGAAGATGGGAATTAAAATGGCATTTATTGAGATATGGAAGACTAAAGGAGCGGGGTTTGAGAGAGAAAATAGTTTGGTTTTTAACCAATTAAGTTGAAGATGCCCATTAGATACACCTAAGATTCTAGCACAAATAAACACAGAGTAGAAAAGAAATGAACCCCCGAGGGCACTATCCTTGGATGGCCAGTGACCTTATCCATTGTACATTCTCTCCAGAGAATTATGGGAACTACACTGGACCAATGGGATATCTCATGGCCCCTATAGTCAAACAACTGTGAACATCTATGTGAACATCACATCTTTTTCTTTATTCAACACTATGGATCGCATGGACAGGCCACATTCTTTCCTCTTGCTTTTCTGTTTTTTTTTTTTTTCTTCAATTTATTTCTTTTTGAGATAGAATCTTTTTTTTTTAATTTTTTTTTCAACGTTTATTTATTTTTGGGACAGAGAGAGACAGAGCATGAACGGGGGAGCGGCAGAGAGAGAGGGAGACACAGAATCGGAAACAGGCTCCAGGCTCTGAGCCATCAGCCCAGAGCCTGACGCGGGGCTCGAACTCACGGAGTGCGAGATCGTGACCTGGCTGAAGTCGGACGCTTAACCGACTGCGCCACCCAGGCGCCCCGAGATAGAGAGAATCTTAAGCAGACTCCATGTTCAGTTGGAGCCTGATGCAGGGCTCTATCCCACAACCCTGGGACCATGACCCCGGGTTCATGACCGGAGCCAAAAGCAAGAGTCAGATGATCAACTGAATGAGCCATCCAGGCGCCCCTTTACTCCTGCTTTTAAAGAATCCAATTAGTTTGGAAAACCAATTGATGGGTTTGGTGTTGAGGTGGATGAATAACCTTAGCAGAGAATACTGCAGTGAGAAGCCCCTGGTCACAGTCAAATGCCAAGTGCTCCAACCAAAGGCAGAACATTGTAGCCACTGCAGGTTTACGGCGTTTTTTCCCCTCCCCCATACAGAGAATTCAGTTATATCGTGATTTATAAAAAGATTTTGTGGGGCTCCTGAGGTTGAGCCTCTGACTTTGGCTCAGGTCATGATTTTCACCGTCCGTGGGTTTCAGCCCGGCTTCGGGCTCTGTGCTGACAGCTCCGAGCCTGGAGCCTGCTTCAGATTCTGTGTCTCCCTCTCTCTCTGCCCCTCTCCTGCTCGCGCTCTGTCTGTCTCTCTCTCTAAAACAAACAAACAAACAAACAAACAAACAAACATTAAATTAAAAAATTATTAAAAAAAAAGATTTTGCTTCCCCTAGTCAGAAAATACAAAATATTGCATGTTGCTTGATGGAGGCTTTACAGAATTGTGATAAAAAGGATATTCCCTGGGTTTGAATCTCAGCTCCATCTCTCACTAGGTGTGTAAATGCCCCAATTTACTCATCTTAAAAATGAAGATAGTAATAGCATCCTCTATTGTGAGGGACTATTGTTGTGAATATTAAACAAATTGATACGTTTAAAGACCTTAGGATAACACCTGGGCGTTAAGAAAGAACTCAATAAACGTTAGCTGCAATTAATTAGCTTTTCCCACCGACCTGATGTTTATTCTCTTTCGCTGTTTTGATGTCATTTAGTTTCCACTAAATTGTGGATTTCTTTTGACAAGGGCCAGATACCTGTCTTTTGACCTACATCTTTCCCCACACCAGCCTACTGTCTCCAAGGCATGAATGATAGCATAAAATGGAAGCTCAACCCATCTGTGTTGAATTACTTCTTCCCTTAGGGATAAAGGCCCAAGAATCTGAAGACCTCAGCCCTGGTATACACAGCCTACCCCTATCCCCCAAGGCTACAAACAAACAAACAAACAAACAAACACAAAAAACAAAAAAAAGACCAAGCCGGCCACTAGTTCTAATTTCCATCACCAACCCACCATTCCACTACTCACGCCCCTTCCCAATCTAAGGGGAATATGGATGGGACCCCCAAGGAACCCCCGGGAGCCTGAACGAGCCCCCGGGAGCCTCAATCCGGAGACTAACAGCGGCAACTCGTGGGTGGGATTTGGTAGTTTGGAAAAGGAGGCACCGAAGCAACATTTAGGGGAGTGGGAGGTGGGCTGGTTTGGGCTGGACCAGGAACCAGAAGCTGCCAGAAGGGACCCGCGTTGGGACGGCGGGGTGGGGGTGGGGTTTCCAAGGTCGCAGAGACCGGTGAGCGAGGAATACCAAGGAGCGGGCGAGGGAGCGGAGACAGGAGCACCGGCCGCCGGGGCGGAGACAGCACGGGGTAGCGGGTTCGAGCCCCTCGCCGAGGCCGTGCTGACGTGTCGCCCCGGAACGCCGCGGCCTCCGGCGCCGCCCCGCCCCGCCGCGCGCCCCGCCCGCCGCGCTCCGCCCTCGGCCCCGCCCGCCGGCGCCCGCCCCGCCTCGCCTCCGCCTCCGCGCCGCCGGCTCCCCCGCGGTGACCACAACATGGCTGCGGCGCCGGGGCTGCTCTTCTGGCTGCTCCTGCTCGGGCTGGCCTGGCGGGTGCCGGGCCAGCCGCACGCGGGCACGAGCCGGCGCTTCTCGGAGCACAAGCTGTGCGCGGACGACGAGTGCAGCAGTGAGTGGCGGGAGGGCGGCGACGGCGGCGGCGGGGCCGCGCGGGGGCGGGAGCCGGGCACCCCCGCGAGCCGGCCGGGGGCGCAGGCCGGGCGGGCGCGACAACGGGGTGGGCGATCGCCGGGGCCGTGCGCCGTCCCCTCGGTCTTCGGCGCCCGCCGGCCCCGGTCGGGGGGCTGCGCCTCCCACTTGTTGCCAGCGTTTCCTTTCCCTCTGCTGATGCGGCGGGGTCTTAGGGGTGGCGGTGGCCCCCGGTTTCCTCGGGGGCGTCTCGCAGCGCTAGCTCCCGCCCGGTCCCGAGGGGAGTCGGGACACATGGGGTACGCGCCGCGCACCCTGGGCTCCCCGCGCTGCAGGGAGCGCTCTCCTGCCCCCGCCGCGGCGACTTGGGTGGGTGCAGTCGGGGCGCCGATGCGCCCAGGGCTCGGCGGGTGCTCTCCCCGTAGCGGGTCGGTGTTGGGGCTCGGGAAGTGCGCGCTGGCGCTGCCCCTTCGCCCAGCCGCTTTCTCGGGTTTGGGGCTCCTACCGCCTTCTTGACAGGGATTGGAGTTTGGGTTTGGGACGAGCCCGGAGTCCAAGCATGCAGTGTATTCCAAGGTCTCCGCCCCGGCTCTCCCTCAGTCCTGTCATTTCTGTGCTTGGGTGTCTTCTTGCAAACAGCCAGGCAGGGAGGGCACCTTCGGAAGGCCAAAATCTTTCGCTCTCGAAAGAGGCCAAGAATCTGCATTGGCCACCTGGGACCAGCAGCCTCCTCTGCTTTGCGCAGGAAGCGGAATTGTTCCCCAGTCCTAGATTGGGGGTGGGGGATGGACTGTGGGCGGCGAGGAGGCCAGAGATGTCCAGAATCAGATGAGGATTATTAAAGTAATCATAATGCATTCCCCCAAGGGTTTCATAAACGCGATCAGCTTTAGCTTTAGTCACTTGTGTTGTCGGAATCTCTCCCTCTGTGTTTGTGGGACCGGAATCATTCTTACCGTCTCCCGGAGGGTCTTGAATAACCTTGTAACTTAGTGACAACCGCTGTTCGTAAATTGTAAACAACACATATAGAAAAAATATTCATGCCGAAGAGGCCGCATGGCTGCAGTTTATCTATTTATGTTCAAATCGGTGCTATTCACAAGCAAATTTCATAATTGGAGGAGTTTGTATACACTGCAACACCGTTCAAGAGGAGGAGGCATCGTGGATTGCGTTAAACTGGTTCCTAGAGGTAACCTAGGGCTGAAGCAACTAAACACCGCAAAAGTGGAGCCAATTTTTACAGTTTTTGCCTTCAGTTTCCTCTGAGCAAACCCAGATGATTAGCAAGTGGGGTTGGCTAAGACGGAATGTTTGCTATGCTTTGCTTTCAAGGACTCCCTGACTTGGGTTCCTCAAAACCATAGTTAACGTGGAGAATCACATCGCTGATGCTTCCTTAGTACAGAGGCATGGTGTTGGAAGGGCCCGTGGTTGTCACTTAAGTTGAGAAATGGCGTGTGTCCAAACAGATGTAACTGAACGACCGGCAGCGGCTGAGCAGGGTCTGGGACCGTGTTGCATAAAGTGTTTGTTTAGTAAGGTGTGCATGTGTGTGCTGTCCTTGTGTACTTTCCAGACAGTTGTTTCACTGTGTGCATTATGTTGTCATCTAGTTTATTGTTATAGATTCTCCATGATGTCTTCTAAGGGGGAACAAAAGAAACATTACCACTTCCAGTTCTGATAGAACCCCCAATCTGAAATTGCCCATTACCTTCAACCTGGCCTTTCCCCCAATTCTATCTGGATTTGGATGCTGGGCATATATTAAAATAATTGGATTTTAGCGTCAAAATTCAAAGAACTGCCTTCAAATCTATCTGTTCACCCCCTCAAGTATGTATTTAAAGATACATTTTAATGTATTTATTGCTAATTGGCTTTAAGAAAAAGTATTCTTTCCATTCACCCTTCTTTTTCTCTGCTATTTAATTGCGTCTATTGTCCGTTTCATCTTACATCAGAAACTGTGTATTTGGCCACCAAAAAGAAAAATTTTGCTTCTACCAGTTTCTAGATCCAGTGTGATTTATGTCCTGCATTTTAAGACTGAAGGTAACTACTGAACAATTCTCATAGTTTTGCTTGTCCCTGCAATATGTGATGCCCACTTGTGATTTTTGTGTATAGACATAAATAAATGAGGGTATTTTCCCTTTGTTTTGAAACCTTTGTAATGTTGGGGGCAGTCAACATTACCTACTGTCATAATAATTCCACATTACCCTGTCATGTGATTGGACCCATAATAGGATGTGATATACTTTCCCATTAATTTATCCAGATACTGCATGGGGAGAACAGCGTGGCCTCAAGTGAAGTTGACAATGTTTACTGCTGCTGCATGGTAGCAGTTACAGCCACTTAAAGATCGTGCCTTTTAGTGTTAGTTCAAGTTAATTGACCCCTCGGGGGTTCCTGGGTGCTCTCCCCTGTTCCTTATTACCTCGGCATGCAGTCACGCTTAAGCCAGACAGCATCTGTACTTGAATTTATCCAGTTGCACAGTGAAGCTTTTTAGGATTATGAAACAGCAGAGATTGAGGACAAGAAGGTTAGAGAGTTTCTCTTGAGACCAGCCATGTGTGGCAGTGGACTCACTGCTTTTTGTTTCCCAGCATTATCCTTAGAGAAAAACAGAGAAAGCCGCCCTCTCCCTGTCTACTTGTAGGAGATGATATATAATGATAAGGCTCTAAAGATTTTAGTTAATTGGAGCATATGAATTGAAAGCGATTGATTCCAGAGAGTACTGGAGAAACTTGATTGTTGTTTACAGAATAGAAGAAACCTCCTTTCCTGATAAATCAGCGTGGACTCTGAAAGTTGAATCCTGACATCTATTTTTTTTTTCCTCTCTTTTTTTTCCCTGCCTTGTCTTTACCTACAGTGTTAATGTACCGGGGTGAGGCTCTAGAAGATTTCACAGGCCCCGATTGTCGTTTCGTGAGTTTTAAAAAAGGTGACCCCGTATATGTCTACTATAAACTGGCAGGGAGACCGCCTGAAGTTTGGGCTGGAAGTGTAAGTACAAATTTGACATACTTTATTTTCTTACTTTTTATTGGCTTCTGTAGGGCTATGGGTTTAAATAACTGTTTTCTTGGGGTCTTTGATGGCATTCACGTGTCCCCTCTGCTGGACTGGGAAAACAGAGGATGGCTGTGTGTCACCAGCAGGCATCAGGCCTGGCCCTACGTGGGGGCTCTGTTCCTTAAACAGGGCCCAACTGCTTCTGGTTATTGTTGCTCAGCATTAAGTCATGAGCCTTATCAGCTGTGGCTCCTCCGTGCACAGGAAAGGTTGAAGTGGCGAAAACTGAAAATTCTGAACTTCATTGCCGTGAGCATTAGCCCTAATCCTGTAAACTTTGTGCAGGACTGTGTTTCAGGTGTTCATGTTTAAAGTTGATTGTGTGGGGCGCCTGGGTGGCGCAGTCGGTTAAGCGTCCGACTTCAGCCAGGTCACGATCTCACGGTCCGTGGGTTCGAGCCCCGCGTCGGGCTCTGGGCTGATGGCTCAGAGCCTGGAGCCTGTTTCCGATTCTGTGTCTCCCTCTCTCTCTGCCGCTCCCCCGTTCATGCTCTGTCTCTCTCTGTCCCAAAAATAAATAAACGTTGAAAAAAAAAATAAAGTTGATTGTGTATTTCTTTTTTTCTAAATTATTTTTTAATTTTTAAAAAATGTTTATTCATTTTTGAGAGAGAGAGAGAGAGAGAAAGAGAGAGAAGGTGGGGGAGAGTCAGAGAGAGAAAGAGACACAGAATCCAAAGCAGGCTCTGAGCTGTCAGCACAGAGCCCGATGCAGGGCTTGAATCCATGAGCCATGAGATCATGACCTGAGCTGAAGTCAGATGCTTAACCGACTGAGCCACCCAGGTGCCTCTCTTTTTTTTCTAAATCATTAACATTTGTGAAAGATTGGCAGGTCTGGAAATAGGCAGCCTAATCGTGTATATTGTTACCGGTCTGTTAAAAGAGCAAAATGCCCTTCTCACTGTGTGTTTTTCTTGTTTCCATGTTTTGTTTGCATCTTCTGGGTCAGGCTGCTGCCCACCCCCGCCCCCCACTCTTAAGACACTTGCTCCTGGAGGGCCCCCAGCTGTTGTCTTCCTGGGCAGTTTTACAGGTGCCCTGATGGCAGATGTGGAAAGCAGGGACTCCATCGTGCTTTAGAATTTAAAAAAAATTTTTTTAATTCAAGTATAATTAACACACCGGGTTATATTAGTGTCAGGTGTACAATATAGCAGCTCTACAATTCGATACGTTACTCGGTGCTCATCATAATAATTGTGCTCTTTAATCCCCATCACCTATTTCCCCCGTCCCCCCCCCCCCCCCCCCCCCACCGACCTCCCCTCTGGCACCCAGCTGTTTGTTCTCTGGATTTAAATGCCTGTTTTTCGTTTGCCTCTTTTTTTCCTTTGTTTCATCTCTTAAATTCCACCTATGAGTGAAATCATATGGCATTTATCTTTCTCTGCCTGACTTATTTCACTTAGCATTGTGTACCCCCTAGGTTCATCCATGTTGTTGCAGATGGCAAGATTTCATTCTTTTTTATGTCTGAGTAATATTCCAGTGTGTGTGTGTGTGTGTGTGCACGTGCATGCATGTATGCACATGCTATGTCTTCATCTGTTCATCTATCGATGGACACTTGGCTGGCTTCCATGTTTCAACTGTTGTAAATAAAACTCAGGCTTTGATGTTTTTAATGAGGAGATTCCCTAGGAGTGACCTGATTGAAAGCCTTATGAGTTATCGTCCTTTCCTTTCTAAGAAGTGTGATGTGTGGACTGCTTCTTTACCAAAAGGAGTGAGAATTCTTCATGTCCTTAGGATTATCCAAACTTCCAGATATCCAGTCCCTGCTGTGGAAACTTACTTTCCATAAAATACCAGACAACAGAAAATAAGGCTTGAGAAACCTACATAAGGGGAAAAATAGGTTCATTTTGTTGGTGTTACTGATTCCTTGCGGGGGGGGGGGGGGATCTTTTTGTTGTTGTTGTTTGTTTGTTTTTTTGACAGAGAGAGTGTGTGGGGGGGGGGAGGGGCAGAGAGAGAGGGAGACACAGAATCTGAGGCAGCTCTAGGCTCCAGCCTGTCAGTACAGAGCCTGACATGGGGCTCGAACTCATGGACTGCAGATCGTGATCTGAGTTGAAGCCAGACACTCAGCTGACTGAGCCGCTCAGGTGCCTCCCTAGGGGTGAATCTTGAGCGACCAACTAGCTGGTTAGGTTCAGCCCTTATAATTTAGGTTGAGTCACTGTGTACAAAGAAGGATCTGTTCTGCTTCCTGCAAGTCTGCCGCGTGAGATTTCTTGATAATCTTCACTCTGGGAAAGTTTTTTCCATGTACCTAGGCCTGTTTTATACACGGTGAAGTGGTTGAGTTGGAGCATTTGGTAAGTGAGCTTGACATATATGGCATTTTCCTTTGGCCGTATTCACCTCTCATGGTGCCTTCTTAGGGAAGCCCTGCCCTCAGCAGCCCAGCCAGAAGGGATCTTGCTGTCTGATAACTGTTCAGGTGGCACTTTGTTTGCACTGCTCACGTGGCATCCCCTATATTGCCTTTTTTTTTTAAGTTTATATATTTATTTTGAGAGAGAAAGAGCGCATGCTGGGGCATGAGTGGAGGAGGGGCAGAGAGAGAGGGAGAGGGAGAATCCCAAGCAGGCTCTGCACTGTCAGTGTGGAGCCTGATGTGGGGCTCAATCTCATGAACTGTCCACCCAGGTGCCTCTCAAACTGACTCTTGTTTCTGTTTCTTAGTTTTCATCCTGCAGTCTTTTTTGGTTTCTTAGAGTTTTCAGATTTTAACTGCCAGTGTAGCAGTTTTTAATTACCCTATCTTATCTAATCTTCAAGGCTGTATTCTAGTACTAAGACTGGCTTTCACATATTTGCCAGATATAACAACAGCACTCCTAATGAGGCTATTTTGGGAGTTGGTGATAAGTAAGCCTTTTTTCCCTTGGTGGATTGGATCTGCCTCTCAGCCTCCTTCCCAGTGATATGCTTTTCCTTCTAGACACAGTCAGTAGAGGACAGTGTGTGCCTCTCAGGAGGATGCTCTGTGTATTTTAGCTGTTAGTGCTATAGATAAATGGGGTTATTTTCTCCAGAGGTTTACTTTGCATGAAACTAAAGCTTCTTGTGTAGAGTAGTATGAATTTTATTTTCTCTGCAAATACTCAAAAATCTAGTTTTTGAAAAAGCTACTACAGCCCGTTATATCAATAAATATTTGCTGTTTTATTGTAGTCATCACTTATTTTAGGAATTTTATATTCTTTTTTTTTTTTTAAATGTATTTATTTAAGTAATCTCTACACCCAACATGGGGCTTGAACTCAGAACCCTGAGATCAAGAGGCACACAGTTTTCCGACTGAGCCGGTCAGGTGCACCTGATGTGCTTAGTTTTAACCATAAAATATACAAACACTTTCTGTTATGTAGGTCTTTTATCTACTTCAGAAATCTAGCTCTGTGTTTAGAATTAAGTTGCATGATGAAAGGAAACTTCAGTGGTTTTAGAAAAATTGACTGTAAAGTATTCTGTACTTAATTTTCATTGGAATAATAATCCGTGTAATCATCATAGCAATTATCTGTCTCTTGTGGTTGTACCTACCTACGTATCTATCTGTTTCCTCTCACTGCTGAAAAGTCTGTCGTTTGTATTTCTTATACAGAATTTTGATTGGTATGTGTTTCTTTGCCTGTTTTTTCATATAGGTTGGACGTATTTTTGGATATTTTCCAAAAGATTTAATCCAGGTAGTCCATGAATATACCGAAGAGGAGCTACGGGTTCCCACAGATGTAAGTTATGTTATGGATTTTTAATTTTAATTTTAATTTTTTTGGTTCTCAATTATAAATTGCCTTTCATACTCATCAGTTATAGTCAGTTAATGATTTTTGAAAGTCCTTGTATTTGGGCCAGAAAAAAAACAAGTTAACATTTGTGTGTCAGGTTTTAAATTAGAATCAGGTAACTTTTAAAAATAGAAAAAAAAGAAAAACGTTTGGAAAGAATTTATGGGAGACTGTGTCATTATTTGGTAATTGTCTAATATGTACAGTCATATAGGGTTTCTTTTTGCTGCTTTATATGAGAAAAAATTAAGAATTCAATATCTTTGTACTTAGTTATTAAGTTTAAGAGCTA
This sequence comes from Prionailurus bengalensis, assembly GCF_016509475.1. Taxonomy (NCBI): domain Eukaryota; kingdom Metazoa; phylum Chordata; class Mammalia; order Carnivora; family Felidae; genus Prionailurus; species Prionailurus bengalensis. The sequence continues at coordinate 59,060,360 of NC_057360.1, forward strand.
TACATTTTTATAGGCTAAAGAAGAAGGTATCTCCACTAGAAAACTTTACTCATTGAATAGCTCTTAGACATTTTAAGTGTAGAGAAATCAGATTAAATGCTAAACTATGTACTAGGTCAGAAATGCCAATTTACAATAGTTTTCTTTTTTCTTTTTCTTTTTTTAAAGTTTATTGTTAGATTGTGCATGCAAGCGAGGGAGGGGCAGAAAGAGAGGGAGAGACAGAATTCCAAGGAGGCTGTGCATTGTCAGCACAGAGCCCAACACGGGGCTCAAACCCATGAACGATGGGATCACGACCTGAGCCAAAATCAAGAGTCACATGGTTAGCCGCCCCTATAGTGGTTTTCTTATTACTGATTCTTTAGTGATTTAAGGGATTATAGTTACGTTACAGGTTTGGAAAAGGGAACCTGAGAGATTCTGAAGAGGTCTGGTCTCAGATCTGCATGGTACTGACTGTACATCCTATAAAGCATTCATCTGGGTGCATGACATAGCTCTGTGATGGCAAGGATTCTGTGTTCTGGGATCCTTAGTCCTGCGGATCATTTTCTGGACTTTTTTTTTTTTTTTTTTTTTTTTTAATTTATTTAGTTTGAGAGAAAAGGAGAAAGAGAGAGGGGAGAAGGGGCAGAGATGGGGAGAGGGAGAGAGAATCCCAAGCAGGCTCTGTGCTATCAGAGCAGAGCCGGACGCGGGATTCGAACCCACAAATGGTGAGATTGTGACCTGAGCTGAAACCAAGAGTTAGACGCTTAGCCAAGTGAGCCACGCAGGCGCCCTGTTTTCTGGAGTTTTAAAATGTGTGGTAATTGATGCCTACTTTCATTCAGAAATCTTTGAGCAGTTTTTTAAGGTTTTTTTTGCAGTGCTACAGATATGCAGGCAGCTGGCCTAGGGCCATCGTTGGATGAGATTGGCAGAATATATGAAGTCTCAGAGCCAGTGCTGTACTTAACATTTCTTTGTAGTCTCAAGGGTCATAAAATCAGCCCCATTACCTGTCTGGCCTCATTCCTAATGAAGAGACTCCCCAGGATATAGGTGTGAGACAGCAGTTCATTGGCCACGGTGACCTCACTTGTTTGGGAGTCTGCCTTCTTAGTGTACCTCCACAGCATGCTTCCCTCAGTGTTAAGAAAGTGGCTTGGAAACGGATGTGGTGAAAAGAAGAAATTCATCCCTACTGCACTGGTCAGAGCTCCTCAGACTTTGGTGAGAGTTTAGTTAAGAGAAGAGAATTACCTGTGTTGGCTTTTAAACTTACTTTCCGTTTATGGCCCCATTTACGTCAAGTTGCTTATTATTGGAGGAAAGGAAGAATGTAGGTTTATGCCTAGTCCTGAAACCAGACCTTAATGACACCTACCACCCTGATGTAGAATAGAGTATATTCCTTACTGAATCTTGTTTTCAAGTTGTACTTGAGGTAATAGTTAAGTGGGGAGCCCCCTGACACTCTTATTTGTGCCTTTAAATTTTTATTGCCCATGCACCTATAATTTAATAAGGCTGTATTTAATAAGGCTTCCTAGGCTGATTTATCTTTCCCAGCGCCAAGAAAATATGAGCCAAAAAAAAATCTGTGTAGACTTAGAGCCTGACAGCAAGGTGATTCTGCCTGTCTCTAGCTGGTTAAAGAGAGAAGGATAGTCTGGAGGGCACAGTGATGGGGAAGCTGGATCATCTTCCAGGTTCCCCTGTGCATATTATTATGACATGAATTCCCAAGAGATCAGGCACAGTTCTTGGGAGTTGGGGGACCCAATAAATGACACCCTGTTTTTCTCCACTTGTGCTCAGAACAAATTGAGAGACTCAGGAGTCAGGCATGTGGAGACCAAAGTATCACTATTACTTACTGATAAAACTTTTTGGTGAACATGGCTTGGGTGTGCAGAAGTAATGGGTTTCCTAACTTTGTCGTGTGGAATAAGACAGACATACCCAGCCACAGACAGGGCTAGCTAGCCTCCCCAAGGGGGCTGTCTCTATACAACTTATAGCATGGAGTGGAGAGGATATATGTTCCCTCTAGCAGGTCCCAAACAGAAAACAGGGATGGTGCAGAGCAAACTCACCAGCCACATGAATCCTCGGGAGGAGACGATGAAGGGAAATCAGGAATATTACTCAGGTAGGAGTCCTTCTCCGTGGAAGCAGGAAACCAAGGAAAAGTGGATACCCGCTTTTATTCCCCTCCCACTACCCAAGAACAGTCATTGCCCAAGGTTGGCACAGAAGCCCCTCTGGATCCAGTTTGAGGTTAGCCTTCATTAGCACGGGTAAGAGTTTGCTCTTGCGACACTTAGTGACATGCTAATGTTTTTCTTTCTTTTACAGGAGACAGATTTTGTTTGTTTTGATGGGGGAAGAGATGATTTTGACAATTACAACGTAGAAGAGCTTTTAGGATTTTTGGAATTGTACAATTCTGCACCTGGAGATTCTGAGAAAGCTACAGAAAAAACTGGGCATGAGGACACACTTCTTGAAGTACTTGAGGAAAGCGACCTTGAACCTGAATCTGAACTTGAACCTGAACCAGGAGAACTTGACTCAGAGGAGAGTGAAAGTGTGTTCTCAGAAAACTCTAAGGAACTCAGGGAAAGATCTGGGGCTCAGAGGAACCACCCTCACTTAAACAGTCAAGCAGATCATACTCAGGGAGACCAGCTTGCATTTGAACCTTTTGAGGAAATGCTACAAGATAAACTGAAAGTGCCGGAAAATGAAAACAACAAAACCAGCAATGGGTCTCAGCTCTCGAGTGAACAAGAGAAGATTGATGCTTATAAACTTTTGAAAAAAGAAATGACTCTGGACTTAAAAACCAAATTTGGCTCGACTGCCGATGCCCTTGTCTCTGATGATGAGACAACCAGACTTGTTACTTCATTAGAAGATGATTTTGATGAGGAGCTGGATACTGAGTATTACACAGTTGGCAAGGAAGATGAGGAGGATGAAGAAAACTTGGACGACCTGCCATTACTGACCTTCACACACGCTGGGGAAGATGTGAAGGTCCCAATGAAGTCTGGAGTTCAGAAATATCCAACAGATACAGAGCAGAATACAAATGAAAAGGATAAGGTTGAGGTGACTCAGCCCCCTGGCATCAAAAACTATGATCAAAATATACTAACAACCTGGGAGGATACTGTCTTCTCCTTCACAGATGGTGACAGACAAACAGGCTTGGACATAGGGAGTTCTGACCCAGAGGAAGGAAGGGAGGGTGGTGACGCATTCATCCCAGATAGCAAATGGGGGAAACCACAATCAGCACCAGATTACGCCGACCCCCAAAAAGCAGAAGATGGGCTTTTGACTGTAGAGGCCCCGAAAACAAATAATGACAAAGACCTGGAAATTCACTTTACAGGAAACAGGAGGAAAGTTGAGGAATCCAAGAAGGGCCTGGCGCAGGCTGAGATGGGGCTGGAGGGGAAGCAGGAAGGCATGAAAGCACACGGTCCTACTCAAAGCAGTGACCTTGGCTCTTTGCTAGCTGCTGGAAAGAATAAAGACATGTCAGAATCAGCTTTTGATAACAAAGAAAATGACCTAGAAGGAGCAGCTGTTCCTACGTCAAAAGGAATGCTCCATGAAGAAAAGCCTGCAGAGCGGATTTTGGAGGGTGGCTCGGAGCGTGAAGCGGTACCCAAAGCTGCAGGGAGTCAAGTGACCGAGGAAGGGATGGAGCAAGAATCCGTGGGCATCGCACCAATGCCGGGGGGTAGTCCGCATAATGCATCCAAAGACAACGCGGAAGAAGTGCACGCTTTAGTAAGTGGACCAAAACCACACACGCTTTCAGTGGAGCCTCCACACGAGGGATTTCAAGAGGAACAGCGTCTTAAGACTGATGGTCAGCCGAGGCCTTCCCCTCCAGATGAAGTTGATTTGCCAAGAGAACTGGAAGAAGAGGGTCCCACTGTGGGAAGAAATCTTTCCTGGCCACAAGGAAAAGAGGTGGCCCATGCACGTGATAGGCAGATGGATGAGAAGTTACAGCTCTCCAAGGAAGTGGTCAAAGAGGACTCCTCAGGGGAAGAAACGGCTCCTTACAAGCCCGCGGCGGGCACGCAGGAAGTGGAGACAAGAGGCCAGGTGGATAGCCTGGAAGTGCCAGGTCTCCATCCCGAGACACCAGAAGCAGAAGCTGATTACAGCCCTGAACAACTACTGGAGGATGAAAATGCTCTAAGTGCAAAACAGTCTAAAGAAAAAAGCCCTGAGATTCAAGGTGGGCGGTTAGATGTTCATCCGCAGGCCCCCGCAGGGGCCATGTTAGGCACCGTTAGTACTGCTGCAGAAGCAGAAGGAAACAAAGAAGAAACTAGCAGTATCTTGGAAATTGAAAGAGAAAGTGAAACTTTGGGCAAAGGGGTGGACACAGGGGGCAGGGAAGCGGGTGGTGGGGTGGTGGAAAAAGAAAGCCCTCTTGTGGGTAAGAAAGCACAGAGACCATCTGAAGGAAGTGACTCTCCTGACCAAAAAAATGAGACCCCAGAGTCAGGGGAAGTGTCTGAGAATCAAGATTCTGATCATTTTCCAGACGGCCCTGAGAAATACCTGAAGACCTCCGGGCCCGCTGAGCAGCCTGGGGTGGAAGGACTCTCCAAAGAGGACCAGGAGGACTTGGAGAGGGTGGCGGACACAGAGGGCCAGGGGTCTGCAGTTGAGGAGCACGACGGTGACCTGTGGCACTGGACTGAGCACAGGGCTGTGCAGCCGCCGCACGGGGACCGGGTGAATGACTTGCCTATCCTCAGCAGCTTCTTTAAAGACAAGCAGTCTCTGCGGCGTTTCCAGAAGTACTTTGACGTCCATGAGCTGGAAGCCATGTTCCGCGAAATGTCAGTAAAGCTGAAGTCCGCGCAGCGGGAGAGCCTGCCCTATAATGTGGAAAAAGTCCTGGACAAGGTCTTCCGTGCGTCTGAGTCCCAGATTCTGAGCATAGCAGAGAAGATGCTGGACGCTCGTGTGACCGAAAACAGAGAGCTGGGCACCAAGGAAAATAACATATTTGAAGAGGCGGCGGTCCTTGACGATGTTCAAGACCTGATCTATTTTGTGAGGTACAAACACTCCACCATGGAGGAGACCACGCCGCTGGCGACGGCTCCACCCACGGAGGAAGGCTGGGCTGGCGCCACGGAAGGTAAAGCGCCTGCCTGTGGTCTTGGGGAGTTGGGCTTGAGAGGCAGGTGGGGCGCAGAGTGGTTGGGGAAGTGCCTCCTGCCTTCCTGGTAAAGCTCTGTCCACAGTTTGCAGTGTGCCTAAAGGTGAGGGACAGCACTGTGACATCCACATGTCCCTTCCTGCTTTCTTCCTTTTAGGCTGGAGCGTGGGTCAGGATTTCTCATCCTGTTTTCCCCTTAGGACAGTTGAGCCTGCTAGCATTTTTTTTCTTTTTTTTTTTTTTTTATTAAAAAAATTGTTTTTAAGTTTATTTATTTTGAGAGACAGAGCAGGTGGGGGAGGGGCAGGGAGAGAGAGAGAGAGACAGAGAGAGAGAGAGAGAGAGAGAGAGAGAGAGAATATCCCAAGTGGGCTCCGTGCTGTCAGCATGGAGGCTGATGCGGGCCTTGAACTCACAGACTGTTGAGTTCATGACCTGAGCCAAAATCAGGAATCGGGTGCTTAACCGATGGAGCCACCCAGGTACCCTGAGATTGCTAGCATTTTCTAAAGGAACCTTGACAAGCAGGTAAAGAGAAAGCTACAAACAAGAAAATGACACCCCAAGTAAACCTGTTAAAAAAGTACAAGTTTCATGTAAATTATGAAAGGAATTTTTTTGGTAACTTAAGTAAATTCTTTTGTGTTGTTTTTTTAAGTAAACTCTATGCCTTATGTGGGGCTTGAACTCACAGCACTGAGGTTAGGAGTTGCACATTCTACCTACTGAGCCAGCCACGCACCCCGAGTAAATTCCTTTTTTTTTTTCTTAATATTTATTTTTGAGAGACGGAGTGAGAGAGTGAGGGGAGGAGGGGCAGAGAGAGCAAGGCGGACAGAGGATCTGAAGCAGGCTCTGTGCTGACAGCAGAGAGCCTGATGTGGGGCTAAAATTCACAAACCCGTGGGATCATAACTTGGGCCAAAGTCGGAGGCTTAACAGACTGAGCCACCCCCCCCTTTTTTTTTTATTTATTTATTTTTTAACATTTATTTATTTTTGAGACAGAGAGCATGAACAGGGGAGGGTCACAGAGAGAGGGAGACACAGAATCTGAAACGGGCTCCAGGCTCGGAGCAGTCAGCATAGAGCCCGACGCGGGGCTCAAACCCACGGACCGCGAGGTCATGACCTGAGCCGAAGTCGGACGCTTAACCGACTGAGCCACCCAGGCGCCCTGCTGCCCCCTTTTTTAAATTACAGTGTAGTTGAAACACAGTGTTACATTAGTTTCCGGTGCACAGCATAGTGACAGGGACAGGTCTGTGTGTTCTGCTGTAGCCACCATCTGGCAGCCTACAGGCCACTACAGGACCACTGATTGTATTCCCCACCCTGTACCTTTCACCCTTGTAACTTATTCCACAACCGGAAGCCTCCGAAAGGGCTTTCGTGTGAAGTAACTGCTCTCTGACCAAGGATGAGCTGGCATCACATTTCACCTGATGCCTTGCCAGAGTTTCTTTATCCTCACCCCCCTCAGTTTTCATCTTTTGTGGGTGTCATGTTCTTTCTTGCCTCTTTGGAGCAGTCACTTAGGTTAGTGAACTTCTCCTGGGCCCTCGGATTCTTGCATTCAGATGAATTAACCAGGGACATGACTGGGATGCAGGGCTCTCTAACACAGCACTTGCATGTGGAAGCCTTTCAGTAAATATTGATTGAACGGATCCTGAGCCAGTCTCCTAACATAACCTGATTCCTAGTTCCATGCTTTTCAGCCTGAGGTATTTAAACTGTGGCGTATGATAGCCACAGAATAAATGCTGTCTTCCCAGAGGGCCAGTTTTTCTTGAATTTGGGGAGGGGAACATTTTTGCATGTAATCAAAGCAGACCTATTTTCCATTAGAATGCAAAACTGATGAATTTTTAGGGTCAACTGTGATGCTTTAAAGAATTGCATCTTTTGTGTGGGTCACATTGGACTCTGCCCTAAGCCTCTTGGGGAAGGAAATGGGTTCTCACTCTTTTTGACAATTAGAGGTACTCTGAAAATATTTGAAAGCTATTTCAGTAAGCTGCCTTTGGTAACGCTAGCTCTGTGAAACAAACATGCTTGTGAATGAAAGAATTCGTGTTCTTTTTGTGTGGCGTAGATATTTCCTATTTCTGCCCTTGACTGGAATTCTCTTCTGCACATTCACCTGGTTGGGCATGTGTTGGGTTTGTCAAGGGGAGTTAGGGTTATTGAACCCGTTACCACAAATGGGTTTATTTATAAAATACTTCGGAATACGGGTTTCTTTGTAAGTTGTAGTCATCTGTGAAGTGAGAGAGAAGCAACTGAAACTCTTATTTCCCCACTCAGTCGAGCTTCCTGGGATCCCGGCATGTGGAGGGAGGGCAGTGGGAAGGTGCCCAGGGGGTGACCGGGGAGGGAGAGCTGCCCAGTGGGAGAGGCCGAGTGGGGAGTATCGTCAAGGCTTTGCCAGCCCAGTGCATTCTTCTTCCCTGTAGGAATAGAGCCACCCCTTGAAGATAGTTTCCCACAAGATCACACAGAAGACCTTAGAGCACAGATTCCCAAAGAGCCCAGCCAGTTGGATCAACTTGGGACTGGTGACAAGGGTGGCTCAGAAGTGTCACAGAAGCCCACTACTGAGAAGGACATAGACCCAGGTAAAACTTGCAGACTTTTTCTACAAAGTAGAGGTGTGTCATAAACGAGAGCTTCTAGGACATTTGTTCTTTTTTTTTTTTTTTCCTTTTTTAATTATTTAGGTAATCTCTGCACCCAATGTGGGGCTCGAACTCATGACCCTGAGTCGTGTGCTCTACCAACTGAGCCAGCTAGGTGCCCCTGGACATTTGTTCCTAAAGGCGGGAAATCGAAGGGAGAATAAGACAGGCATGAATGAGTGTTAAAAAACAAGAAACCCCAGAATGGAAAGAAAAGCAGTTGAGGCAGATGGATGGAGGTCAGCAGTAGGAAAAAGGCCAGAGACTATAACCAACCAAAATATCAATGTTTGGCTCTCATTACTCACGTAAATAATTTCAGTCTAAACTATTATTCTTCAAAGGCCTTATGTTCTCAAACAGTAGTTTTCAACCAGACCAGCCGGCATCAGAAACTCTGAGGGTGGAGACCAGCAAGCTGTGTTTAACAAGCCCTCCAGGAAATTCTGATCAGCTGAAAGTTTGAGAGGCACTGCTTTATTTATTTATTTTTTTCAGTGTATTTATTTTGAGAGAGAGCACAAGCGGGGAGGAGCAGAGAGAGAGAGAAGACAAAGTCTGAAGCAGGTTCCATGTTGACAGCAGAGAGCCCGTAACGGGGCTTGAACTCCTGAACTGTGAGATCATGATCTGAGCCAAAGTTGGATGCTTTAACTGACTGAGCCACCCAGGCGCCCCAAGAGCCACTGCTTTAAAACCCACAAATTCTTCTCCCCCCTCTCCCGCCCCCAGTAGAATACAGTGTGGCTCAGGTCTTGTGTTAATTTGCTACCTGGACATGGCAAAAACCTTAAAAACCGTGAAGGGGATATTTATGCCTAGGTGTCTGTACGCCGTGGGGAGCAGTACAGAAAGTTGTGCATCGTGTCGTGGTCCCACGTGGCCTGACACCAGTGTGTCAGCATTAATCACAGGGCGCAGCAAACACTCAGTGGAGAGCAACCCACTTCATTTGGATTGAGGAGACTATTTAAAAACAAGACGACAAGCCCAATAATGGCATCAACAGGTTGCTACTGAAGAAAGGCTAATTGTGTTATTTTGTGTGTCCGCTGTGGGGGGTGGTGTGTGTGATACCATTACTGGTTCCATGTCCTTCGAGGTTGTGGTGTGTAACCCGGGATAAAACGCTACCCATGAGACCTGGTAGCACCGTGTGGGCCTTCAGGAGAAGCCACGGCATGGGCAGGAATTCTGTAATTGGGGAAGAAATGACCTATCAGAGGCCTCCCGTGTTCCGAGGACGTTGCATTCATGTATCATCCTCTCTAGTTCTAAAGTCTTTATCTCAAAAAGAGTCAAAAGAGTTTTTTCAGCTTGTTGAAAATGAGTCATATGCCACGATGTCTCGTTAACGCTCTTGCTCAGAAACTTTCAAGGCTAGGAAAACCTCTGCTTGCAGAATTAAAAACAGATTTTTTGCCCGGTCCTTCTGAGTTCTGCCACAGGATGACATGAGCTACCCTTACAGGCTCATCTTCCCAAATGTCCCTTCGTACATCTCAGCCGCCCTGACTGTGGACACTTCCCCAGGGTCACAGTCATAGATCCATCGTGAATGGAGTCTCTGGGTTGGGAGAGTCACCTCCTCCGCCCCTCACCGCTTGCTGAGCTCCTAGCTGTTTACAGAACGGGCCCAGCCTCAACTAATTCAAACTGAGGTCACCTCCCCGCCACCTCCTCTAGTGAAACCCTTTCAGGCTTAGCAGAGCTTCAGGCCAGCCCCCGCTCTGTAAGCAGTTCCTGTTAGCGTCTCTGGGCGTTTACCTTGTTCTCTTTTGTGTAGCTGTCATTCATCTGTGAGGGAGCAGTCACCTGCCAGGGGCCAGACACCGTGCTAAGCACGGGTGCAGTCCACCTGCGGGTCTGCAAGCTGACGCTTTTCTACTCAGCGGTTGCCTGAAGTTTCTAACACAATGCTTCACCGGCACTGAATGAACATCTGGTAAATGCAGCTGTGTCCGTGTGGGAAAAAAAACAAACAAACCCATAAGATTCTGCTTTTCTCAATTCCCATGACTAAATACTGTTCAGAGAGCAGTTGTTTTGCCAGAGACATGATGGGAGATCTGGTGAGGGGTAGGGTGTGTTGGAGATACGTTCATTTCATAATGGAAGGGCGTGATGGCTCGAATGGGTGTTCTGAATTTTGTTCTCTCTAGAATTCTTTAAGAGCATAATTATATAAGTTATATACGTCTTTATATAAGACCTATAGAAACTGTGTCTTTTTTTTTTTTTTTTTAGTAAATATGATTTAATTTTATCTCAAGTTATCTCTATGCCCAACTTGGGGCTCAAACTCATGACCCTGAGATCAAGAGCCACGTGCTCTACTGACTGAGCCAGCCAGGCGCCCCTATAAGTCTGTATACGTCTTTAAGAGAAGCCACTGACTCATACTCGGTGGGCACTCGATAAATATTTTAAACGAAGAGAAACAAGTCTTACTCTAAAGCATATTATAAAATATTAATTTTCACCCTCAATTTTAGGGATAATTCCAACAGAAAGCAGTCCTGTTGATGCTGTTGATGCAAAAAAGAAACTAGAAACAAATGCTGAAGAGCCAGCAAGTGTCTCACCTTTGGAAAATGCAATTCTTATAATATATTCATTCATAATTTATTTAACTAAGACGGTAAGTTCGACATACATAGCTTCTTCAGATAGAGTTATCGATTAATTACGGTTTTTGAGTTGATCTTGAGCATGAGATCAAGAACTTAAAATTACTGCTGATCCTTTGACTTCAGCCTCTGAAATGGGTCACCTGTGTATAATTTGATGGGTTCTTAGCTCAGATCTGCGGTGTGTCAGAGCCGGGCATAGACAAACCTATAAAACATGGCTCTTCCCCAGCAGGACCTTTTAGTCCAGCAGGGAGATAAAGACCTTCGCTGGGGACATAATATGATACGGGCAGAGAGTATTTTCCCGATGGGAGAATGATGTGTTGGATACACTGATTTCGTTGTGCTGGGAGGATGGGCAGAGAAGGTCAGAAGTTTCAGCAGGAGCTGAAGGACAAACGGGAGTTTGACATGTGTTGCTGAATAGAAGGTGGAGAGGGAGGTAGCATGCGGTTCGACCGAGGAAATAACATGTTCAGAGAGATGGACGGTATTACAAAGAGAAGGCCTTTTGGGGAAGCCATGGAAGCCTTTTTGGTGTTGAATAGTTGAGGGTGTGGTTGGAGGGCGTCTTTTGGAGGGAGATAGGGAGATAGGTAAAGGAAGTTCTGTGTTGTGACAGGTAGTGCTACGCTCTTTGGGATTGGGATCCTTGGAAGGTTTTAAGCGGAAAGGGATGTGGTTAGATTTGTGTCTTAGAAAGAGTCACTTATGGCAGAGTATTCAGATTTATCTTTCTTAGGGAGTCAGGATTCAAATGAGACATTTAATCTACCTGGAAGCATATTTAAGCTTTTTAGGACTTAGCTCCCCCTTGTGGTATTTGTTGAAATTGGACATTTTCCGGTAAATTGTGGGAATGAGCAAGCTTTTCAGAAGCTGGAGGCCAAGTTGTCCTTGGACCTGTAAAGAAAAGTATCCTCCCCCATAAAACTATTTTTCCACTATGTTCTGTTATTTCAAGACTTGTGTAGGAAAGAGGAATCCCCCCCCCCCCGCCCCGTTCCATAAAAATGCATGAGTTTTGAGCCAGGATTATCTGGTTTCAAATCCCAGATTCATCATTGAGAAGCTTCAGCAAATTACTGAGCTCCGTTTAGCTGTCCTACATCTTCCAAATGCTGATAATACCTACTGCAATTGTTGTAAGAATTAAATGACTTGATAATAAAGTGTTCAGTGCAGTGCCTGGCATTTGTAGGATCTCATCACCCTCTGCCTGCTTCTCGTTTGGATGGTCACAGGGAAGCATATAAACACTGGATGCCCAGAGAATTCAGGAGAAAGGCCACCGGGAAGAGTTTTTAGCTTTCTCCATGGTTGTGGTGGTTAGCAGCCCCCCAGGTAAAGGTGTGTATGACCTGTGCAGTTAGAATAATGACATTTTCAGTGATTAAGGCAGTTTCAGTATTCAAATTTTATCATCAGAATGAATCATTGTCACTTCAAAAATTTAACAGCCTCCAGATGTAGAAGGAGTTCTTTATTCATTTTGTTTGTGGATATGCACAGAGTCCCTTTCTAGGCCCACTTGGGGGCCACAGATGTGGTATAAAACAGGGTCTCTGCTTGGGGATGGTGGGAGAAGGCACAGACGGGAATGGCCAGGGAAAAGGGCACAATGTTACAAAGTAACATGGGCTTTAAAGGTGTTGTCAAGAAAGCATTTTGATGGCCCAGTATGTGCAGAGTGTTGTGCTAGGAATAGAAGATTCTGAGAGGTATAAAGCATGATTCTGATTTTGGAAAGGTCTAAGAAAAGGGCATATCAGATATATGAAAACTGAGAAAATGGAAAATATCTTGAAACAGTTTTTGTGAAATATCAAGTAGTATAGATAATTCTTTGGTAAGGCTGGGGAGTATTGGGGTGCTGACTTGTTCAGGAAAACTGGACCAGAAGTCAGATTCATGGATCCACCGTTGATGGAGTCTTGGAGCTGGAAGGGACCTTCGGGGGCAGCTTGTCCAGCTTCACTAATTGCAGAAATGTCCTCTTAGTCACCTGGCAGGTAGTTAGGAGATCTGGGCGTCAGCAGCTCCTTGTGTGAACAACCTAACCTTACAGGGCCATACGTTGCCCTGTTGGCTCACTCATTCTCTTATTGACTCTAGAGTTTCCTTACGTGATTCCTTCTTGTAGAATCTAATTCTTTTTCTGTATAGTAACTCTGAATGTTTGAAGTGGTGCTTTAATTTTTTAAGTGTTTTATCACGGAAAGTTTCAAACATATAAAAGCAGAAGTAATTGTAAAATGAATCCATGGCCTAGTCCCAAGTTGACAGTAATTCCTTAATATCATCCAATATTTGGCACATTAAAAATCCCCTTTCCTACTTTTAAAAATAGTTTTTGTTCAAATCAAGATTTTGCTGGGGTCCAGATATTATAGAAGGTTGCCATATGTCTTAACTTTAGTCAGATATAAATGACATATAATAAAGGTTACCCATTTTAAGAATACAGCTCAGTGAGTTTTAACAAATGTATTTGCTCATGTTAAACAATCATAACCAAGACATGGAACATTTCCTTCATTCAGAGAAGTTTCCTCATGTACCTTCTCAGTGTGTCTCCTTTACCGCTGGCTCCCGGCAACACTGTATTTCACTATAGGTTCTGTTTGCCCGTTGGAGAATTATAAGTATAAAATGGACTCATTCCTAGGAGTGAAACTGCCCTGCCACATGGTAAGTTTGTTTTAGCTGGAAAGGAGTGGCCAAACAATTCTCAAGAGTGACTGTCCAGTTTATACATCCATAGCAATTTATGGGACTTCCATTTGGTCACATATTTGCTAACATTTGATATTATCGGTCATAAATTTTAGACATTCTAGTAGATAGTCTTTGTGGGTTTTTAAAAAAAAATTTTAAGTTTATTTTTTTATTTTGAGAGAGAGAAAAAATGCATGAGTGGGGAGGGGCAGAGAGAAGGAGATAGAATCCCACGTGGGGCTTTATCCTATGATGGTGAGATCATGACCTGAGCCAAAATCAAGAGTTGGACGCCTGACTGAGCCATCCAGGCGCCCTTCTTTGTGGGTTTTTTTTTTTTTTAAGTTTATTCATCTTTGAGAGATAGAGAGAGACAGAGCATGAGTGGGGAAGGGGCAGAGAGAGAGAGACACGGAATCCGAAGCAGGCTCCAGGCTCTGAGCTGTCAGCCCAGAGCCCGATGCGGGGCTCGAACTCACGGACTGAGAGATCATGACCTGAGCCGAAGTCAGACACTCAACCGACTGAGCCACCCAGGCACCCCCCTTCTTTGTGGTTTTAATTGTATTTCTTGGTGATATATGATGAGTACTTTTTCACATGACCATGTTGTGTGTTCATGTGCGAAATAGCTTTTCAGATCTTTTGTCCCCCTTTTTAAAGTTTATTTATTTAAGTAATTTCTACACTCAGTGTGGAGCTCAAACTCACAACCCGGAGATCAAGAGTCACATCTCTTCCAACTGAGCCAGCCAGGCGCACCTCTTTTGCCCTTTCTTAAATTATTTTTTTTCCTCATAAATATTAAGATCTAAGAGTTCTTCGTGTATTTTGGTTATAACTTCTTTGTCAAATATATATTATGAATAATTTTTTCAGTCTATGGCTTGGCCTTTCAGTTTCTTAACATTGCTTTTGAAGAGCAAATTTGTAATTTTGGTGAATACGATTTTATTAATTTTTACTTTTATGGTTAGTGCATTTTGTTTCCTGCCTAAGGAATCATAGGCCCTTCCAAAGATGCAAATGTTTTCTCATACTTTCTTCTAGAAGTTTTATAGTTATACCTTTCATGCTCAGGTCTCTGTTCTGTGTTGAGTTAATTTTTGTGAATGGTGTCAAGTTGCATATTTTTCTTCTATGGATATCAGTTGCTCCTGTGGCATTTCTTTTCCCTTCCGATTACCTTGGCACTTGAGTAGAAATCAGCTGACCATATTTGTGTGTCCGTCTGCACTCTGTTCAATTGATCTGTATTTCTATCCTAAGATAACACACTTTTCTGATTGGTATAGCTTTATAGTAGGTCTCGGAATCGGCAAAATTGTTTTTGGGTATTTCAGTTCCTTTGCATTTCCATATAAATTTTAGAACCAACTTCTGGAGATTTTATTTGTTACTATGTTGAATCTGTAGATGCGTTTCGGAAGAATCGATATCAACAAATATTAAGGCAACTAATCCATGAAGTAAGTTCATCTCCACATTTAGATCTTTTGTTTCTCAGCAGAATTTTGTAGGTCTCAGGTACAGGTTTCACACAGATTTTGTGTGCCTTTGTATTTCATGATTTTTGATGTAAAATTGTGTTTTTCTTACATGTCGTTTACCATTGTTTTGTGCTGATACATAGAAACACAACTGGTTTTGTATATTTGTATCTTCAAACCTTATTTATTAGTTCTAGGACTTTTTTTTGTAGATTTCATAGGATTCTCTGTGTAGATAGGTGATTATGTCATCTGTGAATAAACACTTTTTAGAAAAGTCAGGTTAATGAAACATAATTACCTTTAGTAAAATTCACTCTTGCTCTGGACAGTTTGATGAGTCTTCACATTATTTCTTTAGATTTTTTTGTATCCCTCCTCTCTTGCCTTTCCTTCTGGGACTCCAATTACATGTAAGTTAGACCACTTCATGTAGTTCCACAGGTCACTGAGGGCCTGTTCTTTTTTGTTGCTTTTCAGCTTTCTAGGTCTTTGCTTCAGTTTAGGTATTCCTATTGCTGTCTTCATGGTCATTGATCTTTAAAAAAATTTTTTTTTTAATTTTTAAAGTTTATTAGTTTATTCTGAGAGAGAGAGAAAACACGAAAGGAGGGACAGAGAGAGAGAGAATCCTAAGCAGGCTCAGTGATTAAGCCTGACACGGGACTTGATCCCATGAGAGAGATCATGACCTGAGCCAAAACCAAGAAGAGTCTGACGCTCGACCGGCTGAGCCACCAGGTGCTGCCCCCTCATTCATCTTTCATAGTATCTAATCTGTGGTTCAGCCCATCAAGTGAATTTTTCATTTCTGGTAGTTTAATTTTCAGCTCTGAATGTTCTACTTGGTTCTGTTTATATCTTCCACCTTTTTGTCAGTATGGCCAAGGTAAACTTCAAAATATTCTTTTCAAATTTTTTCAGAAAAAAATAAAGAAATTTTTTCAAGCCAATTGTCATCTCTGTTGCAACTTCTTGTTTTGATTTTTTTTTTCTTTTTCTTTAGAGAGAGAGAGAGAGAAAGACCATGAGCAGGGGAGGGGCAGAGAGGGAGAGAGAATCCTAAGCAGGATTCTGTGCTAACAGCACAGAGCCTGACTCAGGGTTCAATCCCATGAACTGTGAGATCCTGACCTGAGCTGAAATCAAGAGTTAGATGCTTAACTGTCTGAGCCACCCAGGCGCCCCCTTGGTCTGTTTTTATAGATTGATTTATCTCCTACTCTTGGGATATTCCTGTTTTGTTTTGTTTTTTGTTTTTTTTTTTACATGTCAACCTACTTTCCTGCTATTTTTACACATAGTGATTCTAGTGATTCCTTGTTGTTGCTGGATGCCAGGTGCTGTGAATGTTACATTGTTGAGTGTCTGGTTTTTAGTGACTTTTTTAAAATGCTGAGGTTTGCTTTGCTAGACAGTTGTTACTTGTGGACCAGCTTGATCCTTTCTAGTCTTATTTTTAAGACTTTTTTAAGATTGTGTATATAGTTGTCTTGACTCTGGAGGTAGTATAGCCCTACTCTTTTTTTTTTTTTTTTTAATTTTTTTTTTTTCAACGTTTATTTATTTTTGGGACAGAGAGAGACAGAGCATGAACGGGAGAGGGGCAGAGAGAGAGGGAGACACAGTATCAGAAACAGGCTCCAGGCTCTGAGCCATCAGCCCAGAGCCCGACACGGGGCTCGAACTCACGGACCGTGAGATCGTGACCTGGCTGAAGTCGGACGCTTAACCGACTGCGCCACCCAGGCGCCCCTAGCCCTACTCTTAAGGCGTGATTCTTCTGGAATCTACTGAATGCCAGGCAATGTCAGGTCACTCTAACTGACTGGAGCGCAGTTTGCTTCCCACACCTGTGTAGAACTCTGGGATTTGTTCAGCTTTCAGAATGGTGGCAGCTATCCTGTTCATCTGAGGGGTTTTTTTTGCCCGTCCTTAGAGATTCTTACCTTGGGCAGATCTGCTTCAAAGTCAGCAAAGACTGAAGGAAACCCCCTCACGGATTTCTGGAACTCTTTTTCTTTGTAGCCCCCGTCTTTGTGGTACCTTTCCCTGCACATTTCAGTAACCTCGGTCTCCCTGAACTCTGGCCTTCTCCTCTTCAGGGAGATTGGTGGGCTCTGAGAGGCTTCTCCCTGTGCTGAGGTGAGAATGTGTCTCCAGGCAGGAAGCTGGTTGACCAGCAGGCTCACCTCCTTGTTTTCCCTTCCTTCAGGGGTCACGGTTGTGTGCGGCCTGTTGTTCTCCACCTGAAAATTGTGTTTTTCATGTGTTTTGTCCAGTTTTCTAGTTATTTCAGTGGGAGGGCAAGTATACCCTTTCCTCTGCCTGTAGATTTTCTCCTTTTGTTTGTTGTTGTTGGAATGTATTCATTGAAGAAACGGTTTGTTTGGCCTCTAGGGGCTATATCGTGTTCTGCATTTTGCTAACTACATTCCCCAGTGTAACTGAACATGTTTCTCTGACTCTTTGTATTTGCTGGGAATTGGTAGTCCGATTCAGTTTCAATATTGATTGGCAAGGATGCTTAACAGGAGATGTTTGCTTTCAGCAGGAGGCATCTAATGTATAGATGTCCCTCTACTTTTTGCTTTTTAATTTTTTTTAATGTTTATTTTTGAGGGAGGGAGAGAGAGAGAGACAGAGCACGAGTGGGGGAGGGGCAGAGAGAGAGGGAGACACGGAATCTGAAGCAGGCTCCAGGCTCCGAGCTGTCAGCACAGAGCCTGACGCGGGGCTCGAACCCACAGACTGAGAGATCATGACCTGAGCCGAAGTTGGAAACTCAACCAACTGAGCCACCGAGGCAACATCCCTGGATGTCCCTCTACTTTTGATGTCACTAGTCATTGGTGACGTTGACTAAGTCTGTTAATATATTACGGTGCAAAATGGTGTTAAGGGATCGCTTCTCGGCCTTTTGGCTAAGATCAAGTGTAAAATGGTGATATGGTGATTATATTGTTGCTGCTTCATTTAAAGGCTGGGATATTTCTTCAAAAAGAAACATAGTCAAGTATTGTTTACACTGAGATTTAGTTTGTATAGTATAAATATTTGATTCTTTCTATTTAAATAGTTTCCAAAATAATGACTTGGTTTCCTGGCTTTATCCAGAGATGTCCAGAGGGGTTTTTTGGTGTATTTCTTCTAACTCTATTCTAATCATTATTACGATGTCATGAATTTGAAAATAGTTGGTGTGTTTCAATCCACTGTAGTTCTTATTCTTACCAGTGCTCAATTTCTCCCACTTTTGGCTAGTGGGAGCCTCTTCAGCTTGGCTTCGGAGCCTTTTGGACACCACCCAGTGGTCACTGACACCTTCCTTGCTTTCTAGTGTGCCAGCGTGTTCTAATCCTCTACATTTCCTGCCTGCACCTTGAAGGAGTTATTTCTTTAAGGAGCCCCTGATTTCTTTGAATGGGAAATAGTATTTAAAAGCTGCATTCTGGATACGAAGATGCTTATTGCTTTTGAGTTGGGATTTCTAGGCCTTTTCAGAGGGCAAGACTAAGAAAGACATGGAGTTTTTTTGTGTGTTTCAGTATTCATCTTGGTTCCATATGGATACTCCCAAAATAAAATCAGCATGCTAGAGGGATTGTACTTAACCTCATCTACCTTACACATGTATTTTCTTTCTCCAGTGTCGGAAATCCCAGTTTTCAATGATGTCAACATATTTACTTCATTTTACAGTAGTCACACAACAATATTAAAAACACCAATACCAACGCTGCCACCCACGATATATTATTGAAAATGTTTTCAGGATGTTTTTCAGCTATATCCCACTAGTGCATGCTTGAAATAATTCCTTTCTGTCATCCTGCCATCAACTTGATACAGTTAGGTTAATTGTTTCATTTTTGCTTTCACTTTTTAGGGATTGCTTTTAAATGTATTTGTTTGTTTTGTTTTGCAAGTATCTAACATATTTATAAGATCCAAAGCCAATTTGTAAAACAAATGCTCTTTGGAGAAGTCAAGGTTTTGTCCCAGGTCCACTGAACCTGTTGTTACCCTCCTCTATGGATAATTTTTAAAATTAATTTCATTATCTTATTATTAAAAAATAAGCACAAGGCGGGTGCCTGGGTGGCTCAGTCCGTTGGGTGGCCGACTACAGCTCAGGTCATGATCTCACAGTCTGTGAGTTTGAGCCCTGCATCGGGCTTTGTGCTGACAGTTCAGAGCCTGGAGCCTGCTTCTGATTTTATGTCTCCCTCTCTCTCTGCCCCTTCCTTGCTTGCTCTCTCTCTCTCTCTCTCTCTCTCTCTCTCTTTCTCTCTCAAAAATAATAAATATTAAAAAAAGTCCAAAAAAATCGCATGATTTCCACATTCAGCCAAGATAGATTTAGAGATACTGGCTTTACTGTCACCGAAACAACTGGAGAGAAAAAAAAATCAGACAAAATTAATGAAGCCATTTTCAAGTCACTGGGCATCAGGTAACAAAGGACAGTGATTCCCAAAAGATCGGGAACAAGTGCCGTGAGCTCTACAATTGTGCCTGCTCACTGCACTGAAAGAGTCCCAGGTTGTGTTTCTCTAGAGAACCTTGACTAATACAACATTCTTGAGCTTTGTTCTGTTTGTTCAGGTAAATAACTAGGAAATAGTTTGATTCTTTGGCGTCTTGGAGTTTCAGGTTTGTTAGGCAAGGTACGAGCAGCATTTAGTCTGAGTCGGGACCCTTCTGCGTACTTCATCCAGGTCTAGAATCATAAGGTACTATTCTTGGCCCTATGTCAGGAACTGTTCCCTGGGAACAACTGGATAGTTTCTCTGATGTTGAGTAATTTTGTCAACCTCATGTGCCAATGAATTCTTAAAGGCGACCTTTCATGGATCCCCTGAGTGTTTGCTCTCTCACCCTGCCCCATGCCTCCTCTTGGTACTCAGCCCTGTGAGTTTTAGCTGCCTTGCTTTCCCTGGACTTTCAGCTCCGTCTCCTCAACTCCGGGTTCCTCATTGTGGTTCCTCCGGGCCACAATAGGGGACACCCACACACAGCCACACACATAGGTAGAAGAGGTTTTTTATAAGGAATTGACAAACGCACAAATGGAGGCTGATGAGTCCCACAGTCTGCTGTCTACAAACTGGAGACCCAGGAAAGCCAGTGGTGTAATTCAGGTTGAGTCCCAAAGGGAGCTGATGGTGTAGATGCTAGTCAGGTCTGAAGGCCTGAGAACCAGGAGTAGCAAGGGTAGAAGAAGAATGATGTCCTAGCTCAAGCAATCCCAGAGAAAGGGGTGAATTCCTTTTGCAGTTTGCTTTTTTCAGGCCCTCAGTGGATTGGATGATGCCTACCCATATTGGGAAGGGCAGTCTACTTTACTGAGTGAATCGATTCAAATGCTAATCTCATCTGGAAACATCCTCAAAAGCACAAAAATTAAGGTTTAATTTGGGTGCCCCATAACCACTCAAGTTGACACATAAAAGTAGCCATCACATTTGTTCATAATGTGTGGCATCCAGTCAGAGATCACTAGTCATGCAAAGAGGCAAGAAAATAGAAACCATGATGAGGAGAAAAATCCGCCTGTCCAACCAAGAACTACCAGAGATGTTAGAATTAAGCAAGGATATTAAAATAGGTTTTATTACTATATTTTGGATGTTAAAAAAGTTAAGTAGAGGCATAAAAGATATTTAAAAAAAATTTTTTTTTTCAACGTTTTTATTTATTTTTGGGACAGAGAGAGACCGAGCATGAACGGGGGAGGGGCAGAGAGAGAGGGAGACACAGAATAGGAAACAGGCTCCAGGCTCTGAGCCATCAGCCCAGAGCCTGATGCGGGGCTCGAACTCACGGACCGCGAGATCGTGACCTGGCTGAAGTCGGACGCTTAACCGACTGCGCCACCCAGGCGCCCCAAGATATTTTTTTTTAAAAAGACCCAAATCAAACTTCTGGATTTGAAAACTGCAGTGACAGAGATGATAAATATACGGGGTGGAAGTAGTGCTAGATCAGACATTGAAGTGGTAAGATTAGTGAACTTGAAGACCTAGCATTAGAAGCTATTCAATATGAAATACACAGGGAAAAAGGACTCAAGAAAACTCATCAGATTCCCTGTGAGCTGTGGGACACTTTCAAGCAGCCTAGTAAATGGAGCTGGAATCACTGGAGGACGGGATTGAAGAGGTGTCCAGAAACAGATTTAAAGACATAATGGTTGAAAATTTCTAAAATTCATGAAAGCTATAGATCCACATATTCAAGAAGTTCAATGAAACCCAAACATAAGAAGCATGAAGAAAACTGCACTGAGGTATATCATAATCAAATTGCTCAAAAGTGCCTGATAAATAGCAATCTTAAAAGCAGAGAAAAAAAAGACACTTTACATAGAGAAGGATTAAGATAAGGTTGACATCAAGATTTCTTATCAGAACGCATGGCAGAATACAGTAGAATAAAATCTCTTAATATACTTGAAGAACAATATTGTTGACTTATAATATCATACCAAGGAAGATGATTCTGTAAAGCAAAGATTAAATGAAGATTTTTTTTTTCCCAATGTACAAGACCTGAATGAATTCACTGGCACACTTGTGCCTTGAGAAATGTTCAAGGAAGACCTTTAGGCATAAAGAAAATGGCAATAGGCGGAAATAGTGGAGCTACACAAAGGAGTGAAGGGTGCCAGGAATGGTAACCATATAAGTACATATATAAAACCATCATCTTACTATTTAAATGTTTTTAAAATGTAACTTCTTGTAGCATAGGGTTTCAAAAATACGCAAAATAAAATACAGGACAACAATAACATGAAGGTCGGGAGATGGAGAAGTGGTAATAACTCTTATAAAGTGCTTACTATACACATGAAGTAGTACAGTATCACTCGAAGGTGGACTGTGATAAGTTATACACTATAAACCCTAAAGCAACCACTAAAACACTAAAATAACAAGAGAAGAGAGAAATTAGAATCATTAAGAAGACTCAATGATCTGAAAGAAGCCAGAATAAGAGCAAAAAGGGAACAAAGAACAGATGGAATAAATAGAAAAAAAAGATGCCTAGGCTTAAACTTAATCATATAAGTAATCACATTAGATATAAGTTGTCTAAATACCCCAATTCAAAGACAGACGTGGTTAGATTGGGTAAAGAAGCAGGATCCAAATAGATGCCGTCAGGAATCGTACTTTAAAAAGACATAAAAAGGTTAAAACTGAAAAGATTGAAAAAGATACCTCATGCTAATAGTAGTCAAGTGAAAGCTAGAGTGGCTGTATTAATACCAAAGTAGATTCTAGAGCAAAGTATATAACAGGGATAAAGAAAGTTACTTTCTAGGATAAAGTAGTCATTAGTCATAACAATGACTCCTAATAATAGAGCTCTAAAGTACACGAAGCAAAAGTTGATAGAAGTGAATGGAAAAATAGATATATGTATATAATTATAATTAGAGATTTCAATATCCTTCTCTAAGTAGTTGATAGAATAGACAATGTGAATAAGGTTCTACAAGATGTGAACAACATTGTCAACCAACTTGACCTGATGGACATTTATAGAACATCCCAGAAGAGCAGAATATATATGCTTTTTGAGTGCACATGGAGCATCTACCAAGATAAATCATATTCTGGGTCATAAACCGAATCTCAAAAAATAAAAAAAATTCATATCATACAAAGTATGTTTTCTGGACATGGTAAAACTGAGTTAGAAAGCAGTAACAGAAAGATCTCTTGAAAATTTCCAAATATTTGGAAACCAACTGACATGCTTCTGAATAACTTCTGGGTTAAAGAAGAGGGAAATCAGTATTTTGAGGAGAATGAAAATGAAAACAGCATATCAAGTTTGTGCAATAACAGTAAAGCATTACTTGGAAATTTATAGCACCATATATTAGAAAAAAAGAAAGATCTCAGATTAGTGACCTCAGTTTGTACTATAAGAGACTAGAAAAAGAAGAGCATATTGATCCTCAAGAAGCAGAAGACAAGAAATAAAGAGCATAACTCAATAGAAAATAAAAGGAAAGCCAATGAAAACAAAAGCTGGTTCTTTGAGAGTAATAAAATTGATTAACCACTAGCCAGTGATCAGGGAAATAAAAGAGGAAACACAAACTACCAAGATCTGCAATCACACAGGGAGGGACATCACTACAGATTCTACAGAAATTAAAACAGTAAAAGGGAATGTTATGAATAATTTATGTTTATTTGATAGTTTAGATGAGGTGAAGAAATTCCATCTAAGACACAGATTGCAAAAGCCTCCTCAAGCCTTAGGGCTATTAAAGAAATTGCATTTTTTGTTAAAAACCTTTCTGCTAAGAAAACTCCCGGTCCAGATGGCTTCACTGGTGAATTCAGTTAAACATATTAGGAAGAAATAGTATTCTATATAAACTCTTCTAGAGAATTGAAGATGAGAAAATACATCACAGTTCAAACCAGACCAAGATATAACAAAAAAAGAAAACCACAGACCAGTATCTCTCATGAGGATAGGCACAAAAATTCTAAATAAAATTGTAGCAAATCAAGCCCAATCTATAAAAATGATAATACATAATGACCGAGTATGGCTTATCCCAAGAATGCAAGGTTCATTTAACATTAGAAAATCAATCAATGTAAGTCACATATTAACACATTTTAAAAATAACTTCCAAATGTTCTGCTCTACAGGCACAGAGAAAGCATTTGAACAAATCCAATGTTGATTACAGATATTAAAAAAAAGAAGTAATCAGCAAACTAGGAATAGACAGGGGCTTAAAATAGCCTCTGTGAAAAACTCACAACTAACGTCATACTTAATGGTGAATAATTAAATGCTTCCCCTTATGATCAGAAACAAAACAAGGATGTTCACTCTCACCACACCTGTTTAGCATTAGAGTGGGGCACAGTGAGGCAGTGACCAGTGTACTAAAGCAAGAAAAAGAAGTAAAGCGTACAGGTTGGGAAGGAAGGAGTAAAATTGTAGCAGACAATTGGAAATTGAAATTTAAAAAAACCTTTCAGTGCAAAATAGCATCAAAAAATATGAATTGCTTAAGGATAAATCTGGTAAAACTGTGAGACCTATAGTTGAAAACTATAAAATATTGCGGATATAAATTGAAGACCTAAATGCATGGACAGATATACATTGTTCAAGAGAAGACTAAATATTGTTATGCTATCATATTGTCACTGTGACAAACAGTATATCAAATATTAAGTTCCCCTGTGTGATCCCCAGAGTCAACGTAATCCTGATCAAAGTCTCACCAGGATTTTTTTTTTTTTTTGGAAAACAACAAGCTGATTGTGCAATTCATATGGAAAATTCAAGGGGCCTAGAACAGCATAAACATGACCTGATTTCAAGACTTAGAATAAAGCTGTGGTAATTAGGAGAGCATGGTATCAGTGTAAAGAGAGACAAAAAGATTATTGGAACAGAGAATAGACAACCCAGAAGTAGATCCATACCACCCGGCAGTGGGCTTCAGACCAAGGAGGAGAGACAGAGTGGAGAAAGAGATGTCTGTTCAACAAACAGTACTAGAACTATTATAAAAATCCCTGTGCAAAGAATTGAACCATACCTCAGTCAAACCTAAATGAACTCAAAATGCTTCATAGAAGTGAATGTAAAGCCTAAAGCTATACAACGTCTAGAAAAAAAATTAAGCCAAAGATTTCTTAGGTTTGACACAAAAAGCAGGATTCATTCATAAAAGAAAAATTTGATAATTTGGATTTCATCAAAATAAAAACTTACGCTTTCCAAAATACACTATTAGGTGAATGAAAAGACAAGCCACAGACTAGGAGAGAATCATTGCAAAGCATGTACCTGAACAAGGACTTCTATCTGGAATATATAAAGAACTATCAAAGCTCACTTAATAAGAAATAGTAAAGTAACACTTCACCAAAGAAGATATGTGCATAGGAAATAAGCACATTTTAAAAATGCACATCATTACTTCTCGGGGAAATGCAAATTTAAACCACCATGAATTATCACTATATGCTTATTAGATCGACTAAAAAAGTGATTAAAATTAAAATACTAAGTATGGGAGAAGGTGTGGAGGAGCTGGAAATACACACTGCTGATGGGCAGTGTGTAAAAGGCACATCACCTTGGAAAACCATTTGTCGGCTTCTTAAAAAAGTAGATGTCAAATGAGCCAGTCATCCCTCTGCTGAGCATGTACCCCTGATAAATTCTACATCCATAAAAGGACTTGTATATCAATATACATAGCCCCTCTATTTGTAAAAGCCAAAAATTGGCGGGGGTGGGGGGGCCCTCAAACGCAGATCAACAGCTGAATAAATAAGCAAACTGTGATATATGCATACAATGGAATGCTATTGAGCAATAAAAAGCAATGAGAACCTATTGATGTATGGGAGCAACATGGGTGAATCTCCAGTTAGGCTGAGATAAGCCAGAGAATTAGAATACATGGTGTATTATGTATTCCATATATAAAACTGCAGGAAATGTGAACTATTATAGAAATTCTGCTTGGCGTGGGGTTGGGCCCAGTCAGCAAGTGGCAGGAGGTAGGATTACCAAGGGGAGGAGAGGACTTGTGGAGGTGAAGGGTACGTTCAGTTTGAATGTGATCGGGGTTTCACAGGTGTATTCATATGTCACCATATGAATACCAGACTGCACTTTGTGTAGCTTATTGCGTGTGAATTTTATCTCAGAGCCGTAAAAAAAAAAAACCAAAACATATATATATATATATATATATATATATATATATATATATATATATATATATATTTGTCCCTTGTTACTTTCTAATATACAAGTAGTATTGTATGTATTTTTCTCCACCCCTTTAAAAAAAAATTCGGGAAATCATACTCTGGCAGTATATAAAATCTATTAATTTTTTTTTCCGGTTTCACAGTTTCCTTTAGTGTATTCAGCAACTCTTCTATTGATGGACATTTTGGTTGTTTCTAGTCTTTTGTTACTGTAAAAATGCTGGGATAACATAATTTTGTGCATATTATCTTTTCACCATTTGTTGTACACACGGTATCTTTGAGATCTTTGGAAGTGAGATTGTTACATCAAAAGGTAAATACATGAGTAATTTGGGGAGATGTTGCTAAATTCCCTTTCACAGAGGTTGTATCATCTTGTGTAATGATGAGCAATGTATGTGTAGAATATTCTCCAACATTCTCTCACCAGCAGAGTATGTTGTCAGATGTTTAGATCTTGCCAGGATAAGAAATGGTATCTCAGTGTAGGTTTAATTTGTAGGTCTTTTATTATGTGTGAGCATGTTTCCATAGGCTTGTGAGCTATTCCTAGGTCTTTTCCTGAGAACTGTTTGTTCAATTTTTCAGCCCATTTTTTCTGTAGGTTTGTTGGCTGCTTTCTTCTCTATCTGTACGGTTTATATTTTAGGAATATTAACCCTTTGTCTCTAATGTTGCAATATGTTTTCTCAGGTTGTCATCGTCAAACTGCTTGTTCTGCATTTTTTGTATGCAGGGGCTGGACAAATTTTTTTTTATTTTTAAGTAGTTGTTTGCAAATCTTTTGGATTTTGAGACATAATTGGAAAGGTTTTGTTCATAATACATTCAGAAATTTACCCATGTTTTTCCTAGTACTTGTTTTCATTTTTTTTACAGTCAGGTGTCTGATCATTTGTAACTTATTATGAAAACCAATTTTATCATTTTCCGTATGGTTTATTTAGTTATGCTAATACCGCTTATTAAAAAGGCTTCCCCCCCCAACTGACGTATTATATACCAAATTTTTAATGCAGTTGGGTGTATTTTTGGATTTTCTATTCTGTTCCATAATCTGTATTCTTGGGTCAGTACCTTACTTACTATTTTAATTGCAGAGCCTGCCTTCCCCTCCCTTTCCACCTCCCCTCCATTGCTCTTCGTTTTCAGAATTTTCCTGATTATTCTTCCGAATTGACGTTATATTAAACTTGAAGATGTACCTTTAAAGATTTGCAAACATTATTTTCCCTCCAGGGTAAATGTCCCCACTTTCTACAACTTTTAGAAGGAGTTTATATATAATCCTCGCCCTTTCCCACAAGGCACATCACTGTAAAGTATGGAACCCAGAACTGAACCCTTTCTCATGGTGCGTAATGACGTGGCTCCTTAGAAGCAGCGTTATTACGGGGCATCAGCAAGAGTGTGGGCCGGCCAGCTCGTGGCGTAGGAAGGGGACAAGTTGAGCGGGGCACTGGAGATGCGGGGGAAGGAAGGCTGGCCCAGGGGACCGAGGCGCAGCCCCGGTCCTTACTAGGGGGCGGGAGAGGCTGCTCTCCCGCGTGGGCTGTAGGACAGATGCGTGCGGTTGCGGTCCCGGCACGCAGTGACACAAGGCCGGCACTGAGGGGCGTGAGTGGCTGAGGGGCGTGAGTGGCGGGTCTGTCCCCAGCCCCTGCTCCTCCTTATAGCCCCCCGGGGCCCTTTAAATCAGGCGGTCTCCCCCAGTTCCTGTGGCAGGTGAGCGTCCAAGAGCCGCGCCTCCCTCTTCTTCCGCGCAGGTCTGTTCGCTCTTCGCTGCCTCGCTCCGCCATTGGTTTGTGCCGCCGTGGCCCCGCCCACTGCGGGCCGGCCTCCGTAGGCGCCTTTACGGCCTCTCAGGGGCAGTGTCTGATGACGTGTTTTCCAGGAGGCGTTGGGGGAAAGTGCCAGCGGCGGGGGGAAGGCGAAGTTCACTCCCAGTGTCCGCCTCCTCAGCCGGCTCCTTTCCGAAGGAGGAAACGGTGAAAGAGGGGAGGGGGTCCCAGTGCTGTTCACGGGGAAACGTCGCCTCTGCTCGGCCATCCCCACACAATGGATTCAGTTCCTGCCACTGTGCCTTCTGTCACCGCTTCCCCGGGGGACCCGGAACTTCTGGGACCCCTGTCGGTGCTCTACGCAGCCCTCATAGCCAAGCTACTGGAGGTGACGGTCCCCGCTCCCAGGGAGGGACCCCAGCTCTGGCAGGCGGGTAGACGAGTTCTGAGCGGAGTGGGCGCGCTGACCGGGGGAGGGAGAAACGGAGTGGGGTCAGGCCGGAGGCAGGCGAGGCGTTGTAGTGCTGTTTAGAGAGGAAAGGGGGAGTGTGTTTGAGGTTTCGTCACTCGCTCGTTTGTTATTGATTACTTAAATTGTACCAGGCATTGTGTTACTTTTGTCGTTTGCGGTCACGATTTCTTCGGGTCCTTTTCCAGCGACCCCGGCACTGTTGGGGAATGGGGCCGGTGTGATAGTTACTTGTGTATTCGTAGAGGGCAGTCGAAGTGTAGAAGCCGGCAGGTGTTTAACACCATTGTATTCCAGGAAACATTTAAATGAAAGGCTTTGGGTTATGTAGAAGATGGTTAATCAGAGCGGTCTAGACCAGTTATCAGGAGCTGTCTGAGCTTACTCAGCATTTGTTTTTATATAAGAATAGAAGAGAATTAAGATTTAAAATCTTAGAGGAAAAACATCATTTGTGTTATTCACTATCATTTTGGTTTTATTTGCAGCCACGAAAGGTGATTATTTCTCTAGGGTGTTCAACTTTTTGTTTCATGTGGCTTTTTAACTCATAAAAATTAGCTAAGAGGAAAGTATGATCCAGAGATTCTAGACAGGTCTTAGACAACATGATGTGGTAAGACCTATTGTAAAGTGGAAATACATGTTCAGCTTAAAGACATTTAGCTTCATGATATTCAGAAACACTTCATGCCAAACAAGAAATGGGCTGCCAGTATCCCCGCTTTATTGAAGCAGTGGAAGCGACTGAAGATTTTTGATGGAGAAGTTTTCTCATGGAGGTTCATTTCGAATTTCTGTGGATGACTCTTTGTGACTGCTCTATTGTAAATTTCCTCATGGTTTGCTATTTCTAATATTTCTGTTTCAGTTGGTTGCTACATTGCCTGATGATGTTCAGCCTGGGCCTGATTTTTATGGATTGCCATGGAAGCCTGTACTTATCACAGCCTTCTTGGGAATCGTGTCATTTGCCATTTTCTTCTGGAGAACTGTCCTTGTTGTGAGTAAATTAAACTTATGCCTTGACTCATCAAGACAAAGGATATTTTATAATCATTGGCCCTTTTGTTTTTTTCTTCAGTTACTAACATGAACACAAATGCTTATAATCTAAATCTTGTGAAATAATTCAGTGTAATCTTTGTTAGCAAAGACTTAATCTTAATGGGAAAACTTCAATTTATGAATCTTAGGTAAAAATCTAAAGGTTAAGTGTATGTATACCTACTTGAGCACTTACATACCTTTTTTTTTTAACTTTTTTTTTTAATGTTTATTTTTGAGAGAGAGAGAGAGAGAGAGAGTGAGAGTGAGTGGGGGGAGGGGCGGAGAGAGAGAGGGAGACACAGAATTGGAAGCAGGTTCCAGGCTCTGAGCTGTCAGCACAGAGCCGGACGCAGGGCTTAACCCCACTAACTGCAAGATCATGACCTGAGCTGAAGTTGGACACTTAACCAACTAAGCCACCCAGGTGCCCCTGTACATTTCTAATGAATTGGGAACTTTTACAGCTATCTTGAAAAGCACTTAAATAGTATATATCAGAATCCTTAAAATTTTTATATCCTTTTATTATAATATATTGTCATGTCTTATAATGTATTCTAAGGAAATAACTAATCATGCATTAAAAATCTTGTGTAAGGGTGTTCAATGAAACACTATTTATTAGAGTGAAAACTTGGTACAAACTAAACGATTCATAGTAGGGGAATTGTTCAATTCTTGTATATCCGTATAATGGGATACTAGGTAACTCTAACTGTATGTATTTCAAAGACACTAGAGCCTAGAAAATGCTCACAGTTTAATATTAAGTGGAAAAAAGTAGAAATCAAGACCTTAAAGTATAGATAAATGTATATTATATAAATACACGTACAAACAAAAAAATGCTACAAAACAACAAAATAGTAAAAGAAATATTTGTATCTAGGACACCAGGTAATTTTTCAGTCTTTTTCCAATTGTATCTGTTTCATAGATTTTCTGATTTGGTCATGTGTTAATTGTGCCCATAGAATATCTTTTTATTTAGAAATACAGATTATGTTAGTATCCAGAGAAATACTTATTAAAATTTTTATTCCTTAGAGTCTCTGTCTGTGCAGAATTGGTCTTTGGTGCTTATCCATGTGTGTATGTGTGTACACTTACTCATATTTGTACTTGTGACTATATTTCATTTTGTTTCATGGTTATCATGTAATTGGAGAAAAAAATCATTCTGTGTGAATGAGCTTTCCAGATGACAAGCTTTCAGTTTCAGTTGAAGCTTAATAGTTAAAGTAGCCAAAAGTATTGGATGCATGTCTTCCTAAACTTGAGTATTTTTCTGATTTCTTAGTTTTATCAGACATATCATTGTTCATAAACTTTCTCTCGTTGCACAAGTGATGGTAAAGTCACTTAAAAAGAAAGGTCTTTTGCCTGGATTCCTGTGAAGAGTCTTTTAAGCTCACAGGACTTTTCCTCAGATGAGAGGAGAAAGGGAGCATAGAGAGGATGAGTGGAAGGGGGAAAAGGTGAAAATGTTTTTTGTTTCCCACTCTTGTTTCTCCCATCTAAAAAATCCTAAAACCTGTTTACATTTTCACAGGGTGAGGCGGGCTTTATGTCCTAACTGCTGCTTCTCAGCCTCTATGTTTGACTTTGGAACCGTGGGCCCTGCTCTTAATTTGCTTGGTTCTTGCTTCTTCCCTGCCTCCTCCTGCCTGCTGATCTGGGTGAAAAAGAAATCTGGTGCAAAAGAAGCTTAGTCTCTCATTAGCAAGGCTGTGACATTAGAGAAACAGCCATTTCTTTCCATGTTGGAACTCGGCCTGCATTTTCCTATAATGACATTATTAGAAGTGGTGTTAGGTACTCTAATAATAAGATATCATGGATGATTTATGGACTGATTTGGGTATCTCATTACCATTTTGTAACTTTTGAACGTGGACATAAATTATGGGTCACAAAGACATTCGGTGATACAATTTAAAACAAATTGAGTATCGCTTAGATTTTATAACTCTATACTTCAGTGCTATCTTTAGAGATGAGGTAGAGGTTAGTTGTCATTTCTCTTGTTCGTGAATTTTCCTCTAGCAGTCTTCTTTCCCTTTTAGGTTGAGGACCACTGTGTTTAAAGATTTGGGAAAATGAGATGATCTAGTTTATTAGATTTCTAAACTCAGCCAATTGCCAACTTTTTTTGTTTTTGTTTTTGTTTTAACGTTTATTGATTTTTGAGAGAGAGCACGCAAGTTGGGGAGGGGCAGCGAGAGAGAGGAGGACAGAGGATCCGAAGCGGGCTCTGGGCTGAGAGCACAGAGCCAAACGTGGGGTCCAAAGTCATGAACTGTGAGATCATGACCTGAGCCAAAGTTGGACAGTCAACTGACTGAGCCACCCAGGTGCCCCATCCAGTTGCCAACTTTTAATAGGATTTAAGATGTTTTCTGGTGAGAGAAAGAGACATTATCTTAGTACAAAGATTATGCCTTTAATCTTGTTTCCTGAGAGTCTCTTTGAATGATCATTGCTTCTAGAGCTCATTCTGGCTGTTGGGGGTTGTCAAATGAATGATTTCAGGTAAAAGAAGCATTAGTGTATTTAATATGAAAAGACCCATTTCCACTATTAATGTTAAGTGCTTATTTAATAAGATTGGTGCTCTTTTAATAGATAAAAATACCTTTAGTTGCAAAATGAGGTATTCACTTTAGTGCTTTTATTTATCAGAAACTATGACGTATCACTACCAATTAGATTTGAAATGCTTTTTAACCTTTTGTTACTTTTAATCTTACAGATTATTTTGAACCTGTTATTAAATTTTCATTTAGTTATGATTTGACTTGTATATATTATTTCTGTAATATTATATAATACTATAATATTTCTATTAACGTTTTGACATCTAATTATTTTTTCTTCTAGGTAAAGAATAGAGTATATCAAGGTAAATATTTAGGCTTATTTTGTTACTTGTACTTTTCCCCCAGTATTGGTGTTTGATCTGAGTTGATTCTGTACATAAGCTAGAAGTAGATAACAATGACTTCTGATGCCTGATTCACTTATTCACTCCTGAACATTTTACTAATCCAGGTTGCTAGCTTGGATGACACAGCAGTTGGTGATGCCACCAAATGAAACAGGAGATGAGATGGGACAAATTGTGGGAGTAGGAAGAAGATGACTAGTTTGATTTGGGGCAGACGTGTCAATGTGAACAGTATTCCTGTGCTAACGGTGTAACCAACACTATATATTTACTTAGGAAGGTAATTTGAGGACTAGAGATGTAAATCTACGGGCTTATGTTTATTGTCTCTTCTTTTTGCAAATGACATGTATCCAAAATGATCGCATTTACTAAGAAGAAAGGTACTTCATAAAGGGAAGGATATCGAGCTGAAGTATTTTATTCTACTTCCTATCTTTGAAATAAATTTAAATTGGAGTTTCTCATTGAAATAAAGGTCCTTATCTTATTTTTCTTAAATTTTAGTAGTGTTTTTATACCCTTACTGCTGTCAGCTACAGATTGCTTTTTTTAAGGGCATAATAGTTATGTTCGGGAGTCCTTTTCCTTCACAGTGCTAGGTAGCATACTGCTGATACATTGGGTAATTCAGTTGTATTTAGTGATCATAGTAATCTTATGGATTTCCCCTCCCTTCTAGTCACTGAACAGCAGATTTCTGAGAAGTTGAAGAATATCATGAAAGAAAATGCAGAACTTGTACAAAAGTTGTCAAATTATGAACAGAAGGTATAATTATTCTTTCAGTATTTATTTCAGTATATTCCCTCATGATTCCGGCTTGGATTAGTTCTTCCTGTATCATAGTTCAGTTACAATGGTTATTTTAAAATTTCATTATTTCCTGCAAACCATCCAAATCGGAAGTAACCATCCTATGTGTATTGTTTTCTTCTCTAAGGGGTTACCTACTCAGAGGTATGTTTGGATAGCACTGTGATTTACATTTCTTAATTCTGAGTGCTTTATTTTCTATAGATCAAGGAATCAAAGAAACATGTTCAGGAAACCAAGAAACAGAATATGATTCTGTCTGATGAAGCAGTTAAATTTAAGGTAAAAATCCCTTCTCTTTTTGAGATTACATTCTAAAAACAAAAGAAAAATAGTGAGTAATTACTATTAATGTCTGTTAATAGGATAAAATCAAGAAACTTGAAGAAACGAATGAACTTCTGGATGATACAGCAAAAAATCTGCGTGTTATGTTAGAATCTGAGAGAGAACAGAATGCAAAGAATCAGGACTTGGTAAAGTTTTGCTGCAAGGCATTACTGTGATTTTGCTTTCTAACTGCCATGTAGGGGCGGGTGAATTAAACTCTGCATTTTCCCATGCTTTAACTAAAGGAAGAGTGGGAGTCAGGGCAGTTGAACCCGCACCCATCCGTCTTCATAGAATCTTAAATGCTAGTACCACAAGTTGTTATTTTTATGGCTCTAAGAAGTATTTGTGTTCTTAGCCCTGGGTAATTTTCGTATTGCTTGGCTCTGCCCTCTGAAACATATGGAACAACTAAGAAACCGTAGCCCAGTCGAACAGTTCTAGTACTTTTTTTTCGTTTTGCATGATCCTTTTTAAAACAAGCCTTTTAGAACAGTTTTAGAATTTCAGAAAGGTTGCAGTGCTGGTCTAGGGGGTTCCCATACACGGCACACCCAGTCGAGCTTGTGCACCGGGTTGATCTGGTATTTGCCAGCTTTCTCCGCTCTGTTCACCGGTTCCCACTCTTGGTGTGCTGTTCTCTTTGGAAGGAAGGGACTGCACTCGGCCCCCAGCCGAGAGCCTGAAGAGTAGGCACCACCTCCTTGAGGAGGCAGTATCTTCACAAATTATTTGGAATTCTATAAGTGAGATTTATTTGTGTATTCTGCCTCAAGGCCAACCATTTTTCAGTTCAGGCAGGAGGATTTTTAATTTTTTTTTTAAAGTTTATTTTTGAGAGAGAGCGCGCAAGCAGGGGAGGGGCAGAGAGTGAGACACAGAATCCAGCCTGAGCTGTCAGCACAGAGCCCGACGTGGGGCTGAAACTCACGAACTGCGAGATCATGACCTGAGTGGAAGTCGGATGCTTAACCCACTGAGCCACCCAGGTGCCCCAAGAGAATTTTTAAAGTGACCTTGGGGATTTTTTTTCCCCTACCAATAGGAAAAACCATTGATTTGAACTAGATTATGTGAAAGTTTGTTTTTTCTTTCTTTTTTTCTTTCCCCTTTTTGGTCTGGTCATCTACCACGTTATCTCACAGTCGGGAAGGTTGTGGATGGCATGTGATAGAGCTCCGATTATTTTTTTCTTTCCTTACCTCTTTACCTTCTTGACTTTTCTCCTCGGCTGAAAGTGAATCACCTGCTTTTACCTGAGAAGTAGGGGATGGCCCTGGAATGATGTTTCATCTTTTTAGCATATATCCCACTCTTCTACTAAAATTCTACCACATTTTTGTGTGTGTGTTCTTTTTCCACATGGCAGATTCTGGAAAACAAGAAGTCTATAGAGAAGTTAAAGGATGTTATTTCAGTGAATGCCTCCGAATTTTCAGAGGTAAAGCTGTCTGTAATTTCTGCAGGATTGCGTGCCTTAGTTTTGTTGAGGAGCAGACATTTGATTTTTGTTAGGATATGCAATAAATGAAAACTATATGATGTCTAATTGAGAAAGTGTAACACCTCCCCACCCCACCTCCCCTTTGGAATTAATTCACTAATAGTGTTTTGCATTAGGTTCAGATTGCTCTTAATGAAGCTAAACTTAGCGAAGAGAAGGTGAAGTCTGAATGCCATCGGGTTCAAGAAGAAAATGCTAGGCTTAAGAAGAAGAAAGAGCAGGTAAAGGAAAGTTTAACATCCTAGATTATGTGAACTAGGGGACCGAGTATCATTACCTCTTGAGTATCTTTTTTCAGATCTTTTTTTAGGGAAATGAAATATGTATGCAGAACTCTATTCTTAGATATGCAAAGTTTAAATTGTGCTCCCAAAATTGAGTTCATGTATATATCTTCCATCTGTTCTGGATTTTCTGTTCTCTACAATTCCTTATAGCTATCAGAGTGTTTAGTCTTTTCCTAGTCAAATACCAACCAGTTACTAACTTGAATAGACTCAGGGGGATGATGGATTTGCTTCTTGACCAAAGAATTTGGTATTCATAACCCTCCTTTGAGCAATTAACTTCTTCACTGACCAAGGGAAGGTTACATGACCTGCAGTGGACATGGGAGACAGGGAGATGTGCTCCTGGGTTCCTACTGAAGTGAATTATTTGAAGTGGCTGCAGTTTTCTGAAGGGTACAGTAAACTGGATCGACTTCCTTGACAACTCTCATGTTCTCACTGCAGTTCTGAGGGTAGGAGCCATTGCCCCCTCTCCCTTCACCAAGGCCTCAGTCCATAGTGACAGTGAAGAGTAGCATGGCCCCCTGCTTCCCTGTGTCATTCACATGGTCCTGACATGTCCAGTGCAAAAGCCCTAGCCTTTGGAAATTCATGTGTTTTAACATTGCAGTTGCAGCAAGAAATCAAAGATTGGAGTAAATCACATGCTGAGCTCAGTGAACAAATTAAATCATTTGAGAAGTCTCAGAAAAATTTGGAAGTAGCTCTTACTCACAAAGATGATAATATTAACGTAAGTTTATTCTCTTGAATACGTGCTTAATTCTCATGAACTCACACGAAATCTTTTTGAGAGGCTCTTTCTAATACCCCTTTGCTTTTTTTCTAGGCTTTGACTAATTGCATTACACAGTTGAATCGCTTAGATTGTGAATCTGAATCTGAGGGTCAGAATAAAGGAGGAAATGAGATGGATGAATTAGCAAATGGAGAAGTGGGAGGTAAGATGGGTTTCAGGGAGGTTGGACCTCTTTTTGTGTTCCTGTCTTTAAGTACACCACTGCTCTTTTTGGCTGAGTGAACTTCCTCCTAAGTGTTAGAGTTGTAGACGCAAATCACTGGACTTGTGCACACGTTTGTGTGCATTGGGCAGAGGTGGGTGGCGGGGCGTGGTATAGCAGTGGGTGTGCCGTGAGCACAGACTCTGCTTTTCCATCTAGAGCAGCATAGTCGTGACTCCCCCTCCAAGTACTGAGCACTGAATAGCAGGAGAAATTTATTTCTCAGTGCCGTGGAGATGACATTTAAATTTAGTGCCCATCATCTGTGTAGCTTTGCGGTTTTAAGGCCTACAACCAATTTTAGGAGCACTGAGGTGGTGGGAGCCATAGACTACTTGAGACCCAGAGAGTGGAGCTAAAGGGTAGCAGTGTTTACTGATGAGGGACATGTTTCTAGACACTTTTTCAAGTTGGATATTGCTTGCATAGCGGGTGTTTTCAACCACACCTGGTAGCAGATTCAAGGGGAGAACAGGACAGTAAGTCTTTCTAAATAAGATACCTGAGGGGCACCTGGTGGCTCAGTTGGTTACACGTCCAACTCTTGATTTCAGCTCAGGTTATGATCTCACAGTTTGTGGGATCGAGGCCTGCATCAGGCTCTGTGCTGACAGTGAGGAGGGAGCCTGCTTGGGATTCTCTGTCTGCGCTTCCCCTGCCCCCTTACCCCTCCTCCACTCGTGTGTGTGTGTGTGTGTGTGTGTGTGTGTGTGTGTGTGTGTGTGTGTCTGCGTGCATGTGCGCGCACATGCTCTTTCTCAAAACAAACAAGTAGATTTAAAAAAAAATAATAATAAATAAGATACCTGACCTGAGAGAGAAGAGCCTTCATTCACACATCCCTTCTTGTTTTGTTTTGTTTTGTTTTGTTTAATTTTTTTTTCAATGTTTTTATTTATTTTTGGGACAGAGAGAGACAGAGCATGAACGGGGGAGGGGCAGAGAGAGAGGGCGACACAGAATCGGAAACAGGCTCCAGGCTCTGAGCCATCAGCCCAGAGCCTGATGCGGGGCTCGAACTCACGGACTGCGAGATCGTGACCTGGCTGAAGTCGGACGCTTAACCGACTGCGCCACCCAGGCGCCCCAATCCCTTCTTGTTTGAGAATGGCACAGATACCATTTTTCTTGTGCAAACTAGGGATTTACTTTTTGAATCTAAGTTTGCAATTCTCTTAAAAGTCATGGAGCCTCATCAGTTGTATTGGTTAATTTGGTTTTCCTTTGAATGTTTGAATACTGTAATTGTTTACTTTTGGAGAAATCAAGAAAATATACTTAAAAAGCAAAGGAGGAAAAAGCGATTAAAGCGTTTTGTATTTTAGGTGACCGGAATGAGAAGATGAAAAATCAAATTAAGCAGATGATGGACATTTCTCGGGTATGATCTTTTTTGCGGAGTACCATGAGTGCCTGTGAATTCTCACTGTGCCTCCCTTGTAAGACTATGTGTCTCTTTTGGAATTTTTAGACGCAAACTGCAATATCAGTAGTCGAAGAGGATCTAAAACTTCTGCAATTTAAGCTTAGAGCCTCGATGTCTACTAAATGCAACCTGGAAGGTAGGCTGCTTCCTGAGAAGAAGGTGCTGCGTTTCTTACCCCCTCTCGCATCCCTCCGCCCCCAGTTTGCAAGTCCCGTGTGCACACACAGCCCAGCTGTTTTATCCTTCACAGACCAGATAAAGAAATTGGAAGAGGAGCGCAGTTCGCTGCAGTCGGCCAAAGCCGGCCTGGAAGGCGAATGCAAAACCCTGAGGCAGAAGGTGGAGATTCTGAACGAACTGTATCAGCAGAAGGAGATGGCTCTGCAGAAGTAAGATGCTCACGCCTCGCCCTTCGCTGTCGTGTCGTGTTGTGTGAGCAAACGTGGGACTCCTGGACAGAATTCTGTCTTTTGTGAACATTATTTGTGGGGCTTTGCCATCGTAGTTAGTAGAGATTGGTCTTTGTCTCTTTCTCGTTTCCCATAACTTGCATTTTTCTTCCATTCCAATCAGTCGTCTGAAATTGTGGCCGGCGCAGTTTCCCGGTGCCGGTGTCACCGCTGTGCCTGTCGTGTGGAGACCCACCTGCTCCCTGTCGTGGCTCCACCACGAGCTTCACTTTGTTTTTTTGTGGCATTTAAGGAACTGTGATCTGTCCTGTGTTTGGTCTACTACTTCTTAACATATAGACTTTCAGAATCCTGAGTGATTTGTAGGACATGATGTTTAGTAGAATAAATGTTCCAGAAGGAATATTTAGTTATAGGAAGGTGTTCTAAGTTTTGGACTTCATATAGTCAGATGCTCACATTAAACTTTACACAGTGTAATTGTGGCAAGGACGTTTGGAGTTTTAAATCTCGAAATACCGGATTGGTGTGTAGGTTTAGGTATTAATGTCCTGAAATCTACAGATTTCAGATTTAGA